>NW_028270159.1:9918768-10233212 GCF_037043375.1 Chiloscyllium plagiosum | reverse complement strand
AGTGGTTAGGACTGCTGCCTCATCAGCGCCAGGGACCTGAGGGGTTCAATACCACCCCTCGGGTGACTATCTGTGTGGAGTTTGCACATTCTCCCCGTGTCTGCGTGGGTTTCTTCCGTGTACTCCGGTTTCCTCCAAAGACGCGCAGGTTAGGGTGAATTGGCTGTGCTAAATTGCCCCATAGTCCAAGGTTGTGCAGGTTAGGTGGGTCAACCATGGCAAATGTGGGGCTATGGGAATAGGGTGGGGGCTGATTCTGGGTAGGATGCTCTTCAGAGGGTCAGTGTAGACCCAATGGATTAGATGGCTATTTTCTGCACTGCAGGGATTCTATGATTTATTAATTCTTTCCGGTGATATTTGCATCTCATAAATATTTGATCATGAAGTATGCTGGCTGAAAGGCCAATTCCACATCATTAACATCCTTGTGTTTTCTCTCAAACAATGAAAAACAGTACTGCAACAGTGTGGCATTTGAAATTCCCACAGTAGCTGCTCTTAACCTCAATGCTTTTCCTTTGATGTTGAAAGAGTTCTGATGTAAAAAGTGTGTAATGTGAGGATGCTGTTGACAGTCTTGCCACAAGCGCTCCTTCAGCTGTCTTTAATGGGACCACAATTCCCCATTGGAACCTTGGTCGGAAACAGTCTCAGCAATAACTTCCAAAAGTGAAATGAGTATTTATGTAAAAAAGCAACATTATACCACGATAGGAAAGCTTGCACAATGGCCAAATGGCCTCCTCTGTGTTATGTGGCCTCCTCTGTATCTATGCTGTATGGTTCCTCTATGTGCAGGTCAGAGGTCGGGGGTTACATTTTAACACATATGGTAGACTCTGTCTGCCACAGAAAGCAATGGATCAATGCTCTTAAATCTGAGGTTGATCTTTGTTGGTCAGGACTACATTTGGAGTTACGATACAGTTAGCCACGAGAGGTGGCACGGTGGCTCAGTGGTTAGCACTGCTGCCTCACAGCACCAGGGTCCCAGGTTCAATACCAGCCTCGGACAACTGTCTGTGTGGAGTTTGCACATTCTCCCCGTGTCTGTGTGGGTTTTTCTCCAGTTGCTCTTGGTATCCTCCCACACTCCAAAGATGTGCAGGTTAGGTGAATTGGCCGTGCTGAATTCCCCATAGTGTTAGGTGCATTAGTCAGAGGTAAAGGGGTTGGGGTGGGTTACTCTTCAGAGGGTCGGTGTGGACTGGTTGAGCCGAAGGGCCTGTTTCCGCACTGTAGGGAATCTAATCTAATCTCACTGAATGGAGAGTTAGGCTTGAGGGACTGAATGGCTCGCCGTAGAAATTAATTGCATTTGATTGAACGTTGCAAAGTTCGACACTGATATTTCTTTTGATTGGTTGTCATCGCTGAAATAGCGTGTGGTTGATCCCACAAGCCTCCCAGTGTGAAACTGTGTAGAGCATCTTAATGACTGTGATATGCTGTGGGACACCACGAGCACGTGAAAATGATGGGCTGAATAGATTCTTCCTGTTCTGCTCCATCCGCGTCCTAATGGACAGTGAGTGTCTCCATGCTCTTTATGAGGTTAGAACAATCTGGGTTTCATTTCTTGCTGCAAGCTGTGGGCTCCTTCTGCCTTTGCCAAATGGAGCTCCCTAATTTTACTTCCAGGACCTTCTCAGTGAAGAGTTCCAACTCTGCTTGTTTGTATTTCACCTCGAGGCATTTTCCAGCTTCCACTGGGACTATTTTTTTTAAAGAAGACAGTCTTTTGGAAACAGCTACCCTCACAGCTGCCTCTAAGATTTCCTTTCTGCATTCCCTTTGTACAGCACTCGCTGTTGTATTTTGTTGTGGGTTCACTGGCACCCTGGAAGACTTGAGGACATTTAAAACACTTTTCAGTGTGTTAGTGAGTGAGAGTGTGTTAACAGGCAGGGTAGTGCCATGGAGGGTGGTACATGAGCGCCACAATGAAATCAGATCAAGGCAGGGATTAGAGTCGGGTCAAATTGGAAGAGGTTGTTGAGTCGGGATGTGCAGTGGTTAGTTAGGGGCTTCAGTGAGGAGACTAGTCAGGTCAGGAGTTAAGGGCTAGTCAGGTTGGGTCAGAAAGTGAGGATTGCAAATGCTGGAGATCAGAGTCGAGAGTCTGGTGCTGGAAAAGCACAGCAAGTCAGGCAGCATCCGAGGAGCAGGAGAGTCGATGTTTCAGGCATGAGCCTTTCATCAAGAACCCAGGATAGGTATGGGTACCCAGCAGTTAGACTGGGAACATTTCCTGGAATGTCTGAGTAAATGCATTCAAACTGCCTGTGGTCTTTGATGCTCACTCAGAGTTGGAGACTTTTCCAGAGTCGTTTTGATTCACTCATGGGATGTGGGCATCACTGGCTAGGTCAGCATTTATTACCCACCCTTAAATCCCAAGACATTTATGAATGATTTTATAGCCACTTCAATTTATATTTTGCAGTCTTTTTTTACTGGAAGAATTGTTACATTAGATTTTACATGAGAATACAAAGGGCTTTTTTCCTAAATTCATTCATGGGATTTGGGCCATACTAGCTACACCAGCATTTATTACCCAGCGAGCAGTTAGGATTAAACCACATTACTGTGAGTCTGAAGACACATGCAGACCAGACCAGGTAAGGACCGCAGATTTTACTTTCCCAAATGAACATTAGTGAACTAGATAGGTTTTTACAACAATGGTTATGTGATTATCATGAGACCAGCTTTGTCTTGAATTCAAATTTCATTGTAGTGGGATTTGAACTCATGTCTACAGAACATTAGCCCGAAGTTCTGGATTTCTAAACTAGTGGTATTAGCATTACACTACTGAAATAACTCCACACAGGCTGATATCCTGTCACCAAGTCACCCTTTATTTACACGTGCATCGTACTTGACACTGATTTGGCTCCCTCAGAGCCAGCTCTCAGAGTGAACAGAACCTCTGACACTCCTGTTTATATGTTGGCCAGGGCTCCCTGATTGGGTCATATTAACAGCCCCTCATATTCTCCGAGGTCCACCTGCCTAACCTCATTACAATCACTACAACTGTCACCGCCCTTGGACCTGGAGTAGGACAAGTGTCCATTGACAGTTGAAATTTCCCAGGCAATCCCTTGGAGTCAACATGTGGGGTTTTTATAGGGTGCCTATATGCATCTTATTTCCGACAATCAGGAATCAAAAAATCTGGGTTATTGGTTCAACATTCCTGTGATAGAGCTGGTAGATTAACTCAATACTGTTTGATTTAGTTCCTGGGCTGTAGCTCGCTGTAAATGAACAGTGTCTAATGTTACTAGGGCTCATCCTTGGCCATTTAATCGCATGTTGCTGGAGGTGTGAATTATTAACAGCACAGCAAGTTAAACAGAGCATTTGGGAATCAAGAAAGCAATAATGTACCTCCTTTACCAGCACAATTGAAGAATTGTGAAATAAACAGCTCAAGGATTGAAGGAAGTGTACATTTTAGAGTGGGTGAATTCAATGGTAAAGTAGGATAATTAGTCACAGCACACAAAATGCCATTAGCACCTCTCTCCATTAGATTATATTTAGCCTGAGGGCACCGTAATGCAAGTTTAGGGCAAGGCACTTAGGCAGATCTCCATGGACAGTCAGTCTGGAATTCATTGCCTGAAAGTGTGGTAAAGACCAAACCCCACAATACATTAATACATACTGGATATGCTTTTGAGGTAGAAGGGTATGGATCAAATGCTGGAAACTGGGTTGAGGCAGGATGCCAAATGACCTTCTTCCATGCTGTAAATTTTTATGGATCTATAATTAATAAAATGGAAATAGCATTAGATTAAGCTAGAGAAAACCAAGAGACAGAAGGCAAAAATAAATTTGTTTCATGTTTTTAAAATCTCCAACTATGATTAAAAGCTGGAAAAATAAGATTCAAAATTGTATTGGTGCAGGAGACTTATTGACAACACTTGATTGATTGATTGATTGATTGATTTATTGTTGTCACATGTACCGAGAGTTGAAAAATGTGGTGCTGGAAAAACACAGTAGGCCAGGCAGCATCCGAGGAGCAGGAAAATCGACGTTTCGGGCATAAGACCTTCTTCAGGAATGAAGCTGGTGTGCCAAGCGGGCTGAGATAAAGGGTAGGGGGGAGGGGATTTGGAGGAGGGGCGCTGGGAATGTGATAGGTGGGAGGAGGTGAGGGTGAGGGTGATAGGCCGGAGAGGGGGTGGGGGCGGAGAGGTCAGGGTCTGGCGATGGAGGAGGCCAAAGACCCGCATGTCCTTGGCGGAGTGGGAGGGGGAGTTAAAGTGTTCAGCCACGGGGCGGTTGGGTTGGTTGGTGTGGGTGTCCCAGAGGTGTTCCCTGAAACGTTCTGCAAAAATGTACTGAGATACAGGGAAAAGTGTTGTTTTGTGTGTTCTACTAGTAGACCGTACCATATAAGTGCATTAGGGTAGCAGAACACAGCTACAATGTGACAGCTGCACAGAATGTGCAGAGAGAGAGAGAGAGATCAAAGTTAACATTTGAGAGGTCTGTTCAAAAGGCTGATATGGACTGGAGTGGACAAAGTTAAAAATCACACACCACCAGGTTATAATTCAACAGGTTTATTTGAAAATACAAGTGCTGCTCTTTCGTCAGGTCGCTAGTGGGGCAGGATCATAGGACAGAATTTATAAGTAAAAGATCGAAGTGTCATACGACTGATGGCTAAGTCTTTAATCACTTAGAATGAGGATGTGGGTTTCAATTTTTTAAAATATAAATCCTCGAATTTCTTGCAAGTCAGAGCCCTGAAATATCTTAAGATTTTATCAGTGGATTAAAAAAAGTGACATCTCAGCCCAGGCAATGCATTAAACGTCTGATAACAGCGGAGAAGAAGCCGATCTTGAATCTTTTTGTACATGTATTCAAAATTTCATATTTTCAGCCTGACAGAAGAGGGTGGAAGACAGTATAACTGAGGTAGGAGGGGCACTTTAGTTGAAGAATTTCTAATGGGGGTAATCCATACTGAAACGTATATACATATGGATTTTCACACGGCTTCAAGATATGTTCACTTCAGACCAGACCTCATTTTCTCTGGTGAGTTTAATTCTATTAACTGTGCAAACCATAACCTTAGATAATTCAGTGAGGAGCTGGAGAGCAATATGACATTCTTGCAACTGATGGTGGAATGGGGTATCTCAAAGGACATCTGCCCTCACCTGAAGTTGCTGTATTTTTGTTTAAGACTTACCACTAGCTTCACTGTTACTTTGATGATTTTTAAAAAAGAAACAGTAATGTAATTTAACCTATTGGAGCAATTTAAAGAACACTAGTTCACTACTCATATGTAGGTGGCATAGAGCAAAGATCGTCAACGCAGTGTAGCTCTGAATAATCAGTTCTTCATACGGAGTACAAATTGGGAAAGATGCAGCAGCTGATTGAGTTTTACCCTTCATCGTATGGTTTATAAATGAAACAGAGTGTGGTGCAACTAATCCAGGATTGTAATGTTGAAAAGACATGACCCACGATCACTAGTATCCTTACACACAGATGAAGAAGAACTCCACTTCGACTGGGACAACACATCCATCCTGGGACAGGCTAAACAGACGTGCACAGGAATTCCTAGAGGCCTGGCATTCAGACTGGAACTCCATCAATAAACACATCGATTTGGACCCCATTTACCAACCTCTAAGAAAAAGAACCCACCACAACAGACCAAGACACACAAATAGAAAGTGGGACAGAACACCAGCACTTCACCAGAGGCTCGCTGATGACGTTACCAAGCATGGTGACGAAACATCTGAGAACAAACCTTCCAGCTCAGTGAGCAAACTTCCAACCTGAACCTTAACCTGAGCTACAAATCTACTCAAAAATTGCAATCAGGAATAGCATATAGAGTGATAGCTCAGAGACTGTCGGAAGCTAGGGAAGAGATATCTAGGCCCCACACTGGGATATTTGGATCATCGAAGGCCAAAGGCAAGAGGCCAGAAGACTGGAGGTTGACTAAGGTGGTGCCACTATTTAAGAAAGGTGGTAAGGAAAAGCCAAGGAACTACAGACTGGGTGAGCAATTCAGTGTTGGGCAAGTTGTTGGATGAAATCCTTTCTGTTTTTACCCAGGTCATGTTAGAGATTAAGTAATTAAAGGTAATTATTTAGAAAAACAGTTTATAATCCTCCTTTTTTATCAACGCAAGTTATGAGCTTTGACATTGACATCAACAACTTTCAATTTTAACTGCAGCTTGCCATTCTTTGAACTTGTGCTATTACCATTTACACTTATGTTAGAATCACCTTGTGTTCTTTTACTTGACCACTATCAATTTCCTGATTCCCTGTATCATCATCGCTTTCATCAGAAAAAAGCTCCTGTACAGAGTGCCCATTGGGTTATATCCTTGCCTTCGTTCCCTATCTCTTCTTGGTCACCCCTTGAAACAAAGATGACCTGATTTCATTCGGCTGTTTTGCAAGGTCTCAGTAGGTAACTGGGTGACTGCTAAAGCTAACCTGTGTCTGGAAGGTGATATTGCGAGTTGGGCAAACAATTGATTTTCGGATGAGTTCCTGGCTCAGGGTTCCTAGCCTTTCCTCTCTGCTTCTGAAATGTGTGTTTGGATTTGAAGAGGTTGCACCATTTTATTTTTATTTAGTTGTGCCAAGTGCAGCAATCCAAGACGTTCTTCTCCCAGTACTCGAAGCTGATCTCAAAACTCCTAAATGATGCCTTCAGGTTTTCTTTTGAGTGCTTCCTTTCACTGTGACGAGGACACATCCCAGACTCAAACACTCAACAGAATATTCTTTATGATAAGCAAGAGCCAGTATTTTGAACACGCACCCAACTCCACTCAGTTGTGACTGTCTCAATATGGTGTTGATACCTAGAATGGCCAGTTAAGGTGTGTAGCACCATGCTCCTCAGTCATAGAATCCCCACAGTGTAGAAGCAGGCCATTTGGACCATCGAAACTACACCGACCTTTCAAACAGCATTTCACCCAATTCCTGTAACCCGACATTTCCCATGGCTAACCCACCTAGCCTGCATATCCCTGGACCCTATGGCAATTTCCTATGGCCAATCCACCCAAACTTGCACATCTTTGGACTGTGAGAGGAAACCAGAAGACCCTAAGGAAACCCACGCATGGAGAATGAGCAAACTCCACACTCACAGTTGCCAGAGGCTGGAATTAAACCCAGGTCGTTGGTGCTATGAGGCACCGTGCCACCCAGACCTTCTGAAGGAAGCTCCAATGGAAAGGGTTGAGCCTCTTGGTAGGCCCTGATGCACAGTCCAGGTCTCATAAACACATAGCAGAATGGGAAGGGCTACTGCTCTATAGGTTTTCAAGTTGGTGAGCAAACTTGTTGTTTTTCATTCCCAGACCGATGTTCAGAGGTTGATAAAAGCTATCTCTTGCTTTGCCAATATCTTCCACTTGTCTCATCATCCAATATAGATAGCTTATGAGAGCATGTTGCCAAGCTAATTGAAGTTATCCAAACTGACAGGTTCTGTGTGAAGAACCAAAAGCTTGGGCTTAAAGCAGGATTTTCTGGGACAGACTGGTGATGCCTGTGTGACAATGTAACCTTCACCACTTTAATAACTGATCATGGATTGAAAGAATCAGCATTAACTCTTTTTGGAATAAATTGTTTCTCAAGATGAAAGAGACAAGGAGACACGCTTATAAAGAGAGACTTGAAAGGAACATCTGGGAAGAAACAATATCAACAAGCTGTTTCCTGAGAGAGAGGAGGTAACAATTACTTTCACACTTGCTTGATAAACTGGATGCTTTATTGCCCAGCAGAAGAATTCAAGGAATCAATTGCAAGAAAAGCCATGTTTTAAACAGCCAACTACACCTGAATATAACAAGGAAACAGGTGGGCTGCTTCTGAGAAGAAGCCAAGCCACAGACCTGAGGTCTCTAGAAATGTAATCAATGTTGGGCTTGAAAGAATCTATTGAATCATCAATAATGTACAAACTTGAAAGACAGAAATTTTTATAAGAACCCAACAGCAGAACAAGTCAAGAGCAGAACTTTGAAGAATAACACTGCATAAGGATCGAACCGTGGGCACGTCCAGAGACAGACACTATCTGGTGAAATCATGACCAGATTCCATCATTAATCGGGTAATAGCCAAGTTGGGTTGTGAGGCTTAACTTGATTGCGTGAGTGGTCTTATTTTGGTTGCTACATGCAATAAAGTCTAAATTATTGTTTGAATACTTGATTCCCTGTGAGATTTGTTAATTAGTAGCTGAATTGGAGGTAAGTTGTGATAACTTACCCATAACACATGCTTTAAACAGCAAAGCTTGAAAGGTTATCCACCTGAAATGTTAACTCTGGTTGTTACTCTATCTATGGATGCTGCTGAGAATTTGCAGTGTAACTTTCAGACCTCAAGTCCTTACTGCATTCCAATTCAACTTGGACTGCCCTTAGTTTTCCCCTCTTTTCTTTCACACTGCCATCCCTATTTGCCTTAGAACTGAACCTGATCGCTTGGCTACTTCAGAGGCAACCACATGGCTGTGGGACTGGGGCCACCACAGGCAAAGAAAGCACTTTTCCTTTGTGGCAGGGCACTAATGAACCATATGGATTTTTATGGCAATCAATGATAGCTTTGTGGTCTCTGGCAACTAGCTTTCAACTGGTTCTGAGGAAGGGTCGGTGGACCCAAAACATTAACTCTGATTTTTCTCCACAGATGCTGCCAGACCTGCTGAGCTTTTCCAACAATTTCTGTTTTTGATTTCCAGCCTCCACAATAGTTTCATTTTTAAAATTTAGCTTTCAAGTCCAGATTGAATTTAAACTCGCGCATGGTAGGACTTGAGGCCGTGTCCCCAGAAGTCATCTTGGCCCTCTGGGTTACTAATGCAGTAAAGTTACCACTGCACCATCATTCCCATGATACAAGCCCCTGAATTTCATGTACAGTTAGATAATGTGGAAAGCCACAGAGGTCATTGCTGGGGGGAGTTAGGTTTACAGGCGTTAGCACTGGATCACTCAGAACCAGCAATTGCCTCTGTCATTAAAGGGTCAATCATTTAGGATTGAGGTGAGGAGAAATTTCTTCAATCAGAAGGTGGTGAATGGTTGGAATTCTCTCGATCAGACAGTTGTGGAAGCTCAAAGGCTGATATATACTCAAGACTGAGATTGAGAGACTTCTAGGCAGAACAGGATTCGAAGAATGTGGAAATAGTTTGGGAAGTGGGATTGACCTAGAAGTTCAATTTATTGGGTAGTTTAACAAGCTCAAGGGATGATATTCCAGCACCAGTTCTTTTCATACAGTATTTTAATAAAATTGTGGTTACAAATAGACTCTTATATCATTTTAAAGTATCCTGTCAGCAGACTGATTGTTCAACATTCAAAACAGAAGGAAATAAGTTAAAGTATATTTTCCAGGAATCAGCAAGGGATTGCCTGTGAAGGATCATCCATGAAATTCCATTAATTGAAAAGCATGGTTTGGCCTAGAGAAAATCTGCCTTCTGTTGGTAGCTCAGTCTAGAGTTTGTTGCAAAGGAAGTCCCTGCAGTGGTCAGGTGCTGGATGGATAATTAGAATTCAGCCAACCCATTAAATTTTACAAGCCAGAATGTTGGCCATATCCAGCAGAGCTTAGCAACATTAGCAGCTCAAGGCTAGATGCTGGAATATATTTAGCCATCAGTAGATTAACCTGGAACTGAGGCAAGATAAATATGACCATGTTTCGGCACTGTTCAGCCTCCTTTCCCTTTGAAGGGAAAGATATTTTTAGATGCCAATTTCTGCAATGGGATATTACAAGCATTTCCCATGTTTCATTTCGAAATAGGCCTGATCCGGCAAATTTAAGCCATAATATGCAGCGGGAGAAACCATCTTCAATTCCTGAAAAGTCCCAGGTTTGCACACCTAATTTTGTTTTCTCTGCAGGGATATGGGAATAAAAAATAAGTACAGGAGAAGATTATTTAACCTTTCAGCACAATCAAGGCTGGTCATTGGCCTCAATTCATTTTCCCAGCCACTTCCTGTATCACTTAAATCACTGAGAGATGAACAATCCATTGAACCCAATCCTGAATATAGGACTCCATTCAGGCCCTGAAGTCTGCAGCTCTGTTTAACTAGAATATATCGAAACAACTACCTCAATGCCATTATTATTTAAAATCTACAGAGTTCTGTCTTGAATATAATCAATGACTGCATTTCCTTGATTCTCAGGAAAAAAAAATTCCAAAATCTCACTCCTCTCTGAGAGAAGACCTGTACTCCCTGTGTTCAAGACACCCCAGTCAGGTGACGCAAGTAATGGCATAGTGGTATTATCACTAGACTGTTAATCCAGAGACCCAGGTAATGTTCTGGGGATGCAGGTTCAACTCCCAACATGCTAGATGGTGGAATTTGAATTCAATTTAAGAAAAAAGAAATTTGGTGTTAGGAGTCTAATGTTGTCCATTGACTGTTGGAAAAGCACATCTAGTTCACTAATGTCCTTTAGGGAAGGAAACAGCCATCTTTACCTGATCTGGAGAATGTGTGACTACAGACCCACAACAATATTCTTTATTCATTCTCAAGATGAGGGCATCACTGGCCAGGTCAGCATTTATTGCCCATCCCCAATTGCCCAGAGGGCAGTTAAGAGTCAGCCACATTGCTGTGGGTCTGGAGTCACATGTAGGCCAGACCAGGTAAGGATGGCAGTTTCCTTCCCTAAAGGACATTAGTGGATCAGATGGATTTTTCTAACAATCAATTCACGATCATCATTAGACTTCTAGTGCCAGATTTTTAAAATTGAATTCAAGTTCCACTATCTGCCACGGTGGGATTCAGACCCAGGTCCCCGGGACGTTATCTGGGTCCCTGGATTAACAGTCCAGCGATAATACCACGAGGCCATCACCTCCCCCAATTGGGTTGACTCAACTGCTCTCTGGGCAATTCAGGATGGGTAATAAATGCTGCCTTGTCAGCAATGACCTCATCCCATGAATGAATAAAGAGAAAAAAATTGGAATTAACTAACCCGGCCCAAAACTTTAACTCTAATTTCACTCCCAGGTACTGCCAGACCTGCTGTGCTTTTCCAGCAATTGCTGTTTTTGTTTCTGAAGTCCACGACATGGGACTTAAACCCTCCCATGGTTTCAGCCACCAGGAATCTTCATTCCTTAATCATTACTAACCCATTCTGATTTCAGAATTCTTTATTTATCTACTACAGGTGTTGACCAAGGTAGCATTTTGATATCCTTGCAATGTGAGAATGGTCTGTTTTTGTTTTGACTGCAGTTTTTTTTTTACTTGAAATTAAGTTTTCTTACAATTTATTTTCATTTTTCAAACTGCTGGGGTTGAAGTTTTTTTGATCAGTCATGATTGCTGGAGAAAATATCAGGGTTGTAAATTTGGGACATTTTAACTATTGGCTATGGTTTTTCTAGTTTTATAACAAGGCTCAAATGACCCTTCTTGGGCCTATTTCTAAACATCTGTTTAGAAACCATCACTTTTAAAAACTTTTCCATTGAACCAGTGTAAAGGCACAGATAGAAGCACTTTAATGGTTCCAAAGTGTCTTGAAACATCTTCAGATTGTAAAAGACACTAAAAAGGCATTCTTTATTTTGTGATTTGAGTCCAGCAGTTTATGGCATCAATTTTTCTCTGAAATAACTTACACATACTGTTTTATTTACTAATTCTCCGATGAATATTAAGTAATGATTTGGCATCCAACTAGTTTCAACAACTGTCCAGACAGAACTTGCATTTACTGTAGAAAGTACCATTCACCTCAGGATGTCTCAGAACACTTTGCAATAAATGAAGCACTTTCTGAAGTATTGTCAATATGGTACTTAAGTAAATTCTGCAGCCAATTTGCACACAGCAAGTTCCAAAGAGCAACAATGTGATGCTGATGATGCTTTTTAAGTTGCGCTACACAATGATTGTTACAGGCCCACTCTCTCTGAAAACCAACTGTCTAAAAATTGGGGATGCTCAAAAATGGACAGTGTCACTTTGTTTTATATTACTCAAGCATTCCTGGACAAGTGGCACACGTTGCCTTCTTCGCTCTTTGAATACAGGAAACACACAACTCCAGTAACCCCTTGACCTCACTTGGTCTGGAGAGGCTCAAGTTGTCCACCACCCACGGCACTGAACCCAAAATCCAACAAAGTCCAAAATATGGCCTAGTCTTGGTCATCAGCAGTGGAGATTTGGACCAGCAAAAATGTTGCCAATGTAGGGGTGGCATGATGATTCTGTGGTCAGCACTGCTGCCTCACAGCGCCAGGGACCTGGGTTCAATTCCACCTCGGGTGACTGACTGTGTGGAATTTGCACATTCTCCACAGGTCTGTGTGGGTTTCCTCGTGATTCTCCAGTTTCCACCCACAGCCCAAAGATGTGCAGGTTAGGTGAGTTAGCCATATGAAATGCCTGTTGGGATAGATTAGTGGGTTGAGTGTGGGTGGGATGCTCTTTGGAAGATTGGTGTGGACATGATGATCTCACTTTGGTCCAAGTCAAATGCTTTCCTTGACATAAAAAAAAGCAGAGAATTTGCTAATACCTGTAGACTAGCCTACTAAAAAAAAGTGTTTGGAATTTTCAGACAGTTCTTCGTGCTGTGGACATATCATCTCTTGCACGTTCCTTTCAGTTTTGATTGAGGAGTTAGACAGTCAGGCGAAAAGGCCTGAGGAGAAGTTATTAATGGTGAAATGGTCCATAGCTCTAAGAATGCAATCCGAAAGGAAGAGAAATATTAATCTGGTGAGGGCAAAGTCATTCACTTTTGAAAATGATGGCAATAAACAGTATGATCTTCTGTTAAAATTATGCTTAAATTATTTATGACACAGGTGTGGGGATATTTGCTGATCTTTGCACAATGTTCAGGACAATCTGTGAATCTTCAGTTACGAAAACAGTCCATGTCCATTTGCAGCAAACCTGGACAACACTGGGCTGATAAATGGCAAGTATCATTCACAGCACACACATGGCAAGAACATCTCCAACAATTGAGAATGTAATCATTGCCTTTGATGTTCAATAGTGTTATGAAGGTGTAAGGGGTACTGTACCTTTAAGAGAGTTGAAAGCTAGCAAGGACTTAGAGAGACACAGAGAGTCCGGAACAAGGTAACAATGTAACACTTGGTCAGAACAGCTAGCACTGGCTGTGTTGCTCTGAGACAAAAACAAATTCAAATTCGACCAATCAATTTAAATTATGCCCCAAGATACCAAACTCCAATCCAGTCTGAATTTGGTATTTTGACAACATTAGAACCAAACGAAGTTTTTCCGATGTTTTGGGGTATAAAACTGGAAAACATTGAACAGTTGGGAGAGAACTGCCAAAAGACCAAGAGATGTAGGCTGCTAGTAAGAACTCTGAGAGACACCTGTCTGGAGAAGGAGCTTGCATTAGACAATCTAGCAGAAAACTTGCCGCTAGGATACATGAACACCAACTGGCCACAAAAAGACATATCCCATATCACTCGTTTCCATACATACAGACAAAGAAGGACCACCACTTTGACTGGGACAACACACACATCCTTGGACAGACAAAACAAAGACATGCACGAGATTTCTTAGAGGTATGGTATTCTAACCAGAACTCCATTAAGAAACACATCTATGTCGACCCTATCTACCTTTCCTTGACAAAAAATGGAAATGACATCACCCACCTTAAGAAACCAAGACCTATAAATAGTGAGGTGGGATATACCACAAGCGCTTCGGCGGAGACTCTAACTGACGATGTTACCTAGTGTGGTGACGAAACATCTACAAACAAACCTTTAAGCTCAGTGAGCTAACTTGCACACTCTTCCTTACTCCCCGACGCCTGTCCACCATCTACAAGGCACAAGTCAGGAGTGTGATGGAATATTTTCCTTACATTTGATTTGGAAAGTGTGGCTCCAACAACACTTTAGATATAAATCAACATCTTCCAAGTCAAAGGAAAGTGAAGTCGCAGGTAGATAGGATAGTGAAGAAGGCATTTGGTATGCTTTCCTTTATTGGTCAGAGTACTAAGTACAGGAGTTAGGAGGTCATGTTGCGGCTGTACAGGACATTGGTTAGGCCACTGTTGGAATATTGCGTGCAATTCTGGTCTCCTTCCTGTCAAAAAGATCTTGTGAAACTTGAACGGGTTCAGAAAAGATTTACAAGGATGTTGCCAGGGTTGGAGGATTTGAGCTACAGGGAGATTAGATTAGATTAGATTAGAGAGGCTGAACAGGCTGGGGCTGTTTTCCCTGGAGCGTCAGAGTCTGATTGGTGACCTTATAGAGGTTTACAAAATTATGAGGGGCATGGATAGGATAAATATACAAAGTCTTTTCCCTGGGGTCGGGGATTCCAGAACTAGAGAGCATAGGTTTAGGGTGAGAGGGGAAAGATATAAAAAAAGACCTAAGAGGCAACTTTTTCATTCAGAGGGTGGTACATGTATGGAATGAGCTGCCAGAGGATGTGGTGGAGGCTGGTACGATTACAACATTTAAGAGGCATTTGGATGGGTATATGAATAGGAAGGGTTTGGAGGGATATGGGCTGGGTGCTGGCAGGAGGGACTAGATTGTGTTGGGATATCTGGTCGGCATGGACAGGTTGGACCGAAGGGTCTGTTTCCATGCTGTACATCTCTATGACTCTATGACTCTATGACAAAGCATCCCACTCAGGTTGCGCCCCAATTATTACCATAACATTGACTCGGTGGCAGCAGTGTATACCATCTACAAGATGCACTGCATTAACTCATCAAGAATCCTTTGACAGCACCTTCCGAATCCACAGCCACAGGACAAGGGCAGCAGATGCAGGGGAATGTGAACATGGGAAGTTCAGCTTAATCACCAATTTGACTTGGGAATATATTACTGCTCCTTTTGTATTGCTGTGGAGCATCTGTGGAGACAAATTATAGTTAACATTTCAGGTCAAGTGACCCGTCGTCAGAACTGAAGAATGAAAGGATCTGGTTCTGTTCCTGTGTCTCAATATTCCAAACTGCTACAGATTTTGGAAGCAACTAACTGAAACTTGGTGAAGAGAAAGTGCTTGGAACACTCTGAAATGCCTGAGGCACAAACTTAAACATTCTATTAGGTAATACCTATAGATATGATTGCAGTATATTAATGAAATGGCTGATTAGAAACATCTGATTTTCACTATGAATGGACTGCCTTTCAGAAAACTAATATTTTGGCAGATGTTAGCAACTGTCCCTCCAATCCTCAGGGTTCTTTACACTTTATCAACATCTGGATTCAATTTGTGAAGAAAGTTTAGCCCGCAGAAATTAATTAATGCACCTTTCTCTATGGCATCTACATTGGTTGAAATACGTTCAAAACTGCAGCTTGTTAGAGTAGCAACTAAGTGTATAATACCCAACAATCCATTTAGTTCAAGCTCTTTACCTTTTTTGTTATGTTGATAAGAGTTTGTGTAGTTGTTCTATCAAATGAACATTTACTTCATCTGGTCCTGTAATTATTGTTTTGTATCTGATATCTGCAGTGAAATCAAAGGATTAACTCTAACTCTTTAATCAGTATTGAGAATGTACAATTGTAGTTATAATTATATTCATCCACACCCCCAGCCTCAACTTCCAGCCATGCAAAGTCAAGTGGAAGAAAGTAAATGCGATTGGATTGAAAAGATTGAAGATATTTTTTAATTGATATTTGTCTCCAGTAAAATAAAAAATGTTTTGTTCTGCCAATGGTTTACATTAACTGGAGTTACTGTTGGAAGGACTTATAGAACAATTACAGAACTGATGGTAACTTTCAACACGTCACTTCAGTGCTAGGTCTCTGTGAGGGGTGGTGGTGGTATGGTAATGCCAATAGCCTGGATGCCCTGAGCCTCTGGCTCATATTCTGGGGGTCCACGGTCAAATCCTACCACAGCAAATGGGGAAATGTGAAGTTAATAGAAAGCCAATCTAATGGCAATCAATGTTAAGTGTTGTTTTAAAACCCCTTCTGAGTCACTGATACCCTTCTATCTAATGGCAATCTATCATCTTTACCTGATCTGGCCTACATGTGGTTTCAGACTGTCTGCAATTGACTTTTAACTAGATTGTCTAGACAGCTTGTTCAAAGGCAACAAGCTCACATCCCGAGCAAAAATAAATGGTTTAAAAGATCAATTTAGCTTGTAGCGCTCACCCTCTCTCCATAGGTCTGTAAATCTTTTTCCCTTCACTTGCTTATCTAACTCCCTTTTAAAACTGATATCCACTTTCTCACACACTGCCAGGCACTCACTGTTTTTCTTCGTGTCACCTGTGATCCTTTTGCCGATCACCTTATTGTGGTGTCCTGTGACCCCTCGATATGTAGAACATCGCCCAACCATCTCTTCCAAGAGAACAACCCAAACTTCTTTAGGTCAATTGGCTAAGCTAAATAGTGTTCAGGGGTGTGTAGGATAGATGCATTAGTCGGGGGAAATGTAGAGTAATGGGGTAGTGGAATAGGTCTGGGTGGAATACCCTTCGGAGGGTTGGTGTGGACTTGTTGGGCCTAATGGCCTGTTTCCACACTGTAGGGATTCTATGATTCTTCAGTCTATACTTGCAACTTGAGTTGTTTAATAGGTGAAGTTCTCATAGCTTCTGTTGTAAAGATTATTAGATTAGATTACATTACATTACAGTGTGAAAACAGGCCCTTCGGCCCAACAAGTCCACACCGACCCGCCGAAGCGCAACCCACCCATACCCCTACATTTTTCCCCTTACCTAACACTATGGGCAATTTAGCATAGCCAATTCACCTGACCTGCACATCTTTGGACTGTGGGAGGAAACCGGAGCACCCAGAGGAAACCCACGCAGACACGGGGAGAATGTGCAAACTCCACACAGTCAGTCGCCTGAGGTGGGAAAACTCAAAGATAAACTATTCCAACCAAGCGATAAGTACTGTCCCAATAAGTCAGGGATCAATTAAGGTCAGAATTGGATGGAGGCAAAGTGGCAGAGTCCCTACCTACTTCCCTCAAACCTGATTAAATGCCCTCCCATGGCCAACCATGACTCATGCAAATATATTATTATTTTTTAAGTCATTCGCAGGCTGGACCCTCATCTATTGCTCATCCAGCAGTTAAGAGTCAACCACATTGGTGTGGGTCTTGAGTCACATGTAGACCAGACTAGGTAAATCCCCATGGTGGGATTTGAATCCAGGTCCTCATAATATTACTGCAGTCACTGGATTAACAGTTCAGCAAATAATACCATGAGCCCATTACCTCCTCTGCAGAGCCATAGAGATAGACAAGGTCAATGCTGACTGGATTGCTTGACAGGGAGGTAGCATGAGCTTGATGGGTCAAATAGTCTCCTGTTATGCTTTGACTGACTGCGTTTGTGACGAATTACATCACTAGGTGGAGTACCACATGTGCATACACAGAATTGGAATGTTGCTGGAAAATAGACATGGAACAGCAAGGCATTGTTCAACAAACAAATCAACAAAGTCCAGATTTTGAAATACAATTAGCTACTAAACGTCATTATAGAGAATCCAGTCAACAGGAAAAACTTCATTCCTGATGAGCTCCATCAAGAAAGGACCTGTTCAGTGTGAGACATAGTACGAACATCATGGGCTTCTACCAAGGGTTAAAATTCCTGGCTTCTAAAACACACCTCCATCCAATTTCAGAACAAAGTCAATGTGTGATTGACCATGTATCCATCTCCTTGCAGAATGTGTTATAAGATATAACAGCAGCTTTGCATCCAAAATGATTGCCAAAACTCTTTTCCCCATCCCCCTTGTTTATTGGGTTGGAGGCTTTAAGCTACAGGGAGAGGCTGAACAGGCTGGGTCTATTTTCCCCAGAGTGTTGGAGGTTGAGGGGTGACATTATAGAGATTTATAAAATCTTGAGGGGCATGGATAGGATGAAGTGCCAACATTTGTTTTCCCAGGATAGGGGAGTCTAAAACTAGAGGGCTTAAGTTTTAAGGTGAGAGAGGAAGATTTAAAAGAGAACTAAGGGGCAGCATTTCCAAGCAGATGGTAGCGTGTGTATGGAATGAGCTGTCTTGTGGTGGAAGTGGTGGAGGTTGATACAATTACAATATATAAAAGCCATCTGGATAGATATATGAAAAGGAAGGAGTTAGAGAGATATGAGCCGAATGCTGGCAAATGGGACTGGATTAATTTGGGATGTCTGGTCGGCATGGATGAATCTATTTCCATTCTGTACATTTCAATGACTCTGTTGTTACAGCTGAGTTATGGATGGTGTTGCATTGGATTGGGGCATTCAAGAGGGAATTAGATGACTGCGCAGGCTCATGGGAAAAAGGTCAGAGTTTGTCAAAATGCTAAGACAGCTGAGGCAGACACCGTGGGCTGAATGGCCTCTTTTTGCACTGTTACAATTCTGTGATTCTCTGGGTGGTCTGAGCACATGAAGTTCGATCACAGCAGTCCGTTTTAATGATGATTTCCTTCTTGCATTGATGGCACACGTTCCGAATAACTCCATAATCACTAAAATGAACTAGTGTAAAAGAATGATTGACACTATCTCAGAATACAATGGAACCTTAAGAATCACTACAGCATGGAAACAAGCCATTCAGCCCAATGGGTTCACACCAACCCTCCATAGAGTATCCCACCCAGACCCATTCCCCAACACTTCCCATAGCTAACTCACCTAGTCTGAACACTATGGGACAATTTAGCATGGCCAATCCACCTAGGCTGCACATCTTTGGACTGTGGGAGGATATCCCAAGCAGACATGAGGAGGACGTGCTAATTCCACACAGACAGCCACCTGAGGCTAGAATTGAACCCAGGTCCCTTGTGCTGTAATGTAGCAATGATAACCACTGAGCCATGGTGCCACCAAATGGCAATTGTGTTCCCATCACTCTCTCACACATTGCCAATGACTCACTGCATCAAAATATTTTTTCTCAAGTCGCCTTTGATCCCTTTGCTCAAGGGGTGACTTGGTAGCTTCATCGTTAGCACTTCTCTCCTTCCTTAGCCTTGATGGACCTCATAATCCTTGCAAACTCTCTGCTCAATACCTCTCCCTCTTATACCATCCTTTGTGGCACCCTCATATTACAATAATCTTCTAATTATCCTATAACCAAGCATCTAGAATTCGTACAGTCATAGAGTCATAGAGCTGGTACAACACAGAAACAGACCCTTCAGTCTAACTCATCTATGCCGACCAGATATTCTACATTAATCTAGTCCCATTTGCCCACATTTGGCCCGAATGGTTCCAAACCCTTCCAATTCATACACCCATCCAGATGCCTTTTAAATGTTGTCATTGTACCAACCTCCACCACTTCCTCTGGTGGCTCATTCCATACATGCACCACCCTCTGCATGAAAAAGTTGCCCCTTAGGTCCCTTTTATATCTTTCCCCTCTCACCTTAAACCTCTGGTCTCTAGTTTTGGACTTCCCTGGGGAAAAGACTTGAACATTCATCCTATTCACGCTTCTCATGATTTTGTAACCCTCCATAAGGTCACCCCTCAGCCTCCGATGCTCCAGGGAAAACAGCCCCAGCCTGTTCAGCTTTTCCTAATAGCTCAAGCCCTCCAACCCTGGCACTATCCTTGTAAATCTTTTCTGAACCCTTTGAAGTTTCATTACATCTTTCCAATAGCAGGGAGACCAGAATTGAAAAGTGCCCTAACCAGTGTCCTTTACAGCTGCAACATGACGTCCCAACTCCTATACTCAAATGCACTGACCAATGAAGGCAAGCCTACCAAATGCCTTCTTCACTATCCTGTCTACCTGTGACTCTACTTTCAGGGAATTATGAACCTGCACTCAAAAGTCTCATTGTTTAGCAACACTCCCCAGGACCTTACTATTAAGTGTATAAGTCGTGCCCTGATTTGCCTTTCCAAAATGCAGCACCTCATGTTTATCTAAATCAAACTCCACTCCTCAACCCATCAGCCCATCTGATTCCCCTGACACTGACAAAAACATTCAAAGCAAACTGACCATTTTTATAAAGTTGCAAGTGTTAGTTTTATTGATGACCCTGATGAAACACTATCAGAGATCCCAGGACCCAATACTCTTCTGACATTTAGAATAATTTTTTTTAATAATGATATAATGCTAGGGTGTATTGTATTTCTGAAAGAGTGTTGTTGAAGTAACTGGCAGATTCATGTAACCATTAGTGCCCCCCCCCCATTCTCTCGTTCATGCTGGGTAATGGGGAATTTACTGTATCTGTCTGTCCCAATGGAATCAACATTTAACAGCAAAAGGTAGACTCTTGCAAGTCCTGTTAAAGTCAGATACAGTGTCCCCAAACTGGTAACTTTATGAGTGGAGCCTGTTCCAGATTTCAGAACTTGCTGGTTTTCTGGATGGATTCTTTAGACTGGGCCAGCTCAGGTGAGGCTGGGACAGTGCAGGAAAAGTCGGGCAAGCCATGTCGTTAACTAGTCCCCACCGGTATGTAGCTAACTGCTAAAGCTGTGAAGTTATTTTACTCAGTTAATAAGGACTAAAATTCATGCATGACAGTGTATAAAAAAGTCTGGTCTTTGGACATGTCCAGTTTAATCCAGATTTGACACACTCGCTGACCTGTAGAGGGAAGTGATGGTCTAATGGTATTATCACTAGACTATTAATCCAGGGACCCAAATAATGTTTGGGGTGAACTTGGTTCAAATCCTGCTATGGGAGATTGTGAATTCAAATGTTAAAAGCAATCTGGAGTTAAGAGACTGTCTTGATTGTTGGAAAATGCCATCTGGCTCTTTAATGCCCTTTAGGTTAGGAAGCTGCCATCCTTCCCTGGCCTATGTGTGACTTCAGACCCACAGCAATGTGGTTGACTCTTGGGCGAGAAATGCTGGCCCAGCCAGTGATACCCTCATCCTGTGAATGAAAAAAAAGTAGGAATGTTCACCCTGAATAATAGCTGATATTGTCAAACATATTGAATTGCATATGATCGCAACCTTCAGTTGCCTGCTTTACTAATCAGAGGAGGACAGTGAATTTGTCAAACACCTGAGTGATACATACGATCTCTGGAGTAACAGCAACAAAGACTGTGATACATAAGCGAGAGTGTTTCCTCCTTGTTAATTGTGAACATGTTCAGGGCCAAGTATGTTTTCAATTAATCTCCTAATACTGTCCAGCTGGAATCCCCAGATCGGGATACATGTGTGAGAAATCGTGACATTAAAATGATTTCTTTATAAGAGATTTTTGAGCTATTTGTGTTTTCTGGGAACAAAGAGCTATTGGGAAAATTGTTCATGGACAGTATGCATTCGATGGACCGAATAGCTTCATCTGTGCTATATGACTCTATGACATTTTAACTGCATTCTCGACAGAGTCCATTCACTGAGTTACCAGGTTTGGAACGTTATGTAGCTATTGCAGGATTTCCTCAAAGAGATAGTAAGGAGAGCTTTAAAGGGAAAAAGAAAGCATTTAGAGAATTTAAGAGAAGGAATTTCCTTCATGCAAACACAGCCTGACACAGGATTGGAACGTGGGACTCAAGCAATTAATCTCCTAATACTGTCCAGTATTTTGGGCGGCACGGTGGCACAGTGGTTAGCACTGCTGCCTCACAGCGCCGGAGACCCGGGTTCAGTTCCCGCCTCAGGCGACTGACTGTGTGGAGTTTGCACGTTCTCCCCGTGTCTGCGTGGGTTTCCTCCGGGTGCTCCGGTTTCCTCCCACAGTCCAAAGATGTGCAGACCAGGTGAATTGGTCATGCTAAATTGTCCGTAGTGTTAGGTAAGGCGTAAATGTAGGGGTATGGGTGGGTTGCGCTTCGGCGGGGCGGTGTGGACTTGTTAGGCCGAAGGGCCTGTTTCCACACTGTAAGGAATCTAATCTAATCAATGGCCATTCACCCCTCAAGCCTGCTCCACCATTCAACATGATCTGGTTGTGGTCTCAGCTTCACTTTTGTGTCTGCACCCCCATATCCCTTGATTCTTATCTGTCAAAAAATCTATTTAGCTCAGCTCTGAAGACATGGCAAGTCCAGCTAGCATTGTCCTCTGGGGAAGAGAGCGCCTCACTCTAATGACTGTCTGAGACAGAAACAAATACAAAGCCGAGCAAGAGGATATCTCAGTCTGCTTCCTCTCAGTTAGTTCAGGCACTTGTATTTGCAATCCAACTTTTGTGTTGATGGGAAGTGGGTTTTTTTGCTGTACTTGCACAGAATACCAATTGCAGTGTTAATTATAGAGCTGAGGTTCTAATACAATTCTGTGCCAATGTGAAGGAGTTTCAGATGTGTATTTAGCCAAAGGCAATGCGTGGTCCCAGCCATTACCAAGCATATAAAATCTTCTCTCCTGCAGGAGTCTGATCACACATTACAATTTACATGAAATACAACTCTCTCCCTAATGGCATTGTGGACCTATCTACACCAAATGGACTGCAGCGGTTCAAGAAGTCAGTTCACCACCACCTTCTCAAGGGCAACTAGGGATGGGCAATAATATGCTGGCCCAACCAATGACACCCATGTTCCTGGCATAACTGAAAAAGCATTTGCATTTAGATAACACCTTTAATGTCAGGGCATTATTATTTTTTTAAAAATGTGAGACTGGGCTGTATGTGTGGGTATTAGAGCAAGTGACCAATGGCATTTTCAAAAGAGGCATATTTTAAGGAGCATCTTGAAGGAGGACCGTGGGATTTAAGGAGGGAATTCTAGGGCTTAGGGCCTGGGCAACAAAAGGCATGGCCACCAGTTGTGCAGTGTTGAAAGTTGGGGATGGTTATAAGAGACGAGAATTCCAACGCCAGTCCAGTCTGGAAACAAAGGTAGTCGAGAGTGTGGTGCTGGAAAAGCACAGCAGGTCAGGGAGCATCCAAGAAGCAGGGGAATCAACATTTCATCATCAGGGTGAAGGGCTTATGCCCGAAACGTCGATTCTCCTGCTCCTCGGATGCTGCCTGACCTGCTGTGCTTTTCCAGCACCACACTGTCGATTCTGATCTCCAGGATCTGCAGTCCTCACTTTCTCTTGGAAACAAATGTAAAAGGTTCAGGTGTAAAGTTGAAGCACTGGACTTTCTGTAAGTGTGATAAGCTTAATATTGGGTTTTTATAACATTATTGGAAGCATTTGCCACACTTTCACCATTCTCACCTGATTGGAATTCCGCTGACCGCACCTCCTTCTGTGCACTCTCCCTTGACATCGGTCTGTTTGGTCCATTCTCTTAGTCATCCTCCCAGAATGGAGACCTTAGCAATTACTGACCCCATAAAGAAGGCCCTTAACAGTTCAGAATTTAAAATAGCAATTAGAAGCACTTTTAAAGCTTGGGGAAAGTGCTTGCAAATGCTAAATATCTTTGCCTGAGGACAGGCTGTTGATAAACAATGAATAAAAACAGAATTCATTCAGAAATACTGAAAGATAATGTTGAGCTGTCTTTTTGAATCACTGCATCCAGCTGGTGTAGGGACGCCACAATGCCAGTAGGGAAGGACCCAGCGACAGTGAAGGAACAGCGATATATTTTCCAATCAGGATGGTGTGTGGTTAGGAGGTGATCTTGCAAGGTTTTCTGATGAATCAGTTGTTTTGATGAGTAGTCAGATTGGACTCGAAACATTAACTGTGTTTCTCTCTCCACAGACCTGCTGAGTTTCCCCAGTACTTTCTGTTGGATTTCTAAATATCTGCTGTTCTTGACCTTTTTGGGGGGGTAGAAGTTATGAGGTTGGAAGATGCTATTGACAAAATGTTGGTGAGATGCTGCAGTGTACCTTTTAGATATGTCACATCTATGTAATGGTAATTTTTATATTTTAAAGAAAACTCGGATGTCTCTTAAGGAGACAGACAGAGCCTCACAAAATGTTTTCCGGGGCTATGTACTTTCCCTTTCGCATTCAACTCCTGTTGGTAGTACACTACAGATATTTGAAGAGTAAATACAAGGCATTTTTAAAATTAAGTGAACATTTTTGTGTGGCATGGTGGCGCAGTGGTTAGCACTGCTGCCTCACAGATTCAGGGGCCCAGGTTCATTTCCACCCTCGGGTGACTGTCTGTGTGGAATTTGCACATTGTCTGTGTGGGTTTCCTCCCACACAAAGATGTCCAGGTTCGGGTGGGTTGGCCATGGTAAATTGCCCATAGAATCCAGGGATGTGCAGGATGGGTTAGTTAGTCATGGGAAATGTGGAGGAATAGGGAAGGAGGGTGGGTCTGTGGAGGGAGTGTGGGATGCTCTTTGGAGAGTTGGTGTGGATTCGATGGGCTGAATGGCCTGTTTCCATACTGTAGGGACTTCTATAATTTCCTAGGGCAGACAGAATCACTCTGGAGACGTGGCAGAATGAGAGTGATTCAAGTTAACAGATGAGGCAGTTGAAAATTAATTATCTTGACTAAAAGACTGTGATCTAGACCAAGTCTAACCCAACACTGAATTTGAAAGCATGATTCAACAGTTTGGAATAGCTGTCATTTTTAAGTGTGGAACTGTATAAAGGTCTGATTAGGAGCAAATCTTTTGTGGAGTAATCTCAGGAGAATCATCTGGACACCAACTGGGAGGTGGAAGGGGCCTTCCAGCTTGACTGGACCAGGCAGAAGGAACCAGAACTTGCTGTGCTGTAAAGGTGAATCAAAGGGACCTTCACAGCTCCCAGGATCTGTTCTACTCAGTCCATCTGTGGGAGCGACCTTCAGCTATTCCACTAGAGGATCCATTGTAGCATCTAAATCTGAGCTCAAACCTTGATCCAATCCTTCACCTTAAGAAAGTTAGTCATCAAGCCAGCCAGGCCCTCTATACAGTAACTGAGACTGACTCATTTTGTCTTTGTCACAACTTTTATCCTAACTTTAAATCTTTGTATCTGTATTTTAATTATTAACTTTATCACATTTTACTTAAATAACTTAGTCATGGATTCATAGAGCTGTACAGCATGGAAACAGACCCTTTGTTCCAACTCGTCCATGCTAACCAGATATCCTAACCTCATCTAGTCCCATTTTCCAGCATTTGGCCCATATCCCTCTAAACCCTTCCTATTCATTTACCTATCCAGATGCCTTTTAAATGTTGTAATTGTACCAGCATCCACCACTTCCTCTGGCAGCTCATTCGATACATGCACCACCCTCTGTGGAAAAGCTGCCCCTTAGGTCCTTTTTAAATCTTTAACTTGCAGCGCTAGTTGTATAATAAGCAAACATTTTATCTTATTTAAAGAATAAAGAAGTGCCACTGGTCATTTTTTAAACATTGACACACTCGGAATCTAAAAGGGGCTACATACAAGTTTCTGCAAATTTTTAATTCATGGATTACTCTGAGGATGTGCCTTGTTGTGTTTTTGATAGATGGGACACTCTGCTGCCTTGATGTGCCAGTATGATGGACATAGTGAATGTTGAAAGTGGTGGATGTGGTGCCAATCAAGTGGGCTGCTTTGTCCTGAATGGTGTTGAGCTTCTTGAGTGTGGTTGGAGCTGCACTTATCTAGGTAAGTTGGGAGCATCCCATCACACTCTTGACTTGTGCCTTGTAGATGCTAGACAATCTTTCATTAGTCATGAGGTGAGTCACTCAGTACAGAATTCCTGACATCCAACGTGCTCTTGTAGCCACAGTTGGTCCCATTCACGTTCTTGTCAATGGTAATCCTCTGGATGTTCAAAGTGGAGTATTCAGTGGTGGCAAATGCATCTGAATGTTGTGGAGAGATAGCTAGATTATCTCATCAGAGATGGTCACTTTTAATTTAAGTTTAAATATATTCATGAAGTCCAACTTTTAATAGACAAGGACTTTGGTTTTGATGAGTCAAAAATCTAAAAACCAACCAGTTGCAAATGTCCAAACAGGGATAGTAAGGAGATGAAATCCACCCCACAGAGAAAGAAATAGGCTACTTAAGGGGATATTATCTCTCTCGCCACCTGTTACATTATCTTCCCTGGGATGGGCACTTTCCAATTTTATAACAAAGCAAGAAATTCCTAGCTAGCAACTTCCAGATCTCAGACCACTTCCATCTTGAAGGACAAGGGCAGCAGATAAGGGGAATACCATCCTCTGCAAGATCCCCTCCAAGCCACTTACCATCCTGACTTGGAAATATATCGCCGTCCCTTCACTGTTTCTGGGTCAAAATTCTGGAATTCCCTCCCTAAAAGTATTGTGGTTCAAGAAAGCAGCTCACCACCATGTTCACAAGGGCACTGAGGGATTGGCAATAAATGCTGGGCCAATCAGCACACATCCATTTTCATGGAAATAAAGTATAAAACCTCAGTATCTGATGATATGTTTCCAGGGTGATGCTGCTGTATCATTTGATGCTTCTTACATTGCCTGTTGATATCCCTCCTCTCTACCTGAGAGATGGTGGTGGTGAGATGGGTATCACCAGAGTACGAATGGGTCTCTTTATTCCAAAATTAATTGGAATATTTAGACTCTATCATGTTGACAGGAAGAAGAAAGATGCTCTACTTGCATGTCTGCTGAACTTATCATGGAGTCAGAGGGCAATAGAATGGGTAGAGCACTGAATGAGGCCATTCGGCCAATCAGGTGCACACTGGCTTTCAACAAGAGCCACTCACCCAATTCTCTTCCTCCCCTGTAGCCCAGCAATACTTCTCTCTTTAGATAATTAGCCAAGCTCTTCTGAAAGTTTCCATAGGAGCTGCTCCCCAATCACCTCCCTCCCTCCCCCAAGTACACAATGGATAGGATATGTTTATTGGTATTTTGTTTTGAATCTTTCATCAATCATCATAAATTGGTGCCTTCAGCTGTTGTCCTTCCTCAAAAGGGAGCAGTTTTCTCCCTAACTTCTCTATCCAGGTGCCCTCATGAATACCTCTATCTTCATTATCATTTCTCCAAGGAGAACAGCCTCAGTTTCTCCATATCCTCTTCCATGGCAAAACAAAAGCTCATTTTTGCTGCTGTGTCATCTGGTACCCTAGCAACTGGGTGTTTATTGTCACTGTCCATGGAGGTTGAGAGGGACTGTGAGTCTCGGCTGGTGATGTCGCCTCTTGAGCCTTGTATTTCCTCGTGAAGGGAAGACAGAACTGCTGTGAAATGAAGACATCGTGCCAGTTTATTGAGAGATTCACCTGCGTTATCCTGGCCGGAAGACCCGTGTTAGTTGAATAAATGCTCATTGCAATTCACGTGGACCCTCAAGGGGATTGTGTGTTGGAGCACATAGGTGACATGTAAGCAATCAATCACACCCTGGACTTCAGGAATTCCTGCCTTTTGGCAAGAATCACAAGTTTCTCTCCAGTAGTTTCTTCTTGCCTGTGGGAAAACTATGTAAACGACTCGCTGTTGGAAACAAGGCATAAATCGCTTGCTTTAAGTGTTGACCCACAACAAGCCGATTGATGTGACCTCCACTGTTCCTGGCAGTGCCCTCCCTCAGCCTGGGGCTCTGCAACTGCTACTCTGGTACATTTAAACTTCCAACGTAATGCTCCTCCACCAAATTGTTAGGCAGAATGTAACATGAGATTTGAACATGTGGATAACCCAATCATCAGTGAGCAGGGTCTCTTTATTGCACTGATCATTACAAACATGAAGGGAAATTAAGTTTAAGAACAGGGGATAGCATATTTCCATGGGATTCAGTTTACATCCAATTGAGGAAATTCTTGTCTGACTGATCCATCTCTCATGAAGCTTCCTTCCTTCCTCCAAAAGTACTTTCTCTGTGCAATATCTGTTTGACTGTTTGAGCTCCCCTGCGTGGTGCTCTCCCTTACTATTGCCACCTGCTGTAGAGGTCCCAGCATAACCACTCGAGCCCCCTGTTCAGTGCCCTCCCTCAGCATCACCACTTGCTACTGGAGGTCCTGGCACAACCGTTCAAGCTCCCCGATCAGTGCCCTTCCTCACTATTGCCACCTGCTGTAGAGGTCCTGGCACAACTGCTTGAGCTTCCCAGGTTGGTGCTCTCCCTCACCAACGCCACCTGTTGTAGAGGTCCCGGCAAAACCATTCGAGCTCTCCTGCTCAGTGCCCTCCCTCAGCATCACCACCTGCTACAGGAGGTCCCAGCACAACCGCTCAAGCTCCTCTGATCAGTGCCCTTCCTCACCATTGCCACCTGCTGTAGAGGTCCCGGCACAGCTGCTCGAGCTCCCCTATTCAGTGCCCTTCCTTACCATCGCCACCTGTTGCCAGAAGCCCTGGCACGATTGCTCATGCTCCCCTGCTCAGTACCCCATCACAAGGTCCTGCTGGTACTTGCGATATAACTAACCCACAGAACTGTCGGTGCTTTGCAAGACAGTCATCAGCTTTTATCGTTTTAATTTCCGTGGGATGTGGGTGTCATTACAAGTCCAGCATTGACCATCCATCCTAATTGCCCTTGAACTGAGTGGCTTTCTGTACAATTGCAAGGGCCAGATAAAGCAAACCACATTCAGAGCCCAGGACATGGGAGTTTGTATCATGGCCTGTAAATGGATCTTCAGGCTCTTGAGATCCGCTTTGTTCAGGCTCGGGCCTGAGGGCAGGATTGATGTCCTGGTCTAGGACCAGCACCATGCTCTGTAATTTCTGTCCCTACCACAACTACATTGATATGGCTCTGGGGACACATGGCAGGACCAAGTAACAGGGAAGGTTTCCTCCCCTAAGGGACATTAAGGAACCAAAGGGATCTTTGCAATAATCAATGATAGCTTCCTGGTCACTATCACTGAGACTAGCTTCATACCCTGGATATAATTATGACATTGCCACCACTAACACAATCATTCTATGAATTTGGGTTTGGGAGAATGATTGGAAAGTTGCAAATCCATTTCAGATATTTGAGAACTTATATTGTATAAAATATCAGCCATTGACTTAAGTCTTGTTAGAGATCTCAATACCAGAAAGATTCACTGCAGTTATGGAGAATTATATTCTAAATAAGATTCTATAATATTTTACAATGACCTAGTTGACTTAACTTGCACCTTTACTACCCCAGGGAGGCTGTAGTATTGTGGTAATATCACTAAGCCAGCAATCCAGAGGCCCAGCCTAACTTCAATGCCCTGTTATAAATCCTTACAGTGTGAAAGCAGGCTATTCAGCCCATTGTGTCCAAACTGACCCTCCGAAGAACATCCCACCATACCCATACCCCACTGTATCCCTGCATTTCCCATGACTAACCCAACCCAACCTGCACATCCCTGAACATAATGGGCAATTTAGCATGGCCAGTTGACCTGCATATCTTTGGACTGTGGGAAGAAACTGGAGCACCCAGAGGAAACCTGCACAGATACGGAGAATGTACAAACTTTACACGGACAGTCACCCAAGGGTGGAATTGATCCTGGTGCTGTGAGGCAGCAGTGCTAACCACTGAGCCATGGTCCCACCCTCTGCATAGATTTTAATAGCTAGTAAAGCTCATCTAGAACCCTGGCTCAACCTCAGCTGGCGTAGCGTGACCAGTTCTAGGAACCAAATTTTGTGAAAGGAATTATAGAAACAGGAGGGGGCGTTCAGCCCCTCGTGCCTGCTCTACCATTCAATAGGATCATGGCTGATCCACCATTCCTCATGTCCACTTTCCTACATTCTCCCCATACTCCTTAATAAAGAGATGAAAGCATTACGGAGAATACAGAAGAGGGTTTTGAGAATAGCCCTGTGGATGAGGGAGTTCAGTTATGGAAGCAGTTTGGAGAGGGAATGCGGTGGTGGTGGTGGTGATACAGTGCTTTTCACTTGTAATGCAGAGTCTAAGCCAATAGTCTGGGTACGTAGGTTTGAAACCCACCATAGCATCAGATGGATTAAAAAATAAATTACTGAATAGTTCGAGGATTGAGCTCAGGGATGTTAACCCCAAACTACTATAGGAAGGGATTGGAGGGATATGGGCTGGGTGCTGGCAGGTGGGACTAGATTGGATTGGGATATCTGGTCGGCATGGACAGGTTGGACCAAAGGGGTCTGTTTCCATGCTGTACATCTCTATGACTCTAATTGTCCTCTAAAAGCAACCCATCCAGTTCACATGTATCCTTTAGGGAAGGAAATCTGCCATCCTTAGCTGATCTTGCCGATATGTGGCTCCAGACCCATAGCAATGTAGGCGCTGCTTCACTGCGCTCTGAAATGGCCAAGTCAACCACCCAGTTCATGTGCAAGCTGGGGATGGGGAACAAATGCCAGCCGATTTCAGAGGAAGTGATGGCTTAGTGGTATTGTCGCTGGGCTTTTAATACAGATAACGTTCTGGGGAACTGGTAGATGGTGGAATTTGAATGCAATAGATATCTGGCATTACGAATCTAATGGTGACTATGAATTGATTGTTGGAAAACTCATCTTTGGGAAGGAAATTGCCATCTTTACCTGGTCTGGCCTACATTTTACTCCAGACCTACAGTAATGTGGTTGACTCTTAACTGCCCTCTGGGTGAATAAAGGATGGGTAATAAATGCTGGCCTGGTCAGAGACACCCTCATCCCATAAATGAATAAAGGAAAAAGAAATCCCATGAAAGAACAAATAATCAGAGTGACGCTGTTTGCACTAAGAAAAATATCCACAATATGTGAGTTTATTTCACCATTAATCCTTAAGTCGCTTTTGTTGGGTAACTGAGTGGTTTATTAGCAAAACTGGGATTGTATAGCGCTTTTCTAACTGTGCTCACACACTCACAGGAATTAGCTGCTCCTGAAACAATAGCAATTCGATGTAGTGAACCAGAATTCAAATTACTACCCAGAAAGGAAGAACATTTGTATAATTTGGACTTACAGCTTTTGCACTGCTACACTGTAGTCCCCTTAAAACTAGTATTTACCATACCTGTACGATTTAAAATTAGGAACTGGTGAAAGACTCCATTTGTGACTTCTCTTTCTAATATTTTTTCATTTTCTATTCAACATCTAAATCAACCAGGAATAAGTTTGAGAAGCATTGGCTTGCATTGTTCTGTCTGCACCATCTCTTCCAAGTTGGGGATTTTCATTGCAAAACCAGTTGATGTGGGCAACATTACTGATTGATTGGAAAATATGAAGGAGTTAGACAGAGTGGATGGAGAGAAATGTTGTGGGATAAGTTTTGAGTGTAGAGTGCCCTGTTTACAATTAAGTGGTTTCCCACTTAAGACAGAGATAAAGAAAGTGTTTTTCTCACAGAGGGCTGTGAATCTTTGAATACGTAAAAGCAAAATACTGCGGACACTGGAGATCTGAAATAAAAACAGAATGTGCTGGAGAATCTCATTTGTTGAGAGAGAGTGAAGCAGAGTTACCATCCTGTGGAGGTTTTCACCAGAGCTGATTTGAAGAAAACTCATGTTGGACTCAAAGCATTAACCGTGTTTCTCTCTCCACATTTTATAGTCAGAGAGATGTACAGCACAGAAACAAACCCTTTGATCCAACTCGCCAATGCTGACCAGATATCCTAAGTTAATCTGGTCCCATTTGCCAGCACTTGGCCCATATCCCTTTAAATCCTTCCTATTGACATACACATACGGATACCTTTTAAATATTGTAATTGTACCCACTTTCACGACTTCCTCTGGCAGCTCATTCAATACACGCACCATTCTCTGCATGAAAAGGTTGCTCCTTAAGTCCCTTTTAAATCTTTCCCCTCTCACCTAAAACCTTTGCCCTCTAGTTTTGGACTTCCCTATTCTGGAGAAAAGACCATGTCTATTTACCCTATCTATGCCCTCCCCATGATTTTATAAACCTCTATAAAGTCATCCCTCAGCCTCTGACCCTCCAGGGAAACAGCCCCAGCCTGTTCAGCCTTTCCCTATAGTTGAAAGCCTCCCAAACAGGCAACATTCATGTAAATCTTTTCTGTGCGCTTTCAAGTTTCACAACATCCTTCCTATTAGCAGGGAGGCCAGAATTGCACACAGTTTTCCAAAAGTGGCCAAACCAATATCCTGTACAGCTGCAACATGACCTCCCAATTCCAATACTCAATGCACCAACCAATAAAGACCAGCGTACCAAATAGCTTCTTCATCACACTGTTTACCTGTGACTCTGCTTTCAAGGAACTATGAACCTGCACCCCAAGGTCGCTTTGTTTGGCAACACACCCCAGGACCTTCTCATTAAGATTATAAGTCCTGCCCTGATTTGCCTTTCCAAAATGCACCACCTCACATTTATTTAAACTAAACTCCATCTGCCACTTCTCAGCCCATTGGTCTATCTGAGCAATGTCCCGTTGTACTTTGAAATAATCTTCTTCACTGCCCACCACATCAGCAATTTTGGTGTCATCTGCAATTTGTAATGTGCATCTGTAATTTGGACTTCTGGTTTTTGCACTGCAACACTGCTGTGCCCTTAAAAGTAGAATTTACCGTAACTGTACTATTTAAAATTAAGAACTACACAGCAATTCTTTTTGTAACTTCTCTTTTTAATATCTCTTCATTTTCTAACCAACATCTAAACCAACTGGGAATAAGTTTAAGAAGCACAGTTTTACATTGTTCTGTCTTTCTCTTCTTGAATACTGTCAAGGTGGGGGTGGATGGATAGTCAGTAAGCAAGGTCATCGGGAACAGGCAGGAATGGAGAATTGATGTTCCGATTGGAAAATCCATTTGCTCATGGAACGGTAAAGGAGATGTGAAGGGACCGAATGGTCTCCTCCTGCCCCTGAGTGGTAGAAGGTAGGACACAATGGAAGTGGCTGGTACAAAGGAGCATTGAGCCTAAACACTGAGAGTAAAGAGCAGAAGAGTGTCTTTTGAGTGAACATCAATAGAGTTTACCATTACCAAGCATCTCTGGGCATTGGTTCCACTGCATGGAGAATGTCTCCATGCCCAAACTAAACATAAGTTCCTATTTTGGTCAGGCAGTTATGATGAATTATTTCTATGCCACTATAAATGTAAACAGTGACCAAAGTGAGTAAAAATCCGGGAGAATCTGTGCTCATGAAACCAACAGTAAGATGCTTCACAGTGACTAAGCATTGGCTAAGGCAGTTTTTTCAAGAATTTCCTTTCGTGTCTGTATTATTGGTTGAAACCCAGCTCAGCAGAGGATTGATCATCTCCCATGGATAGCTCCAGCAAATTTGTATAATTTATTGCAAAATTCCTCGCTGCAAAGCCTGAAATAAAATCGATTTGCAAAAGGGGACAGATGTTGCCACATTATTTACAAAAATACAAGCCAGTGAGAGAAATAAAGGCTTGATTTTTATTTTCAAAGTGGATTTCATAGTTTCACCTGGAATGAAAATGATCTCGATGTGAACAAATGTGCATTTAATGTGTGAAAGTGAAGTGGGTGCCTACCTGATGGACAAAATGAAATGCTTCTATTCTGCACAAATTCCATGTAAAAATGTCAACAAACTGCAGCGAGCTGGTGCCAATGTCTTCAACGATGCCAAAGGTTGTCAGGGACTGAGGACCCATTCACTTTCTTGGAGGTTGCTGAGGATAGTGGTGTCCTCTGTGTTGCTTCCATTGAGTCCACGAGAATGCTGCCAGTCAGTGGGACCGTGCTGCCAACCTTCCGTGAAGTGCTACCATTGTTTCTGGAAATAGCTCCTCCTGCCAGCTCCGGCGATTTTGCTGGCTGTCTCCCTCAGAAAGCTGCCGCAGAGTCAGATCCAGGTATTTGACTAATCATCTCATGGAAGCTTTGAGTAAACAGACCTTTGTTACGACCGTTAATCCTACGAGAAGCAATCCTCACACCCAGCAATTAACCGACAGAACTGCACCACAAGCTTTCACTCTTCTTTTAAACATAAACAAACTTTATTGTATATCAAACAAGGATGAAACAAAGTCAGCATTATAGCTGAAACAGATTTATGCTTTAAGGCCAGTTCTAATTTTTACATGCCCTCAAGAGTTCTCTAAACAGTGCAAAATTTTGAAGGTTCATTTACTTTTCATCGGACCAGCCCAAAAATATGCCACAATCTTCCGGAATTTGCTTTAATTCTCTTTAATATTCTGGCTATTCCTCTGAGATAGGATTTCATTGGTTTCTTCCATCAGCTTTTTGGTCAGTCCATAAAACCATTAAGACCATTACTTGTAGGAGTAGAAGTTGTCCACTCTGCCCATCGAATGTGCTCCCCCATTCAATGAAGGTATATCTGATCTGATAATTCTCAACTCCATTTTCCTCCCTTTTCCCCATAATCTTCATTCTCTTACTGTCGATCTTAGCCTTCAATATACTTTGTGAGGAGAAATTCTGGACTGCAGATCAGAGTCGAGAGTGTGGCTCTGGAAAAACACAATAGGTCAGGCAGCATCTGAGGAGCAGGGGAATCGAGGCTTCAAGCATAAGCCTTTAATTAGGGATCATTCCTGATGATGGGCTTATGCCCAAACTGTCAATTCTCCTACTCCTCAGATATTGCCTGACCTGCAGTGCTTTTCCAGCACCACACTTTCAACAATATACTTCATGTCCCAACCTCAATGACCCTCTGTGGTAAAAAATTCCAGAGATTCACTATCTTCTGCAATAAGAAATTCCTCCTCATCTCTGCCTTACATTTGCAATCCTTTATTCTGAGATTATGCCCTCTGGTCCCACAAGAAGAAACAACTTTTCCGCATCTACCCTGTCAAGTCCCCTAAGAACCTTGTATGTTTCAATAGGTCATCTCTCATTCTTCTAAATTCCAACAAGTACATGCCCAACCTACTCAACTTACCCTCATAAAACAGTCCTTGAATACCTAGTATCAGCCTGTTAATCCTTTCCTGGACTTGCTTCAATGCCAGGATATCGTTTTTTAGATAAGGAGCCCAAAACTGTTCACAGTGTTCCAGCTCTGATCAGGCTAGTGCCTTGTATAGGTTTAGCAAAGCCTCCCTACTTTATACACATTCCCTTTGAAATAAAGATCAACATTTCAATTGCCTTCCCTATTACCTGCTGAAGGAGGATGCTAGTATTTTTCATCGTCTGGAAGAGGACTCCTACATTCCTCTTTTCCAAGCTTTCTGCAGTTTTTCTCCATTTAAATAATATTCATGTGAAACTTTAATTTCCTCTTCACAGACCTTGACATTGTGAATGCTTCAGCTCCTTATTCAGGTTACTTGCAGATCCCCAGCTCCCTCTACACAGCTTTCCAATCTGACTTTGCCACAGGGCTCTGTGATGACCACTGCAGACTGATTTCACTGGCTGCAAGCTAAGGCAAATCTCCCAACAGCCTTTCCCTTGCAGCTTGTCACTATCCAGGACAAAGCAACCTGCTTGATTGGCACAACATCCCCCAAGCACCCACTCCCTCTACCACTGACGCTCAGCAGCAGTGTGTACTATGTTCAAGATGCACTGCAGAAATTCACCAAAGACCCTCAGACAACACCTCCCAAATCCATGACTATTTCCATCAAGAAGGATAAGGATAGCAGCTACATGGGAACACTGCCACCTGCAAATTCCCTTTCAAGCCACTCACCATCCAGATTTGAAAATCCATCACCATTCCTTCAGTGCCACTTGATCAAAATCAGGGAATTCCTTCCCTAAGGATATTGTAAGTCAACCTACAGAACATAGACTGCAATGATATTAGTGACCAATGGTATTAGTGTAATTCTACTTCTATGACAGCCCTAACTATGACAACCAGTAGGCTTTCTGAACACACTGTAAGACATAGCGTTCACCTTAACAGAGTTACAACTCCCTCCCAAACTGAGCTACTTGCTTCTGTTAGCAAACACACAAAGATACATTAAGCAACAAAAAAAAATCCTGAACAAATATCCACCTTGTATTATTATGGGAATGTGCCAAGCTTTAGGATGGTTTAACCAGAAATGCAAAACAATTATTTTAGCTTCAACACAATTGTTTGAGTCTGTAATACAAATGAATAATTTCTGTCTCCAATGGAGTTTTACAAGCCTCCTTCCTGGAATTTGGAGCTTTTACCTTGCTCAACAGAGATAATGATAGACACCCCAGCTCGACCAAGAGTTCTAGAAATGAGTCATCCATTGGTCAGTGTTTACACTTCTAACTCTGATTTTCAGGCTAAACATTTTTTATTCATTCACAGGATGAGGGCATCGCTGGTTAGGCCAGCATTTATTGCCCATTCCTAATTGCCCAGAGGGCAGCTAAGAGTCAACCACTTAGCTGTGGGTCTGGAGTCACATGTAGGCCAAACCAGGTAAAGATGGCAGTTTCCTTCCCTAAAGGACATGAGTGAACCAGATGGAGTTTTCAAACGATTAGCAATGGATTCATGGTCATGAATAGTCTCTTAATTCCAGATTTTTATATTGAGTTTAAATTCCAGTATCTGCCATGGTGTGATTTAGAGTCATACTGCATACAATACGCAAGATGTGGTCACACCAAGGCTCTGTATAACTGCAGTAAGGCATCTAAAATGTAGGTTTATCCATATTATCCCAACATGTATCAATGTTATTCACTTCAATCACTCCATGTAATAATGGATTTTACATTCTCACTTCTCTCTGAGTAAAGACGTTTCTCTCGAACTTCCTCAATTATTTGTTCTCAACTCACCCGCAAGTAGAAAGATCTTCTTTATGTCCAGGTTTTGATCTGGTCTCTCCGTAGCTTTCTTTTATCTAGGTAGAAGAGCACTGAACATTTCAGCTTTTCCAGACATTTGTTTCATGTATTGCAGTATAATGTGAAGGTCAATGTTAATAGTCAGCTGTCACATTCAACTCAGAATCATAGAATCCCTACATTGCGAAAGAGACCATTTGGCTCATCAAGCCCATACCAACCTCCCCTGAATAGCATCCTAACTGAAGACTCATACCCTATCCCCACACTAAGCATGGCCAATCCATCTAACCTGCACATCTTTGGACTGTGGGAGGGAGCCAGAGCACCTGGAGGAAACCCATGCAGACACGGGGAAAACGTCACCCGAGGGTGGAATTGAGCCCAGATTCCTGGCACTGTGAATTCGTGGCCACTGAGCCACCATGCCACCCCACAAGCTCTTGAGACTGAGAAAAGAGGATGGAATCACTTGCACCATTACTGAGATCAGTATTCTGTATTACAATGGGTAAATAAAAGGATTTGTTAAAACTTCCAAGAATCAGACAATAATCATTCTTAGCTCAGGAAGAGACTGAGACATAGCACACTAAGAGTGGAGACACTACAGTGTACGGGAGCTGTCTCTTCATTGTGCTGAATAGAATTGTAAGATGCTCTTCAGAAGGTCAGTGCAGTCTCATTGGGCCGAGAGGCCTCTTTCTGCACCGTCGGGATTCTATGAAGTTAATCGTGAGCCCGTGACTTCCACTTCCAGACCCTCCTGTCAGGGGAGAAATCAGTCTCCGAGGTTTTACATTCTCTAGGATGAGAACCCAGCAAGTTTCCGTTCTACACACGTTGGTGCAATCTCTCATCCAAAGCCAAGGGTGTGTCACAACACAGATTGAAAGATCCATTCACTTTCTGAGAGACCACAGAGGGTGAGCAAGCAGCACCCTCTCTGCTGCTCCCAGTGTGTCCACACGGACGCAGCCAGCCTGTGGAACTCCCCTGACAGCCTCTCACAAAGTGCTAGCATTGTTCAAGGAAATGATGCTCACTGCCAAACATCAGTGATTTTTGCTGGCTGCCTCCGTCAGTAAGCTGCCACAGTCTTAGATCCTGCCACTTGCCTAATCATCTCATGGAAGCTGAAACAGTCTATCAAGTATGTTGAACGTAAAGGATAGTGCAGTGTGTTTTGTTCTACTCAAAGTATCACTAGCAGATTGAGTAAATAGAATGCAGTGAGCTGTTGGCGCCTTAGCTGTTATTTCTGGAGCAGTGCACACACTATTTTAAAGTTGGACCTAGACAAGGAGCATAATCTCTAACAGAAGCAGGAGCAGAATTAGGATATTGAGTGGGAGAGGAAGGAGAACCTGAGGCAGGAAGGGATGTCAAGTGGAAGTGGAATTTTGAGTGGGAGTGGGGAGCTCCAGACCTCCAAAAAGAGAATGAAGGATCTCTTTGTCACAAGGGACTGTGGGTTGGTCTCAGGTGGTCTAGGCTGTGCTGTCTCGCTGTTTATAAAATGTTAAAGCCAAGATGCAGTCTTTCCTTTATGTTTCCCAAAGCCTGAGGGTGTGCCACAAGGCAGTTTAAAGAAACATGTTGACGCAGGGCTGAAATCTTTCTTTCGAATCCAAGGTGAAGGATGTGCCACTTCGGATGCTTTCAAAGCTCGTGCTGAGTTGGTGTCGCTCTTTTCCGAAGGCTGGAGTGTGTCATGTGATCGGAATTACACCTAACTGTCCTCCAGAGGATCATGACGTTATTTCATTATGTCGAAAAAGAGATGGGGGAGCAGAGGTAAGAGAACGGATTGTAATGTGTATTGTCCGGTGTTGCTGCTTGCTCAGTCAGTTGAGAGAATGGGTAACCGTGTGAGAGTTTTGACGTGAATATAGGACGATTTCAGAACTACAGCACTGAGCTGGTTCCACGTTGAGACGTTGAATGAATACTTGATGAGGACTAACATTGGACGAACCTTGTCATGTTGAGGACAAAGCCTAAGCTAGACTCATGTTGTGGGTAATGTCTCACTGTCTACAGGTGCACTGCGAATGTAGGACAGTTTAACCCTTGTGCCACCAAGGGACAAGAGCTGTAGCTAATCAGGGAATGCCTGATCTCCAAGGAAGCTTCACTCTGCCTTTTATTGATGTTGAGAGGCTGCTGAAGCTGGTTTATGCAACTGTAAATATTTCGTTTCTCCTCCTTGGGCAAGATCTTGAATATGCTTAGAGGATTATGCACAATTCAGCAACTGTTTAATTTCAAGGACCAACTCCCATTGCTTCTCAGTTGAGAGAGGACATAATTTGGGCTGCCCACTATTAAGTTACTGCTGCTTCACCAGATATGTATCGTCACTTACCCAGCAGTGATCAGTAAAACTGACCATTTAATAGCCAGGAGTGGACCTTCTTGTTCCAGTGGATGTTGGCTGAGGTTTACACGTGGGTGGCGTGAGGTTCAAATTCATTGGAACCTCAGGCTGAGAACATTTGCGACAATACAGGCTGCAAAATAACCCGCTCAAGCTATTCTTGTATGGAAATATGTTGTGGATAATTGTAGTTTACTTAAGTGCACATCAGTAAGAGTGTACAAAGTTAAAAATCACACAACACCAGGTTATAGTCCAACAGGTCTATTTGGAAGCATTTGCTTTCGGAGCACTGTTCTTTCATCAGTAAGAGTGAGGGGTGTAAAAATAACAATTCATAGAATTCCTACACTGTGGAAGCAGGCCATTCAGCCCATTGAGTCCACACCAGCCCTCCAAAGAGCATCCCACCCAGATCTGCACCCTACCCTATCCCTGTAACCCTGCATTTCCCATGGCTAATGCACCTGGCCTGCACACTCCTGGGAAATTTAGCATGGCCAATCCACCTAACCTACACATCTTTGGACTGTGGGAGGAAACCCAAACAGACACAGGGAGAATGTGCAAAATCCACACAGACAGTCACCTAAGGCTGAAATCACAGCTGGGTCCTTAATGCTGTGAGACTGCTAACCACTGAGCCACCGTGCCACATTGCTTTGGACTGGAGTTCTGTGGAGAACTCCAGCTCCACACTACTCTCTCTGATTATGTTCTCAGACCCTACGCTACTCACAAATGGGATCAATTGAAGAACACACGTCAGAGAGGAAGGGTCACTTGACCCTAAACGCTAACACTGATTTCTCTCCACAGATGCTGCCAGACCTGCTGAGCTTTTCAAGCAATTTCTATTTTTGTCACACACTTCAGAGACATGTGGCTGGAAATGTACATGAACAGACTGTATGCACCATATTAAACATTCATTGTATAAGTGTATGCCATCTACAAAATGCAGCAATACTGCAAGGTTATTTCAACAGTACCTTCCAAGCCTATCAATATCCATGTGGCAAGATAGAAACTTGCTCAGGTATGTCCTGTCCACAAAACACGGGATGAAGCCAACCCAGCCAATGACAGTCCTGGGAGTCCACTCTCAATCACCAGCAATGCAATGGAAGGTGCCATCAGTAGCATAATCAAATGGCACTTCTCCGGTAATAACCCGCTCGCTGACACTCAGTTTGGGCTCTGCTATCCTCAGCTGACTACGGTTTTCATTCAACACGGACAAAAGCGTTGGACTGCAGACTGGGTGACTGTCCTTGATGTCTAGTCTGCATTTGATCAAATATAACATCAAGGAGTCTTGGAGTCAATGAAAATGGGGGAAATCTCTCCACTGATTGGAGTCATACCTAATACAAAGGTTATAGTTTTTGGAGGTCAATCAAGTAGGCTCTATTTCGGTAGGAGTTCCTCAGAATAGTGTCCTAGGCCCAAGTATTTTCAGCTGCTGCATCAATGACCTTCCCTCCCTCATAAGGTCTAATCACCAATGATTGCACAACATTCAGCACTGTTTGCAACTCATACACTGAAGTAGTCCATGTCCAAATGCAACAAGAATTGGACAAAATTCAGGCTTGGGCTGGTAAGTACCAAATAACATTCACAACATACAAGTGCTAGCAATACTACCCCCATCTTGAGAGAATATAACCATCACCCTTGACATCCAAAGGCATTACCCCCCACTATCAGCATCTTGGGGTTTACCATTGGCCAGAAACAGAGTAGGACCCACCTGTAGTTCTGTGGCTGAAGGAACAGGTCAGAAGCTGGGAATTTTATGGAGTGTAACTCACCTCCCAACTTCCCAAAGCCTGTCCACCATCTACAAAGCACAAACCAGGAGTGTGATCGAATATTTGGAATATTCCCCACTTGCCCGGATGAGTGCAGCTCCAACAGCGCTCAAGAAACTTGACACCATCCAAGACAAAGTAGCCCGCTTGATTGGCACCACATCCAGCATCTTCAACATTCATCTCCTTCAACAGTGATGCACAGTGTGTACTGTCTAAAAGATACACTGCTCCATGGCTGTTTTGTCTGCACTTTCCAAACCTCTTAGAGGCACAAGGGCAGCAGATGCACAGAAACATCCTGATTTGGAAAAAGATTGCAGTTCCTTCACTGTTCCTGGGTCAGAATCCTGGAATTTCCTCTTAACAGCTCTGTCAATATACCTGCACCAGGACTATGATCATGGAAAATCCTTAACGCTGCTCACCATCTTCTAAGTGTGAGGTTACAGAGCTTTGGGTAACTTTGCTGACCCCAATCCTACTTTCTGGTATCAGTCTGAGCTTCTGATACCATGTGGGAAAGGATGCCCACACAAACACTTTGACAGAAGTGAGGCTTAATCTAGATGAAGAGTAAGAAGATTTATTATTTATTACTTAGTAGCTAGTTACATTAATCTGAGATACATGATTGTCCCTTGTGTGACTATCAGGCTGAACTTAAGATTAAGTGTACATAACTACTTCAGCTATACATTGTTAACACTAAATACAATCATTGGAACACTACACATGAGGAACTCATTCAAAACCATACAGTGTGGAAGCAGGCCATTGGATCCATCAAGTCCACACTGACCCTCCAAAAAGCATCCCACCCAATCCCACACCCTTACCCAGCAACCTTGCATTTCTCATGACTAATCCAACTTGCCTGCACACCCCTGGACACTATGGAACAATTTAGCATGGTCAATCCACCTAACCTGCAAATCTTTAGACTGTTGGGAGGAAACCGGAGCACACACAGGGGGGAATGTACAAACTACACACAGACAGTCACCCAAAGCTAGCATCAAACCCAGGTCCCCAGCACTGTGAGGTAGCAATGCTAACCACTGAGCCACCACACCACCCCAAAATCTCTTCTGGCAAGCAGATCTTCATAGCCTGAGGAACAGAGCTTAGCTAGTAACGCCAGTTATTCTTTTCAAGTACTGTACATAGCATAGAACATAGAACATTACAGCAGTGTACAGGCCTTTCAGCCCTCGATGTTGCCTTGACCAGTCATACCAATCTGAAGCCCATCTAACCTACACTATTCTATGTACGTCCATATGTTTGTCCAATGATGACTTAAATGCACTTAAACTTGGCGAATCTATTACTGTTGCAGGCAAAGCATTCCATACCCTTACTACTCTCTGAGTAAAGAAACTACCTCTGACATTTGTCCTATATCTATCACCCCTCAATTTAAAGCTATGCCTCCTCATGCTCGCCGTCACCATACTTGGAAAAAGGATCTCCCTGTCACCCTATCTAACCCTCTGATTGTCTTATATGTCTCTATTAAGTCACCTCTCAACCTTCTTCTCTCTAACGAAAACAGCCTCAAGTCCCTCAGCCTTTCCTCATAAGACCTTCCCTCCATACCAGGCAAAATCCTAGCAATTCTCCTCTGCACCCTTTCCAAAGCTTCCACATCCTTCTTATAATGCGGTGACCAGAACTGTACACAATACTCCAAGTGCGGCCGCACCAGAGTTTTGTACAGTTGGAGCATAACCTCATGGTTCCAGAACTCGATCCCTCTATTAATAAAAGCTAAAGCACTGTATGCCTTCTTAACAATCCTGTCAACCTGGGTGGCAACTTTCAAGGATCTATGTACCTGGACACCAAGATCTCTCTGCTCATCGACACTACCAAGAATCTTACCATTAGCCCAGTACTTTGCATTCCAGTTACTCCAACCAAAGTGAATCACCTCACACTTGTCCTCATTAAACTCCATTTGCCACCTCTAGCAATGGCACAATGGTGCTTTAACTAGAACTGTAATCTAATTTAACAAGTCTGAAACTCAAAGCTATTCTCAGGGATAGTGACCATGAAACTATCATTGATTATTGTTAAAACTGATCTGGTTCATTCATGCCTGCTTGGGAAAGAAATCTGCCATACTTACTTGGTCGAGTCTATGGATCCACATCAAAACAGTTGACTCTTAATTACCCTCTGGAATGGTCAAGCAAGCCAATCAGTCCAAGGACAATTAGGGATGGGCAACAAATGCTGTTCACTCCCATGTCCCGTAAGAAACTACAGATGGTGATGTGCACAGCTCAGACCATAACGGAAGCCAACCTTCCATCCATGAAGTGTATTTACACGGCATGCTGCCCCAGAAACATCATCAAAGACCCCTCCAACCCCGGTAATGCTCTCCTACAACCACTTCTGTCAGATACAGAAGCTTGAAAACAGGTTCAAGAACAGCTTCTTGCCCTGTCATTATCAGACTGATTAATGGATTTCTCTAACTTCAAATAAAATTTATCTTGCTAATGATAATTTTGCTTTGTGCCCCTCCTGTGCAGTGTAACCTGGTATGCCTCACTCTGTCTAACCACCCTGTGATCTGTATGTCCTTGCACTGCTCACAAAACAAAACTTTTCACTGTACTTAGGTACATGTGACAACAATTAATCAAATGAAATAAAATTGAATTTGGGATACCCCAAATCACTGGGAAACTCCTTTCTTAACCTTTAGGGTGATTAGAACAAGTTCCAGGAGACACATTCTCCAATACTCTTCAGGGATCAATGGCACCACTGTTGATTATAATTTATTTAAGTGATTTGGAGGAGAATATAGGTGGCCTGATTAGAAAGTTTGCGGACAGTACAAAGATTGGGGGAGCTGCAGATGATGATGAGGATACAGCAGGATATAGATATGCTGAAGACTTGGGTGGAGAAATGGCAAATGGAGTTTAAGCTGGACCATTTGTGAGGTGATGCATTTTGGAAGATCTAGTGTAGGAGGGAAGTGTACAGTAAATGGTAGAATCTTCAGTTGCATCAACATACAGAGAGATTCAGGTGTAGTGGTCCACAGTTCCCTGACAGTGGAAACATAAGTGGATAAGTCAAGAAGGGATATGCCAACACAGTCTTGGTGGGCTGAAGGGCCTGCTGCTGTGCTGTGGTGCTCTGCTCTTTGTTCTTTATTTGATCTTTAGCCTCTGTTGCTCTCCACAACCTCAATGTTTCTCCTGTTTTTCTATCCTAAACCCCTTGCAATTGGTTTTATATCCAGGTTCTACCATCTTACATAACAAAAAGCTTATCTATCAAATTGTCTCATGATTCCCTCTGTTCTGGTGAAAACAGCTCCAATTTTCCAACCTTTCCCTTGAATTTTCCCATGCATTCAGAACCTTAAAGGTACTGAACTGAGCTTTCTGCATTATACCTCCAATAGTATGAAGATTAAAAATGTAAACAGTATTCCAACAGTGGTGTTACTTAGATTCATCTTATATTGGGCTTTCATATTGTACCTCTCTCTCTCTCTCTGTCTCTCTCGTTCTCTCTCTCTCTCTCTCCCACCCTCTCCCCATTCTTCTCTCTCTCTTGCTTTCTGTCTCTCTGCCCCTCTCTCTTTCTCTGCCCTTCTCTCTCTCTCTCTGTCCCCCTCTCTATTTCTCTGTCCCTCTCTCTCATGTCTTGCTATGAAACCCAGTATATTGTTAGCTTTTCTTAATCGTCTTATTCATGTGAGATATGCATTTTAATATCCCGTGATTCTTCAAATTCCTCACCCCTTCTACATTTCCCCTTTTGAAGATTAATATTTCATATTTCTTTACAAAATATATTGCTGCATATTATCTAATATTAACTTCCCTGTGCCATAACTTTGGTTATCAGTATGACCTTAAGAGTAAAACCCTCCCAGCTTCTTGTGATGGTCAAATTTACGTATAATGTCTTTATTTTCTGTATCTTTTGCTGATTTGGACCCCTCTGTCCCTAGTCCTAAATTAAAATCATTGAAGTGCACTGGCAGAAGATAAGATATCAAATCAGAACCCTCAGAACAGCTCAAAAAAAAACAGAAAATGGTGGAGGAGCTCAATAGATCCGGCAGCATCTGTGAAGACAGAAACAGAGTTAACATTTTGAGGCCATTATGACTCTTTTCCAGAGCAACTGCTTTCTGTCAATCATTCTTAACAAAGTGCCCTTAATTTCTTTGTTGTTTCTTCCCCTCCAACACATTTTTAATCAAGATTTCCATCACATTCTTAGTTTTATACAATCCCTACACTGTGGGCACAGGCTGTTCAGTCCATCAGGTCCACACTGACCCTCCAAAGGGCTTCCCACCCAGACACACCCCACCCCTGTAACCCTGCATTTCCCATGACCAATCCACCTAAACTGCACATCTTTGGACTGTGGGACAAAACCTGACAACTCAGAGGAAACCCACATAGACATGGGGAGAACGTGTTAACTCCACATGAACAGTAATCTGAGGGTAGGATCCCAACCCGTGTCCCTGGCACAATGAAGCAGTAGTGCAAACCACTGAGCCACCATGCTGCCCCTAATTGTCGCCAAAACTTTCTTGTATGGAGCCTTGTAAAAACCTTCCTGAAAGTCCATGTACATCGCCTCTATTGCATTTCGTTTTTACAATGTCTGATCGCCCTCTTGGAGAAATCTCTAAGATATTTCTGAGCATTCTTGCCTTCGACAGAGTGAAGGAACCTGACTGTAATCCGTAAAGACCACTCCCTCCGTGACTCCCTCGTCAGATCCACACCCCCCACCAACCCAACCTCCACTCCCGGCACCTTCCCCTGCAACCGCAGGAGGTGCAAGACTTGCGCCCACACCTCCCCCCTCACCTCCCTCCAAGGCCCCAAAGGAAACTTCCATATCCGCCACAGATTCACCTGTACCTCCACACATATCATCTATTGCATCCTTTGCACCCGATGTGGCCTCCTCTATATTGGGGAGACGGGCCGCCTACTTGCGGAGCGTTTCAGGGAACACCTCTGGGACACCCGGACCAACCAACCCAACCACCCTGTAGCTTAACATTTCAATTCCCCCTCCCACTCCACCAAGGATATGCAGGTCTTTGGACTCCTCCATCGTCAGACCACAGCGAAACGACGGTTGACAGAAGAACGCCTCATCTTCCGGCTAGGAACCCTCCAACCACAAGGGATGAACTCGGATTTCACCAGTTTCCTCATTTCCCCTCCCCCCAGCCTGTCTCAGTCAAATCCATCAAATTCAGCACCGCCTTCCTAACCTGCAATCTTCTTCCCGACCTCTCCGCCCCCACCCCAGTCTGACCTATCACCCTCACCTTGATCTCTTTCCACGTATCACATTTCTGACGCCCCTCCCCCAAGTCCCTCGTCCCTATCTTTTATCTTAGCCTGCTGGACCAACTTTCCTCATTCCTGAAGAAGGGCTATTGCCCGAAACGTTGATTCTCCTGTTCCCTAGATGCTGCCTGACCTGCTGCGCTTTTCCAGCAACACATTTCCATGACTGTAATCTAACTCATTTATTGTCAGAGCTATTTCTGACTGCGAAAATTTCCCTGTTGAAACAAGAAAATTATCTTTGTTAAAGTTGCCAGTAAGAAAATTCAGACCATTCCAGTAGTTTTTCTGTACAAAACTAAGAAAGTATTTACTTTCCTTGGGATTTTTTGGGGGGGTGGGGGGTGGTGTTAGGAAATTATATTACTTCAAAGTAGGATATTATTGCTGATCTCCTCGTAACTAGCTCAAGGAAAATATATTTACAAAAATAAAATATCTGTAGAAACCTCTCGGCTCCCTAGTCCATTACTTCTTTAGGTATGACAACTGTAATTTTAATGTGTCATTTCTGCTGCAGTTTGGCCGATCTTCAATGTAGCTGAACATTAATATAATTTTCTTCGCAAAAAAAAACCTGTCTCCGTTCCTGAATTCCCCCAAGTTAAAAGCCTGGCATGTTATTTGGTCAAGGAAAGCAGAGACAAGCTAATGTTTTTGCTGCTACTCCACATGAAACAGCGCAGGACAGGCACCACACAAAAAGAGCACTGTGCTGTGTCTGCATCCTTAAGAGGTTGTTTCTGTCAAAAAGGGTGTTAAAACTGGAGAGGAGCAGCCATAGAACTTCAACATCATTTCAAAAATCACTGAAGAGTTTGGAAAACGTATCCTTTTCCAAAGTCCAATGAATATTGATGCACATCTCTGCAGTCACTGTTCACTCACAGAGTTTGGGTTGCTATGACAATGCACACCTACACATGCATGCTGCAGTCCAGCACATTGGTGGTGGAGGCGCCCACATTATTTCCATCAGTAATCTCTCTGCTCTCACTGCTTACTATTGGTGTGTGTCAGAATGAATGGCAGGCTGATACTCTGGATGTCGGAGCAAATTACTGCAGTAAATGCAGTAAATGCAGTAAAAAGCAAGGATAACTTAGGACATATGACTTCCAACATCTCTAATGATAAGGAAGTTAGCATTAAGGCACTTTACCTGAATGCTCGTAGCATTCATAACAAAGCCGATGAACTAATGGCACAGATAATAGTGAATGATTATGATGTAGTAGGCATCACAGAGACTTGGTTACAGGGGGGTCAGGACTGGCAGTTAAACCTCCATGGTTTTTCAACTTATCGAAAAGACAGAGAGGTGGGCAGAGGGGGTGGGGTTGCCTTGTTAGTTAAGAACAAAATTAAATCTATGGTATTGAATGACATAGCGTCGGATGATGTGGAGTCTGTGTGGGTGGAATTGAGGAACCACAAAGGCAAAAAAAACATAATTGGAGTTGTGTATAGACCTCCTAACAGTGGTCAGGACCAGGGACGCAACATGTACCGGGAAATAGAGAAGGCATGTCAGAAAGGCAAGGTTACATTGATCATGGGAGATTTCAATATGCAGGTGGACTGGGTAAATAATGTTGTTAGTGGATCTAAAGAAAGGGAATTCATGGAATGCTTACAGGATGGCTTTTTGGAACAGCTTGTCATGGAGCCCACAAGAGAGCAGGCTATTCTGGACCTAGTGCTTTGCAATGAACCAGACTCTATAAAAGATCTTAAAGTAAGGGAACCCTTAGGAAGTAGCGACCATAATATGATAGAGTTCAGTCTGGAGTTTGAAAGGGAGAAGGCAAAATCGGATGTAATGGTGTTACAGTTGAATAAAGGTAATTATGAGGGCATGAGAGAGGAACTGACTAAAATAGACTGGAAGCAGAGGCTAACCGGGAAGACAGTAGAGCAAAAATGGCAGGAGTTTGTAGGTATAATTGAGGACACTGTACAGAGGTTCATTCCCAAGAAAAGAAAGATTAACCGGGGAGGGATTAGACAACCTTGGCTGACAAAGGAAGTCAGGAAATGTATTAAAGAAAAAGAGAGATCCTATAAAGTGGCTAAGAACAGTGGGAAATCAGAAGATTGGGAGGGATACAAAAGCAAACAGAGGATAACAAAGAGTGTAATAAGAAAGGAGAGGATCAAATATGAAGGTAGGCTAGCCAGTAATATTAGAAATAATAGTAAAAGTTTCTTTCAGTACATAAGAAACAAACGACAGGCAAAAGTAGACATTGGGCCACTTCAAACTGATGCAGGAAGCCTAGTGATGGGAGATAAGGAAATAGCAGGAGAACTTAACAAGTACTTTGCGTCAGTATTCACAGTGGAAGACATGAGTAATATCCCAAAAATTAAAGGGTGTCACGGGGCTGAGTTGAGTATGGTTGCCATTATGAAAGAGATAGTGCTAGAAAAGTTAAAAAGTCTTAAAATTGATAAATCTCCTGGCCCCGATGGGATACACCCTAGAGTTCTGAGAGAGGTGGCTGAGGAAATAGCAGAGGCATTGGTTGAGATCTTTCAAGAGTCACTGGAGTCAGGAAAGGTCCCGGATGATTGGAAGATGGCTGTTGTAACCCCCTTGTTCAAGAAAGGATCAAGGCAAAAGATGGAAAATTATAGGCCAATCAGCTTAACCTCGGTTGTTGGTAAAATTCTAGAATCCATCATTAAGGGTGAGGTTTCTAAATTCTTGGAAGAGCAGAGTCTGATTAGAACAAGTCAACATGGATTTAGTAAAGGGAGGTCATGCCTGACAAACCTGTTGGAATTTTTTGAAGAGGTAACAAGTAGGTTAGACCAGGGAAACCCAGTGGATGTGGTCTATCTAGACTTTCAAAAGGCCTTTGATAAGGTGCCACACGGGAGGCTGCTGAGCAAGGTGAGGGCCCATGGTGTTCGAGGTGAGCTGCTGGGATGGATTGAGGATTGGCTGTCTAACAGAAGGCAGAGAGTTGGGATAAAAGGTTCTTTTTCAGAATGGCAGCCGGTGACGAGCGGTGTCCCGCAGGGTTCGGTGCTGGGGCCACAGCTGTTCGCATTATATATTAACGATTTGGATGAGGGAACCGGGGGCATTCTAGCGAAGTTTGCCGATGATACGAAGTTAGGTGGACAGGCAGGTAGTACTGAGGAAGTGGGGAGGCTGCAGAAGGATCTTGACAGGTTGGGAGAGTGGTCCAGGAAATGGCTGATGGAATTTAACGTGAGCAAGTGCGAGGTCTTGCACTTTGGCAAAAAGAATAAAAGCATAGACTACTTTCTAAATGGTGAGAAAATTAATAAAGCCAAAGCACAAAGGGATCTGGGAGTGCTAGTCCAGGATTCTCTAAAGGTAAACATGCAGGTTGAGTCCGTGATTAAGAAAGCGAATGCAATGTTGTCTCTTATCTCAAGAGGGTTGGAATATAAAAGCAGAGATGTACTACTAAGACTTTATAAAGCTCTGGTTAGGCCCCATTTGGAGTACTGTGTCCAGTTTTGGTCCCCACACCTCAGGAAGGACATACTGGCACTGGAACGTGTCCAGCGGAGATTCACACGGATGATCCCTGGAATGACAGGTCTAACATATGAGGAACGGCTGAGGATACTGGGATTGTATTCGTTGGAGTTTAGAAGATTAAGGGGAGACTTAATAGAGACGTATAAAATAATACATGGCTTGGAAAAGGTGGATGCTAGGAAATTGTTTCAGTTAAACGAGGAGACTAGGACCCGTGGACACAGCCTTAGAATTAGAGGGGGTTCATTTCAGAACAGAAATGCGGAGGCATTTCTTCAGCCAGAGAGTGGTGGGCCTGTGGAATTCATTGCCACGGAGTGCAGTGGAAGCCGGGACGCTAAATGTCTTCAAGGCCGAGATTGATAGATTCTTGTTGTCTCGAGGAATTAAGGGCTACGGGGAGAACGCTGGTAAGTGGAGCTGAAATGCACATCAGCCATGATTGAATGGCGGAGTGGACTTGATGGGCCGAATGGCCTTACTTCCACTCCTATGTCTTATGGTCTTATGGTCTTATGGTCTTATGTTGGAATCTGTACTGAAACCAAAAAAATGCTGGAAATCACAGGGGGTCAGGCGGCATCCATGGAGACACAGCAAGCTAACATTTCTAGTCTAGATGATTCGTCATCAAGAGCTGATACTCTGGATGTTTGGCTGCATTAAGCAAATAAATTAGGTGGAGGATGAGTGTCATTTAGCCCCTAGACCCTACTCCACTAATCAATAAGATCATAGCTGATCAGGTCTTGGTCTCAACAGCAATTTCTTCCTTACATCCTAACCCCATAAGTATATGCCTTTATTGTCCATCGCACCCAATTTGCCAGAGTAGGACTTGAACCCAGAGCTACTAGCTCAGAAGCAGGGACTCTATGCGGCAGAAGAAAGATCAGCCGCATTTCCCTCTGAGAAGATTTTACTTACGTTGGCCAACAGTGGCTGTGTCATCATGCGAGTAGGAGGAACAGTTCAGATGTTACTTTAACAGGAAACATCATTCAACGTCCAGCTGCCGAAACGAATTGCCTGACCCACCCTGATTGCATTCTGCTTGTGTATCATACAGACTCAGAAAATAGGAGCAAGATGAGGTCATTCGGCCCTTCAATTCTTCTCCTCAATTCAATATGATCATTCAACTCATACCCTGTTCCTGCTTTCCCCCCATATCTTTAAGTCCAACATCTAACTCCTTCTTGAAAACATTCAATGTTTTTGGTCACAACCACTTTCTGTGGCAGAGAATTCCAGAGGCTCCCCACTCTGAATGAAGACATTTCTCCTCATCTCAGCCCTAAATGGTCTACCCCATATGCTTAAACTGTGACTGCCCGGTTTTGGATTCCTTGGTTGCGGGAACATCCTTCCTGCATCTACAGTTCTGTCGCACTTACAAAAGGTGACAGGATTCTGAGCAGAGACCATGAAACCTGTTTATAGAGAGTGTGCCCCATCATTAGATACATCAGCATGGCCATTAGCAATCACCAGACTGGAGAATTGTTTGGAATATGACGTCCAAAACAATCATCCACTGATTGATTCTATGATTGGTTGTGCGAACATTTGACCAATTTAGGCTTTAATTATGGTGGGGTGGCTCAGTGCTTAGTGCTGCTATGAGGGACCTGGGTTCAATTCCACCCTTGGGCGGCTGTCTACATGAAATTTGCACATCTCCCCGTGTCTGTATGGTTGTGCTCTGGTTTCCTCCCACAGTCCAGTGGTGTGCAGGTTAGGTGGATTATCCATGCTAAATTGTCCGTAGTAGAAGACTCAGTCCTCTGGTGTGAATATTGTCACGTACATTCTGTTGGTCTGCCATCTGACTGTGTGATTTACAATAAGTACCTGTATTTGTATAGCACCTGTGTCAGAATGAAATGTCCCCAAGATACTTCATGGGAACATTAGAAAATTAAGTCCAATAGCAAGCCACAAAAGGTGTTATTAAAAGCAAAATAAAAACTTAATTTCTGAAGTTAAGTCACTTTGGACTCAAAGCCTGGACTCTCCAGAGACACAGCCAGAGCTGTTAGGTTTCTACAGCACTTTCTGTTTTTATTTCAGATTTCTGCAGTATTTTATAGATCAGATGACCAATAAGATCATAAGACATAGGAGCAGAATTAGGCCATTCAGCCCATCGGGTCTGCTCCACCATTCAATCATGACTAATATGTTTCTCAACCCCATTCCCCTGCCATCTCCCTGTAATCCTTGATCCCCTTACTAATCAAGAACCTATCCATCTCTGTCTTAAATACACTCAATGACTTGGCCTCCACTGCCTTTTGTGGCAATGGGTTCCACAGATTCCCCACCCTCTGGCTGAAGAAATTCCCCCTCATCTCAGTTCTAAAGGGTCGTCCCTTCACTCTGAGGCTGTAGCCTCGGCTCCTATTCTCTCCTACTCATGGAAACATCTTCTCCACTATCACTCTACCCGGGCTTCTCTAAGTTTCAATGAGAAGAAGTAAGTTTTAGGGAGTTTTCTAAAAGGATGAAAGAGAGTCAGAGGGGCAGAGAGGGATGGGAGGCAAGTTCCAGACCCTGGGGGTTCTTGCAAGGCAATTATGATTGAGGGTTGCAACAGGAGCCATAATTAGGAGAGCTTCAATGTCTCTAAGGCTCATGAGGCTGAAAGGGATTGCAGAGATGTTGGGTGGGGAGAAGAGTGATCAGATCTTGGTACCATAAGAAATAAGAACAGGTGTAGGCCATTCGGCCCCTTGAGCCTGCTCCGTCCTTCAATAGGATCATAGCTGAACTGATATTCCTCACATTCATTTTTCTGCCTTTCCCCTGTGACCCTATTTCCCTGTCCGATCAAGAATCAATCTCAGCCTTAAATATACTCAAGGACTTTCTACCCGTACAGCTCTCCGTGGCAAGGAGTTCCAAAGACTCACAACCTTCTGAGATCTTCTAATCACCTCAGTCCTAAATTGGTGCCCCTTCATTCTGAGGCCATGTCCTCTGGTCCTAGGCTCTCCCATGGGGAGACAATGGCCAGACACCCAGATAACATCCTTGGGACTTGGGTTCAAATGCTGCCACAGCAGATGATGGAATTTGAATTAAATTTTTTTTTAAATCTGGAGTTAAGTGTCTAATGATGACCACGAAACCATTGTCAATTGTCAGAAAAGCCTACCTGGTTCACGAATGTACTCTGGGGAAGGAAGCTGCCATCCTTAGCTGGTCTGGCCTACATGTGACTCCAGACCCACAGCAATGGGGTTGACTTTAAACTGCCCTCTGGGTAATTAGGGAAGGCCAATAATTGCTGGCCTAGCCAATGACACCCTCGTCCTGTGAATGAATAAAAAAAAGGAAACATCCTCTCAGTATTTACCCTGTTAAGCCCCTTAAGAATCCTAAATGTCCCAATGACACCATGTCTCAAACATACAAAATCTAAATCATGGAGAGATTTGAAAATAGGGAAGCAGAATGGAAAAATCAGGATGCTGCTTATCTTGGAAGCAATAAGTTAGTGAACACAGGGATGATAAGAAACACGATGATGTGGAAAAATCATATCGATGTTTACATCATGAAAAAGCTATAGCTTCATTAGGATTAATGAAACAATCTTGCCGTATTCCTTCGTTCTTCGGTTTCTGGACATTGGCCAGTGTCAGAGTTCAGAATATAAGTTCCCGAAAAGAAACTGATATTTCATGTCACTAACAAAATACTTGGAAAAGGAACCAACTAACAGACCCCTTACAGTCCAGAACTTGAGCAGTGATGGAAAGGGAACGATGTTACTGAATCTTTTTGTCTTGCATGGATCAGGACAAATCCATGAATTCCAAATTTCAAACGACCACAGCAATTAATGCCACAGCAGAAAGGGTGCTGAATGACAAGTCAATTCTGCTTAGCTAATGGGTTGCCATGGAGAAAGAAACAGGGAAGTATTGGCTCCCAAATTCTAACATAATTCAAAAGAGGTGCAAGGTTCATTTTGCCATTAGAGGAGTCGCTGTGTATGAATACGTGCGGCTAAAGTGCTTGAGCCTTGTTTGGAGCTCAACTGATTATAGAACCCCTGCAGTGTGGAAAGAGGCCATTTAGCCCATTGACTCTATACTGACCCTCTGAAGAGCATCCTACTCAAACCCAACCCCTGCATTTACCATGGTTAACCCACCTGATCTGCACACCCCTGGACACTACACAACCAATCCATGCCAACCTGCACATCTTTGGACTATGGGAGGAAACAAGAGCATCCAGACGAAACCCACACAGACACGGGGAGAATGTGCAAACTCCACACAGACAGTTGCCTGAGGGTGGAGTTAAACCTAGGTGCCTGGTGTTATGAGGCAGCAGTGCTAACCACTGAGCCACCGTACATTATCTGCTTCTGGTAAGATTATCTTAAATTGGTTGTTAGTGTAACTACCCGTGCAGTAACAACTATTCTCAATTTCAGAAGACCTTTCAGATAAGTGTATATAATAGATCCGTGCCCACAATTTCTCAATACACTCTCCATGTAAATGCTGTGTCTGACTGGAGATGCAACTTTATGAAGTGATTCTTTGGGTGTATATTGGGACGGCACGGTGGCTCAGTGGTTAGCACTGCTGCCTCACAGCGCCAGGGACCTGGGTTCAATTCCAGCCTCGGGCGACTGTCTGTGTGGAGTTTGCACATTCTCGCCGTGTCTGCGTGGGTTTCCTCCGGGTGCTCCGGTTTCCTCCCACAATCCAAAGATGTGCAGGTCAGGTGAATTGGTCATGCTAAATTGCCCATAGAGTTAAGTGTGTTAGTTAGGGGGAATGGGTCTGGGTGGGTTACTCTTCAGAGGCTCCGTGTGGACTAGGCCTGTTTCCACACTGTAGGGAATCTAATCTAATCTATGTCATAGAGTCTTAGAGATATACAGCACGGAAACAGACCCTTCAGTCCAACTCGTCTATGCCAACCAGATATCCTTAATTAATCTAGTCCTATTTGCCAGCACTTGGCCCATATCCCTCTTAAACCCTTCCTATTCATATACCCATCCAGATGCCTTTCAAATATTGTAATTGTACCAGCCTCCACCACTTCCTCTAGCAGCTCATTCCATACACGCATCACCCTCTGTGTGGAAAAGTTGCCTCTCTGGACCTTTTTAAATCTTTTCCCTCTCACCTTATACCTATGCCCCCTTACCCCGGGAAAAAGACCCTGACTATTCACCCTATCCATGCCCCTCATGATTTTATAAACTTCTCTAAGGTCAATATGTATTGTAAATGACTACATGTGCTGTATAATCTACAATAATGATTTGATGTCATGAACTGTAACCATGCAACAAAATAACTACACAGAGGCCGGTATCCCGTTACCAAGTCACCCTTTATTTACATGCACACAGCACATGGGATCCAAGCCAGTCCCCAGACTGAGGAGACCTTTTCAAACTCTTGTTTCTATTGGTCAGCCAGGGATCCCTGCTTGGGCCAGGTTAACAATCCCAATCAAGGATCTCATAGTTAATGAGATCCACCTGGCCCTGGTCCCAATTACCACATGGGATTAGTTCAGTTTAGGAAACCTGGTCAGCATGGGTGTGATGGGCCGAAGGGTTTTTTCCACCCTGTCTGACTCTATTGATGTTATGAACCACTTACTTCTTCTCTGCCATCTTTTCCCAATAGTCCCTCGTAAGCCTTTCTGTATGAGTGGGAAATGTGGAACATCCTTCTATTTGTTGGCATTTTATCTTTATAAAGGCATGGACATCTTCCAATTGTTTATAGGTACAAGAACATTTATCTTGTGCTTAATATTACCAAAAATGATGGTCACCCATACAATAAAACAAAAGCAAAATACTGTGGATGATGGAAACCTGAAATAAACACAGAGAATGCTGGAGAAACTCAGCAGGTCTGCCAACATCTGTGCAGAGAGAAACAGAGTTAATGTTTTGAATTGTGTATGACACTCCCTCAGAAGTGAACATTGGTAGCCCTATTTCAGACAAACACTAACAACTTTCCTAACATTAGTAATATAAGGAAGATATATTCTAGAAGGGGGAATTGGAATATCAGAGTAAACAGTCATTCTACCTTTACACAGGGACACACCTGAATCCTGTTTAGTTTTGGTCTCAAGACTTGAGAAAGTACACACTTGCCCAAGAGAGAGTACAACAAAAGTTCACTCAACTGGCTCCTGGATTGACGGGACTATCTGATGAGGAAAGTTGAGTAAACTAGGTTTATATTTGCTGGCGTTTGGATGAATGGGAGGTGATCTCATTGAAACATATTGAATTCTCAAGGGGTTTGATGGGGGGGAGATGCTGAGAAAAGGGAATTTAGAACCTGATAGAGTATTGGAATCCTAAACCGTCTCTGTAATCTGCTGGGGTGAGGCTCTGGTGTGGAAACTTGTCTCAGCACCAGACATCAGATCAGATGGGAAGAGTCTTGAAGATATATTTACTTAATAGTATAGTTGGTCAGCTGCTTCCTAGGTCTTGCAACCTTCCTGTATTTGCAAAACCTTCCTGAAGATTTACATCATCCCAATTCACAGCCAATCACTCTAAAAGGTTGCCTGGTTGGGGTAGAAAGCCTGTTGGCCATGAAAATGGCTGTGGATTCCTACTTCACTGTCCATGCAATTGGTCCATGTGTTCTGTCAACCAATCACGTGAGGGTTAAATTTCTTCTTGCAGCTGCTTCGTACATTTGAATAAATTTTAGGTTGTTACTGTAGAGGGCAAAAAATGTGATTGGCACCACATTCCCACGTATCTGCTCCCTCTCCCACTGGTGATCAGTAGCAGCAGTATTACTATCTACAAGCAGCACTGCAGAAATTCTCCAAAGATCCCAAGACAACAACTTCCAGTCTCACAACTGCTTTCTAGAAGGACAAGGGCAGCTATTACATCAGACTATCTGCAAGTTCCCCTCCAAGCCACTCACCATCCTGACTTGGAAATATATTGCCGTTCATTCAGTGTCGCTGGGTCAAAATCCTGGAATTCCCTCCTTAAGGGCATTGTTGTAATCCAGAAGGTGGATTACAATGGTTCAAGAAGGCAGCTCACCCCCATCTTCTCAAGGGGCAACTAGGGATGGGCAATAAATACTGGCTTAGTCAGTGACCCCCACATCCCATGAGTAAATTAAAATAAACTTTTAAAAAGAGAAATTCAAACTTCTAATTCAAAGCTGAAAATGTAACATGACTAGATTTTTAAGTTTTAAGACTTACTGTAATTTAAGACTAGAAGCACTATTGATTAAACGCTGATTTTTAGACAACTTTATATCATAGAAGGGAATTTTTGCCATTTTACTTATAGCAGTATACTTTTCTGGTGTGCTCGCTGTCCTTAAACTGGGCATTCAATTCTCCAGAAATCAGTTCAAAATGATTGTTAGCTCTCAGTTGTTCACTTCAGCTTTTTTCACTTCTCGGCTTGAATTTCTTTAAACTTAGAATTGTCTCACATAGTATGATTTTCCTAGAAACTTTGCCATTGAGTTAAAGTTACACAAATCCACCAGACTTCATCTAACTATTCACAAATGTCTTTCTAATGTGAGTGTGTGCTCTGTACACTCTAGCCTGGCAAAAAAATGGGATCTTGCTGTCACAGTCTGCTCTCCCCCTTGTGGAATCTAGCTGACTAATTTCTATGGGAGTTTCCAGGAATGTCTTTGAAATCTTTCCTCTCTCAAAATTCCCGCTGACTAGCTACAAGAATCACATGGGCTATGTTTCTAGTTGGAAATATTTTCCATGTGACCAAACCTTCTTTACTCTTGGAAGTAAATGGACATTTTAAAGCACAATTGGTTTACAAGCCGAATATCTCAGCAAATTTCTGGGACTTTGGAGGCTCACAATCTATGCATTATTACTGTCATTGCCTCAAAGTGAAACACCTTGCCATTTCTCAGCAAGTCAGTCTGGATGCTGTTTATCTCTGACCATGAAACCAGCCAAGCTTCTTGTCAGGCAGACTTCAAAGCGGTTCAAATGACCCTCTCCATTTTATCTTGAAGACACACTTCCCCAAAACATAATCTTATAATCCTCATAATTGCAGCAATGCCAAATATCCCATTTACTCCTCAATGACCCTGAATTTTTATACAGTTTATAATTAACAGATGTAGGGTTCCCCTTCTAATTTCTCTCTTGTGCAGGACACAATAAAATGTTTCTCTTTGGTAAGTGATCTGTCTCCTCCAATCACTCTCTCCTCTGTTCAGTCTTTCTTGCCATCTTCCATGTTACTGATGCTTCCTGATTTCTCTCATTTATAGAGTTCTACAGCACTGAGACAGACCCTTCGGTTTAACCAGTCCATGCTGACCATAATACCCAAGTAAACGAGTCCCACCTGCCTGCACTTGGCCCATATCCTTCCAAACCATTCTTATTCATGTTCTTATCCAAATGTCCTTTAAATGTTGTAATTGTATCCACATCCACCACTTCCTCTAGAAGTTCATTCCACACATGAACCATTCTTTGTGTAAAAATATTGTCCCTCAATTCTTTTTTGAATCTTTCTCCTCTCACGTTAAAAATATGACCCCTTGTCTTGAAAATCCCCCACCCTAGGGAAAAGACATCTGCCATTCACCCTATCCATGCTCCTCATGATTTTATAAACTTCTATAAGGTCACCCTCAACCTCATATGGTCCAGTAAAAAAAATTCCAGCCTCTCCTTATAACTCAGACCGTCCACGCTCAGCAACATCCTGGTAAGTCTCTTCTAACCTTCTCCAACTTAATAATATCCTTCCTATAACAGGGTGACCAGAACTGGACAGAATTTGGATTTCATTTTGTATTTTTCTTGCACAGAAGTGAAATCCTCATCACAGCCTCATAATCATATTCATTCCTTCACCACGAAGGAAACATCGATTTTCCTGCTCCTCGGATGTGTGCCTGACCTGCTCTGCTTTTCCAACATCACTCTAATCTTGAGTCTGATCTCCAACATCTGCAGTACTCACTTTCGCCTGGTTCTTTAGTGGCCTCAGCCTTCTTACTTTTTCATTTTTGAAATTGCTCCTTTGCAAATCGCTGTCTTCTGATTAACTTCAGCACTGTTTTGTCCTTTCAAGTTGATGCCTTCACTTGGGTTTGTCATATTTAAAGAATTCTTTGGTATCTCACAGAATACAGATTTTTGAAGCTATGCTTTATGAACCAAGGATTGGATTGTCGTGAGTCTGACAGGCTTTATTTGGCAAAGTTGCTCCTTTGCTGGAATGAGAATGTTAAGGGTCATTTGACTCACACTAAAGACATTTTTATGACCAGTCTTAAACAGGGTACATAGAGTTGGCACTTTGAAGCATCCTCCTACTTTTCTGAACTGAAGCGTTGGAGGCTCTTTACTCTTTTGTATTTCTGTTTTGAAAACAATAGTACATGTTAACAATGGTCCACATTTCTCTGTGTGTGTGGGGGTGGGGGGGGGGGGGTGGGTGTTGTGATGCAAACATGGTAAACAAAGAGGTGTCCCAATATAGCTGCCAGTGCGCACAATCCTGCACTTCACCCACAGTGTACCCCTGACCTTACTGGTATATGATGCCACACTTCAAAAGGAGTCCTGCTGTTTGTGTGCTTCACAACCTGGGGGTTGGTTAGCTCAGTTGGCTGGAGGGTTGGTTTATAATGCAAAGTCAATGCCACTAGCTCGGTTTCAATTCCTGCATCAGCTAAGGTTACCATGAAGGACTCTCCTTCCTAACGTCGCTCCTCACCTGAGGTGTGGTGACCCTCAGGTTAAATCATCACCTGTTATCTCTCCCTAATGAGGGAGCAGTCCCATGATCTGGTAAGACTATGGTAACTTTACTGTATCTCTCGCATGTAAAAGCAGGGGGGTGGTGCTGGAACTGGATGAAACACTGCAGAATGGAGACAAGGTGTTGCATGTAGCTTTGGTCATTGTATTCCAGAAAAGATGGGATCTCCATAGACAGCATACCGAGGAAATTTACAAAATCAGAGTCACAGAGTCATAGAGCATGAAAATAGACCCTTTGGCCCAAATCGTCCATGCTGAACCACGTTTCCTAAACTGAGCTAGTCCCATTTGCCTGTGTTTGGCCCATATCCCATGATCACTTCCATCTACAAGGGCAAGGGCAGCACCAAGATACATGGGAAAAGCATCACATTCAAGTTCCCCTCTGAGCCACTCACCATCCTGACTTGAAAATATATCGCCGTTTCTTCACTGTCCCTGGGTCAAAATCCTGGAATTCCCTCCATAAGGGCATTGTGGGTCAACCCACAGCAGGTGGACTGCAGCGGTTCAAGAAGGCAGCTCACCCCCACCTTCTCAAGGGCCAACTAGGGATGGGCAATAAATACAGGCCCAGCCAGCGACACCCAAATCCCATAAATGAATAAAGAAAAATAAAATCCCTCTAAACCTTTCCAATCCATTCACTTCTCCAAATGTCTTTTAAATGTTGCAATTAAATGCGCCTCTACAACTTCCTCTGGCAGCTTGTTCCACCCTCTCATTGAAAATGTTGCCCTTTAGGTCCTTGTCAAATCTTTCCCCTCCCACCTTAAACCTCTGCCTTCACGTTTTGGACTCCCCTAGCATAGGAAAAAGATCTTGGCTATTCACCCTATCTCACTCCCTCATGATTTTATAAACCTCTATAAGGAGACCCCTTAGCCTCCTAAGATCCAGGGAAAAATGTCCTCTCCTTATAATTCAAATCCTCCAGACTTTGTAACAACTTTTTAAATGATTTTGCATCTTTTCCAGTTTAATAATATCCTTCCTATAGCAGGACAACCAGAATTGTATGCAGTGCTCCAAATGTGGGCTTACCAATGTCCTGTGCAACTATAACATAACGTCCCAGCTTCTGTACTCAATGCTCTGACTAATGAAGGCGTGCTAAATGTCTTCTTCACCACCCTGTCTACCTGCCATTTTCAGTGAACTATGTGCCTGTACCCTAGATCTCTCTCTTCGACAGCACTACCCAAAGCCCCACCATTAGCTGTAGAAGTCCTGCCCTGGTTTGTCTTACTTCTCATTTATTTAAACTAACCTCCATCTGCTATTCCTTGGCCCATTGGTCCAATTGATCAAGATTATGCTGTATTCTTAGATAACATTTTTCACAGTCCACTAAGCCACCAATTTTGGTGTAATCCACAAATTTACTAACCATGCTACCAAATTCTCAACCAAATCAAAGTTACTGCCAACAGTGGAGAATTTTAACAATCAAGAAAGACTAAGTAGACTAGAGTTATTTCTTTGTAACAAAGGAGGCTGAGGGGAGATTTAATTAAAGTGGGTAAAATTACGAGGAGCCTACATTGGGTGAAAGCAATGCTCCATTTTTCTTTAGTAGGGATTTTGGTGAGAAGGGGACAGAAATTTTAAAGAAATTCACAGAAGGATTATTGGAGAGTTGAAGGGTAATCCTTTTCATTCAGAGAGTGCTGGGGTCTTACACAATGGTAGAAACCCTCATCACATATCAAAACACATTTAGGTATGCATCTGAGGTGAATGACCTTAAGGCTGAGAGTTGGAAGGTGGGATTAAACTGGATAAATCAAAAAAACAATCTCTGGAGCAATTTAGCAGGTCTGGCAGCATCTGTGGAGAGAGAAACAGAATTAACATTTCGAGTTCAGTGCCCCTTCTTCAGAATTTGAAGCATTCACTCAGCTTTCTCTCAGCTGACAGGCCTTCTGAGTTTCTCCCCACTAATGTCTGTTTTTGTTTCAGATCTTCAGCATCCGCAGATCTCTGTTTTATTAAACTGGTTAAGCTCCTTTTTTGACTGTGGAGGATGCAATGGTCTCCTCTGTGCCTTAAGTCCTTCCATTTTTAACTACTTAAGGAACCTGCTACTTTATTATTGACCTGATATGCCAAATTGGTTTGCAAGGAACATATTCGGTGGGCAATTAAGCACATTGCAGAACACTCGGTCCATATTCAGCTCATTAAGTAGTCCTTAAAGAGAGACCTGCAGACCATTACCAGAAATAAAAAGAGCTGAAGACAGAAGCGAGGTTCAGGGTTACTCCCCTTAGCACCACATTAAAAATATGAAACACTTCTCACTCCCAATCACTCCCCTGTTCCAATTTCTGCCTCAATTCTCCTCAGCTGAATGCACTCCCTCCTCTCCCCCTTTCTGGGGTTCCCTTTCGTTTCCCCTAATTTTCTCATTCTCTCAATCACGTATGCTGCTAATTTCCTCCATTAGTTCCTTTTCTTCCTTCATTTCCACTGGCAGAACAGTGGGTCAAATACAAATTGTCTTCGCCAGTGAGCTGCCTGGCAAATGTCAATCTGATATAACCAAGGCCTTTGATGATCCAAGAATAGGTCTTTTTGTTTCATTTAAGGCAAGAATCATTCATATCAAAATAGATTTCAGGGCCAATTTGTGTCACCTTGTTATCTCAACCATCAGCTTTCATTGAAGCTTTTCTATTTTTCTTTACATTAATCCTTGTCATCAAAAAAATCCAAATTTAATTTGTGGCTAATGACTTGGGATTATTTGATTCTTTCCAGATTGCCCTTTGTCGAACTTTGTATTTTATTAATGTGAATAATAATGCCCTTTAGTGCGTCGTTTTCACAAGGCCGCTATTATCTCCATTAAACAAAATGTCAAATTTCATTTACAAAGAAAGGTTCTCGTTGAATAAATTACTGAATTCATTGCATTACATCATCAGTTCAAAATGTCACCTCTGACCGTTTAACCTTCTGTAATTTTGGAGACACTGGCAATAAGTGATTTCAGAGTTATACAGAGCATTGCATTCTAAGATTTCTGCCCTTGTCGTCATGACATATTCTCCATTAATAGTCATTAAAGCATTTTTCCACTGCCATTGTAGACGAGCATGACAAGGTACAGTTTCAATATTAATGGATTTATTACCGTGGTGTCATGATGCGAGAGGTTACAGTATTATTTGTGCCTGGGTATGACAGGCCACTGACAATGCATATAATGAACCAATTTCGTCTACAGTTGGTGAAATACAGGGCTTGAGTACTTATGAGAAAAGGTCTCATCTAGAACATGGAACATGAAACCGTACAGCACAGGAAAGGATGTTGTGGTGAACATGACACCAAATTAAACTAATTCCTTCTTGGTCCATATCTCTCCATTCCTTGAGTAGTCATATGCTCATCGAAAAGCCCCTTAAATGCCCCAATCGTATCTGCCTCCACTCCCACCAACTCTGGCGGTACGTTCCATCCTCCTACTACTCTGTGGGTAAAAAAACCCACCCCTCACACATCTCCTTTGAAAACTAAAAGAATGGAACCAGCAAAAGCTCTACCCTTGGGTGGTCTCAAACCACCACCCATATAGATAATAGATGAATACACTAACCAATTGTGCCACAGAAACTGCCTTCACAAGTGTGCACTTGGATGCTGGAGATCTGAAACAACCTTGAACAGAAATAGCTGAAGAAACTCAGCAGGTCTGGAAGCATCTGTGGAGGGAAAGCAGAGTTAACGTTCCAAGTCCAGTGACTTGTCTTCAGAACAATATTTTATATGTGAGAGAAGAACAAAGTGCCTCTAGCCATCCAGTATTGTTTTCTCATATAACAATGTACCTTATACTGGTATTCTTGAGCATTGTCCTGAGAAGCACAAGGTGAGAAGGTTTGACAAACTGTATGTTTTCTTTTAATCATGATGTGTAGGTGCCGGTATTGGACTGGGTGGACAAAGTTAAAAACCTCTCAACACCAGGTTATAGTCCAACAGGTTTATCTAGTTGTGGAGCAGGATCGTAAGATACAGGATTTATAGCAAAAGATCACAATGTCATGCATGCAACAGTTGTATAACAGTTGGTTACCTGTCTCAGAATCAGCCTTCATAACTGTCATTTGAGACCCAGGATTCCTCTTCTATGACAATCACCTATTGTGTGTGTGTGTGTGTGGGGGGGGGGGAGGGCGGGGTAATGAAAGTGTGGTGGTCATGCCACTGAGATAGTAATCGAGGAACCAAGCTCTGTGTTCAAATCCCACTACAGCGCCTATTGCCATTTAAATTCAATCAGTTACTAAATCTGGAATTGTAAATTAGTCTCGGTTATGGTGACCATAATAGCTATCGTCAATTGTCATAAAAAACCCAATTAATGACCTTCAGGGAAGGAAATCTGCTTTCCTTACCTGGTCTGGCCTACATGTGACTCCAGATCCAAAGCCAATGTGGGTGACTTGCAGCTTCTCCTCTGGCATGATGGCTGAGTGGTTAGCACTGCTGCCTCACAGCACTAGGAGCCTGGGTTTGAGTCCACCTCAGGTGATTGTGTTGGAGCTTGCACCTTCTCCCCGTGTCTGTGTGGGTTTCCTCTGGTTTTCTTCCACAGTCCAAAGATGTGTAGGCTAGCTGGATTAGCCATGGGAAATGCGGGATTACGGAGATTGGGTGGTGGGATGCTCTTTGGAGGGTTGGTGCGGACTCAGTGGGCTGAATAGCCTGCTTCCACACTGTGGGGATTCTATGAAATGGCCAAGCCAGCCACTCAGTTCATTAACAACTAGAGATGAGCAACAAATGTTGGCTCTGTCAGAGATACCTGTATCCCTTGAAAGAATATATTCAAACTTTTCTTCATCATGGCATTTAAATACTTATAAAACCAAAATTCTTCCAAGACTTAACTAGTACAGATAAGTGAGAAAATCTTAAAGCATGATTGCCTCATGTTCTTGGATGTGACGCAGACCTGCTGTCTGAAGGCCAATCTATTTGCCTTTAGACTCAAACCCTGCCATTACAATCCACATCCTTATCCTTTTTAACCTTATTGGCATGGCAACAGTGTTGTCCCAAACCTGTTTTATTCTACTTGGGCTCAAAGTGAACTCATTCCATAGAATCTTGTTCCCCTCAGTCCTGTTGTCAGTCCCTGCAGGGGTGGCCACTACTAGCTCCTCCGTGGCGATGAGAACATGTCTCTGTGGTCCACCAACAGCGACCCCCCCCCCCCCCCCACCCCCATCAGCAATGAGATGTCAGTGCCTCAGTTAGGTGTCACCTTGTTCTGCAAGAGGGCAAGACGTGAGTCAATGAGTGTGGCGCAATGTGTTTGGATGATCCTCCTGCCTTAACTGGATATTGGTGGTGTGTGTACAAGCTGTGAAATGTGGATGTGAAGCTTGTATGTGAGGATAGTGGTCAGCCTATGAGGATTTGGGTTATGAAGATGCACTTACTCTCCTTGACTACTCCTGTAAGATCATTAAATGTCTTCCTGCATGATGTCAGGTCCTCAGGCCCATAATATCCTGGCATTGACAACAACGTTTACCTGCTCCCACTCCCTCTTTGGTGTCTCTCTGGTGGGGGTCTCCTGCTTCCTTATGGGTCAATGATTTACCTCTTCACCTCTTGCATAGACGTCTTGCGTTGCCTTCCTGTTCGAGAGATCTTCCGTAACCACCTACTTCTGCTGCTGCTGAATACTGCTCCCCTTTAAGAAGTGCAAGCTGGTTTTAAGTGGTGTTAGTCTGACATGGACATTGTCTCTACACTGAGATATATAGCTGTTCAGCAACATGTTGCTTTTTACCAACTTTGGATGGAATCTTCTCAGGAGAAAGTGGGGACTGCAGATGCTGGAGACCAGAGTTGAAAAGTGTGGTGCTAGAAAAACACAGCAGGACAGGCAGCATCCGAGGAGCAGGAAAATCGACGTTTCGGGCCTGAACAAGGGCTTATGCCCGAAACATCGATTTTCCTGCTCCTTGGATGCTGCCTGTCCTGCTGTGTTTTTCCAGCACCACATTTTTCAACTCTGGAATCTTCTCAAACAAGTCTTTGGCAAAAGGATGGGGGAGGAATCTTTCTCGTGAACCTGGTCTGTTGACAGCTCCCTGATGCCTTTCAGGCTCCAAGTGACCTGAGGTAGGATGAGGCTGACAATGGCAAAATTCACTCACGGCCTGTATTGTTGTGTTGGAGTAACCTTGCGATGATATCATATCGCTGCATATCACTGAGCCTAAATAGCAGTGTGGGTGGAGTTAGAATACAGTGCACTACTCTATACTCTGGAAGATTCCTGTGAGCAATTGGACACAAACAGACAAAATAATTTAGATTAGCCCTTACCCAATGTGACCATGAATCCTGATAGACCTCAGGATATCTATCATTGATGCATACAGCAGCATTTCGCATTAATGTATAAGAAATAGCGATTACTTTGAAGTCTAAGCCTGAAGACAGTTCCTGACTTTGCCTCTTCTCCGACAACTCTGCTGTGAATCCAGATGTATAGTATACGTGATAAAAAAGGAGTTCCTGACTGCACCAACATTTATGATCCATCTCTGGTTGCTCTGAAGAAGATGGTGGAGTATTGCCTCCCTGAATTGCTGCTACGTATTTGGTGTGAGGACAGCAGCAGTGTTGTTGGGAAGGGCGTTCCATGATTTTGACCCAGTGACAGTGAAGGAATGGCAGTAGAGTGCCAAGTCAGGACGGTGAGTGGTTTGGTGGGGAAACTTGCAGCTGATAGTGGTGATCCATGTATCTGCTGCCCTTATGCTTCCAGATGATAGGGTTGATAGGCCTGAAAGATGCTGGTGAAGGAGCCTTGCTGCCATGGTGCACCCGATGGTACATGAGGAGCAGCTAAGTGCCCACTTAAAGCAAACTGGGGATGCCAACTGGGATCTTCCTGACTGTGGATGGGTTCCACGCTGAGGAGTTCCCTGGAGTGTCGGAGGGATGACCTTATAGAGGTTTATAAAGTTTTCAGAAGATTTGTAGCTCAGGTTGAGGTTCTGGATGTAGGTTTGCTCACTGAGCTGGAAGGTTCATTTTCAGACATTTCATCAACATACTAGGTAACATCTTCAGTGAGCCTCCAAATGAAGCATTGGTGGTTAGGCCACTTTCTATTTATATGTCTAAGTTTCCTTAGAGTTGGTGACATCATTTCCTGTGGTGACATCATTTCCTACGGTGATATCATTTCCCGTTCATTTTCTCAGGGGGTGATAAATGGGGTCCAAGTCAATTTGTTTGTTGATAGAGTTCCGGTTGGAATGCCATGCTTCTAGGAATTCTTCTGCCTGTCTGTGTTTGGCTTGTCCTAGGATGGATGTGTTGTCCCAGTCAAAGTGGTGTCCTTCCTTATCTGTATGTACGGATACTAGTGCACACTAACCAATCTCCCCTACATTAATGACATCTTGGAAGTGACTGCCAGGCCACTCAGACCCCTTGGCATCGCAGTAGGCCGCAAACCCACCAACGCACTAAAACAGCAGCTAATGAACTTGAATCTGTGGAATTCATTCCCACAGAGAGCTGTTGGGGCTGGGTCATTAAGAGTATTCAAGGCTGAGAGAGAGAGATTTTTAATCAGTAAGGGAATTGAAGGTTGCAGGGAAAAGGTGGAGTTGAGGATTATCAGCGTAACCACGATCACACTGAATGGCAGAGTAGGCATGATGGGCTGAATTTCCGCCACCTCCAAAAAGACCCCACCACCAGGGATATATTTCCCTCCCCACCCCTTTCCGCCTTCCACAAAGACCGTTCCCTCCGTGACTACCTGGTCAGGTCCACGCCCCCCTACAACCCACCCTCTCATCCTGGCACCTTCCCCTGCCACCGCAGGAACTGCAAAACCTGAGCCCACACCTCCTCCCTCACCTCCATCCAAGGCCATAAAGGAGCCTTCCCCATCCATCAAAGTTTTACCTGCACATCCACTAATATCATTTATTGCATCCGTTGCTCCCGATGCGGTCTCCTCTACATTGGGGAGACTGGACGCCTCCTAGCAGAGCGCTTTAGCGAACATCTCCAGGATACCCGCACCAAACAACCACACCGCGCTGTGGCCCAACATTTCAACTCCCCCTCCCACTCTGCCAAGGACATGGAGGTCCTGGGCCTCCTTCACCGCCGCTCCCTCACCACCAGACGCCTGGAGGAAGAACACCTCATCTTCTGCCTCAGAACACTTTCAACCCCAGGGCATCAATGTGGACTTCAACAGTTTCCTCATTTCCCCTGCCCCCACCTCACCCTAGTTCCAAACTTCCAGCTCAGCACTGTCCCCATGACTTGTCCTACCTGCCTATCTTCTTTTCCACCTATCCACTCCACCCTCCTCCCTGACCTATCACCTTCATCCCCTCCCCCCACTCACCTACTGTACTCCACACTACTTTCTCCCCACCCCCACCCTCCTCTAGCTTCAGGCTCTCTGCATTTATTCCTGATGAAGGGCTTTTGCCCGAAACGTCGATTTTACTGCTCCTCGGATGCTGCCTGAAATGCTGTGCTCTTCCAGCACCACTAATCCAGAATCTGGTTTCCAGCATCTGTAGTCATTGTTTTTACCTACCATGATGGGCTGAATGGCCTACTTTGGCTCCATGTCTTATGCTGTGGTAGTCCTCTGGCCCTCTTGCCTCCTGATTGGAATGGGAGGGGTCCCTCGCTGATTACATTGAAACGATGAAACATTTGGCCCCTTGAGCCTGTTCTGCCATTTGTTATGATCACGGCTGACCACCCAACTTAGTAAACCTGTTCCTGCCTTTCATGCTCGAACGTGATGATATTTCTCTCAGGTATACAGAGTTCCAGGTTCAGCTTCTCATTGGCTGTCCTACAGTCTTGTGCCTTTGTGACTTGATCAATGAGGAACTACCCTCCCTAAGGGCAATGTGAGTGACCCTGCACTAAACAGACTGCAGCAGCTCGAGAAGGCAGCTCACCATCACCTTCTCAACGGGTGACTAGAGATGGGCAAGAAAACGTTGGTCCAGCCAGCCACGTCCTCATTCTATAAATGAACGAAAAGAAAGGTAAAATTGAAAACATCCAGTTCCTGGCATCACCAGCTTTGGGAACGAACCTGGGTGACCCTAACTGCCCACCCACTTAGTTTCACAAGCCCAAATAAGCATAAAACCATTCCCTATAATTTTATTTTGTTTCCTTCCCTTGGCCATAAAGCGTCCTTTATTTGAAACTTTGCTTCAAGTGGCAAGTGAGGGAGGATGAGGTGACCTTCTTTCAAGGAGCAAATTGTATGTATGAAGGTTGTGATAGCTACACAGAAATCAGTTCTGGCCAGTGTGCAAACACCCCACTAATCTTGCACTGTTTATTGGGAAGTAAATATGCAATGTTTAAAAAGTCTTTCAGTATTTGGATTTCAACAGGAAACACAGAGCAGGTATATCAGTAGAACTGCAGAAATATTAATGAAGGCTCCATAATGGGTCCATTCAGGATGGGCAGATGAAAATACCAAATCCTCTAGGGACAGTAGTTAAGCTTCAGGTTCTTGCCAGAGCTATTTCCAATCTTCCTCTCTAAACTAATGCACTACATAGAGAATTAACAGCACAGTTATCAGTGTTGGGCTGATAGGAACAACAAATGCTGCAGATACTGTGAAATCAACAAGGTAGGGGGTAGAATGCTTGTGAAAACATTTTCAGCTGGGTCTTCGATAAGAAGTTTGACACCGCGTTCCATTTGACAAGCTCTCTTCATCCTTGTTGGTGAAATTCCAAAGATATATGTTTCCAAAACTTGCCTAGACTCCAACAATCTCCACAACACCTAACAGAGAAATGCATTGGCTCTCTCTGCCTGATAAATCTACAGGCTATATGGACTTTATGCTTGGCTCCTTTTGCCTGTCCCAGATTAGATGGCTGAAGTGGACCTTCTCATCGTGTGGTTTGATGCCACACTATCAATTTCGGATCAAGGCAGACTGTCAAGGAGGAGGCAAATTTAAGAGCTCTTTCCTGGTTTAGACTTTAAACTAACACTAGTTATTATACATTCATTCTAATCGGTGCTGTACATGACAATCATTGCTGTAATGATTTTATCTTTAAATCATGCAAGTACAAATGTGTCTCTATGTGTTCAGGACTTAGTGCTTTTAAGATTTTCTACAGTTGGGGAGAATGCTTCTGCAGTGTTTTAGCTCACCCACACTCTTCTATTTAGACTCAAAGGCGTGCAGCTCTGTGACATCATCACAAGGTTGCTCCAGGTTCCTGAAACCCTCACCCAATACTGGGTATGGCAGCATAATGGTTATATTATTGGGCCAGTAAATGAGATCCCTGAAAGAGACAGGGATGAGAATTTAACTCTAGCTCATTCAATAAATCTGAAATTAACAATGGTGACCCTGCTTCTACTAGATTGTTGTAAAAGTTTAAAAGTTCATCCTGTTCATTGAAGTTTTCAAAGGAAGTGAATCTGCCATCCTTACTCAGTCTGGCCCACATGTAACTGCACTGCGATGGCTAAATAATCCTCCCTCAGTATGCCTGTCTGCCTGACCTCTCTGCAGGCCCTCTGCTTGGGCCCTTTGCTTCCTTGGTCTGTCCACCATACGTGATTGGACAAGGCTCCCAGGGGCAGCTCTGTAATTGGCCAGTGAAGGGAAGATCCTGCGTGACGTCCCAGCACAGCCAGCCCCGTGTTCCCAATGCAGAATTGAAGCTCACGTCGGCATTTTGCCCCCTTTGGAAAACCCACCCTGAAGTTTCAGGTCAATGATCTTTCTTCAGAAGGTGGAAACATGAAAACAAGAAAACAAGAAAGAATACATTTACAACGGAGGAGTTGGGTCAATCTCAAGATTCATGCAAGCACATCTTGCTGGCGCATTAAACCTGAGCCGGATTTCAATTTGCCCAAAACCCCTTGGAGTTCAAAGAAGGCCTTTAGTTCTTCTTTCCACAGATGCTGCCAGACCTGCTGAGCATTTCCAGCATTTTCTGTCTTTAATTCAGATTTCCAGCATTGGTAGCACTTTGCTTTCATATTGATGTCCGAAATAACCCTGTCTGAAATTCCTCAGACTAGTAGATTTCCAGGATTGAACTGAACTAACACACACCTTCAGATTCATGTTTCTAGAAGAAAGACTGCATTTACAATGAAGGTGTTGGGTCAATCTCAATGTTCATTATTTCAAGGATTGTTTAAGCTGCTGACTGGGGGGGCTAGTGTTATTGTCCATCTCCAATCATCCTTAAATGTTGGTGGTGAGCTGCCTTCTTGAATCACTACAGCCTGTGTAGTGATTTAATTTGATTTGATTTGTAATTGTCACATGGACCGAGATACAGTGAGAAGTATTGTTTTGAGTGCTAACCAGACAAGTCATACCTTACACAGGTACATCATGGTAATAGAACAGAATGAGGAATATAGTGATATAGCTACAGCTAGTGTTACAGAACAAGTGGAGAGAAAGATTAGCTCTAATATATGGTAGCCATAGTGTGGAGTGTTGGACTGGAGTGAACAAGGTCAGAAATCACAAGCTTTCGGAGTGCTGCTCTTTCATCAGGTGACTTAATTGGACTATAGTCAAAAAGTGTGGCGCTGAAAATGCACAACCAGTCAGGCAGCATCCGAGGAGTAGGAATTTCTGATGAAGAGCTTATGCTCAAAAAGTCATTGACTCTCCTACTCCTCGGATGCTGCCTGACTGGTTGTGCATTTTCAGCGCCACACTTTCTCCTCCTTCATTGGACTATAACCTGGTGTTGTGTGTGATTTCTCATCTAATATATGAGAGGTCCATTCATAAGTCTGATAACAGCAGGGAAGAAGCTGTTCTTGAATCTGTTAGTACGTGTTTTCAAACTTTTGTAACTTCTGTCCAATGGAAGAGGGTGTAAGAGAGTGTAACCAGAATGGGAGGGGTCTTTGATGATTCCCCAAGTCAGCAGGAAGTGTAGATGGAGTCAATGGAAGGAAAGCTGGATTTGCCTGATGGACTGGGCTCCATTCACAAGTCTCTGTAATTTCTTGCAATCATGGGCAGAGCAGTTTCTGCACCGAGCTGCATCTGGATAGGAATCTTTCTATGGTGTATCTATAAAATTTGGTAAGGGTCATCGTGGACACACTGAATTTCCTTAGGTACCTGAGTAAGTATGGGTGTTGTTGTGCTTTCTTGGCCGTAGTGTAGTTGCACCCAAATTTTCATTCTCTCCAATGTACTGCCTGAGACTCGTTGTGTGAGATTGCATTTCTTTGCCCTTAGTTGACACTAACACTAACACTGCCCTTCCATAAGTGCGCTCAGTAATGCAGCCAGTGAGATCTGTAGATGCTGGAGATCAGAATTGAGAGTGTGAGTTGAGATTCCTGATGAAGGTCTCTGGCCTGAAACATCGATTTTCCTGCTCCTTGGATGCTGCCTGACCTGCTGTGCTTTTCCAGCAACACACTCTCAACACTGCACTCAGTAATGGCCCACCTCCTCAATAATGAGTTGACTTGCTGCTTCATTAACTCTCTCCCAGCTCCTTCAACATGTAACACAGGAAAGATTGGCTGAGAAAAGCTCATAACCCTTAAAACTGTACCTTCACTTGATGGGCTGTCAACAGTAAATGAGCACATTAAAAAGCTGAAAAAGTATTTGAACAGTTAAGCAGTAAGTACACATAATTGCAATATAGTTAGTAACAAATTATCCTTAGCCAGAATGATTTTATCCAAAGATTTCTTGGATAGTCTGCAGGGAGTACTCGTTGCTATGTAGCAGTATGGCAGTGATGAAATGTACAGAAACTATTATTAGATTAGATTCCCTACAGTGTGGAAACAGGCCCTTTGCCCAGCAAGTCCACACCGACCCTCCGAAGAGTAACCCACCCAGACCCATTTCCCCCTGACTAATGCACCTAACACTATGGGCAATTTAGCATGGCCAATTCACCTGACCTGCACATCTTTGTGACTGTGGGAGGAAACCCACACAGACACAGGGAGAATGTGCAAACTCCACACAGACAGTCACCGGAGGCTGGAATTGAACCTGGGTCCCTGGCTCTGTGAGGCAACAGTGCTAACCACTGAGCCACCGTGCTGCCCAAGTTCCAGGATGAGCTGCAATTGATGTTCATTTGTTGTACTTTATTTCCCTATCAGCAGCACTTTCTTTCTTGCTGTGAGATGCAAGGAAAATCTAATTTTGGGAACACATTTATGCATGAGATTTATCCATCATCAATAAAAGCACTAAGGTGGATACAGATTTGGAAACTCAAAGCCAGCAAGGGAGTGGATACAATAAACTGGCACATGAAAATATTTTTTTAAATTGCATTTATATAGCGCTGTTTATGACCATTGGGTGCAACAAAGAACTTTATAGCAAATGAATAAAAATCTTCTCTCCACTTGCCTGGATGGGTGCAGCTCCAACAATACTCAAGAAGCTTGACACCATCCAGGACAAAGCAGCCATCTTGATTGGCACCACATCCACAATCATTCACTCCCTCCACCACTGACACTCAGGAGCGGCAGTATGTACCAACCACAAGATGTACTGCAGAAATTCACCAAAGATTCTCAGACAGCCCCTTCCAAGCCCATGACCATTTCCATCTAGAAGGGCAAGGGCTGCAGATGCATATGGAATTGTCACCATCTTCAAATTCCCCTCCAAGCCACTCACCATCCTGACTAGGAAATATATCGCCGTTCCGTGTCACTGGATCAAAATCCTGGAATTCCCTCCCTAACGGCATTGCGGGTCAACCCACAGGAGGTGGACTGCAGCAGTTCAAGAAGGCAGCTCACCCCCACCTTCTCAAGGGGCAAGTAGGGACGGGCAATAAATGCTGGGCCCAGCCAGTGACACCTACATCCCATAAATGAATAAATGAAGGAAAATGGCAGCATGGTGTTGGTACATAGGTCATGCATCTGAAAGACAAGTGCATCATATCAAAAAGCCCTTTCCTGTGGCCTTTCACAACAGGCAAGATACTAACTATGCCCAATTCAACTTTGCTTCCAAAACTCAAAGTACAATTTTCAACATGAGCTCTGATTCCACATTCGGATAACGGTTGCAAAATGATCCCAAACATGCTGGCAACAGTTATCAGAATGTCAGTCAGGTTCAGATTGTGGTGTATTTGTATGTCCTTGAAGATGTTCTGAACTAGTAAGGTATTGTCCAAATCAAAATGAAAGTATGGAGCAAGTATGGTTATACCTGTATGTCAATTAGGGGACAATTATCAGTGTTATTGGAGTCTTGTGATGTGTGAGTTGGAACAATATCTGACTAGGAAGGTATATGCCTGGACTCTGTCTAGCCAAAATAGCGACATGTATTATGTACACAGAGTCTCTCTCTTTGCAGATTGACTTTATATCAGTAGCAAAAATAGGTGGAAGCCATTCTCCAGTTCATTCCTCCTGATAAGGCCTTGACAAATCAGATTCAACCTAGTTTTAAATTTAAACAAACATTGGCAGTTAACTGTCATTCATCATTGAACAGGTGTGTTCCCCATGGCAGTTCCTCAAATCAATCAAAGTTGTCTTGCCAAATGATCAATCCTCTCTTCACATTCACCATAAAATGTTGTTCCACATTATATTCTCAATCTTGAAAATGTCTTGATAAACACAGGATGAAAAGCTTTGAAAAGGTGTCGGTGATATTCAAGTCCTTTTGGAGTGTAGGAAGCACAACAGTCAGTTTGCATGCAGCAATTCCCACAAAAAGCAATAAGACTTACAATCTGGTTTAGTGATGTTAGTTGAAGGATAATTTTTTGGCAGACCCATGCTTGCTCCTTTGCTTTTATACCATCTGGTGTTCACATTGACAAAAGCAAGGATGTAGGACCTTGCTTTAACATAGCATTTGAAACACAGCACCCCACTCCAATACTACACTAGAGTTTCAATCTTATTTTGGTGCTTAAGCTCTGGGTTGGGATTGAACTCAGAAAGCTGGTTATCAGAAGCAAATGTGAAACCAAAGGAGCCACAAGAATGCACAGCTAATACCTTCTTTCAATTTGTTAAAGCTATTTTTAAGAATTTGTTATTATTATGATAAAACATGTATTTTCCACATGGTGTTGTTCCTGTATGAATAACTCTCTAAATCACACTCCATATCTTTCTGTTATTGTAATGCAGGTATTAATTAGTTCAGGAGAGATTCATTACCAGCAGGTTCAGTTTTCATGAGAGAACAGCACCAGTGTGAAATCACATACTAATATCTCTAACAGTATTCACAAGAGAGCTGTTCATTTTATTTGAGGCTGGTTACTAGATTTTTAAAAAATAGTTCCTTAATTCTTACTGACACAAATAGAGAAGTGCCCAACTGAGAGCCAGAAGCAATTCTCTTTTCCTGTTATCACATTCCACACACTTGCTGCGTTGCTTGTGGCACTGCTGCCACACAGCACCATGGACCTGGGCTCGATTCCACCCTTGGGCGACTGTCTGTGTGGAGTCTGCATGTTCTCTACATGAGCTTCCCTCCAAGTGCTCTGGTTTCCTTCCACAGTCCAAAGATGTGTAGGTTAGATATTGGCCACGGGAAATGCAGGGTTATAGGGATAGTGTCAGAGCTCTTTGGAGGATCAGTGTGTACTTGATGGGGCAAATGGCTTGCTTCTGCACCTTATGGAAATGTAAACACATGCACAGAATCCCAAACATGCCTGCACTATTATAGTAATACAGTATTTTTGTCTTTAAGCGATGAAAATTCACTGGAGATTCTCTAAATAACAGTAAATAGCTATTATGGTGGAATAGTAGTGTCCCTGCCTCTGAGCCAGGTGGTCTGGGTTCAAGTTCCACCTACCCTCCGAGGTATGTAATAACATCCCTGAACAAGTTGATTAGAAAGTGTATTTTAAATAAAATTAGAAGCAAGGTCCTTCCCTCCTTCCAATAAATTGCATGTCCCATGAACAGGTTTTGCAGGTACATTGGTAATCGATTCAGAAACCTGGCTGATTCAGCAGTGGAGGATAAGGGAAAAAAGTAACAGGTGATTTGGTGCTGGAAAAGAAATGGACATGCAGTGGTGTGTAAAAGCATCTCTGCGTACAATGAAACAAAAAGGATTTCTTTTTCAAAAATTAAAACAATAAATATGCAATTAGTAGTGAGACGGCACTTTTAGTGCAGTGGTAGTGTCCCCACCTCTGGACCAGGGATCAAGTTCAATGTGCTCCAGAGCTGTGTCATGATAACTCTGAACAAGCTAATTCGAGAACGTACAGAAATGACTTCATATGGCCACTAATGGGAGCAACCATTGGGCCCTGAAGGATGTCCTTACATCTGCCCTTTCTGCATGTCTCCATTCCGTGCTCACTTTGGTCAGAAGAACAGAGGCATAGATGATTTTCTAAGTGGGGAAATCTGAAGCACAAAGGGATTTGGGAGTCCTAATTCAGAATTTTCTTAAGATTAACATGCAGGTTCATTTTGCAGTTAGGAAGGCACATTCAAAGTTAATACATTTCAAGAGAGCTAGACTACAACAGCAGACATACACTGCTGAGGCTGTATACGGCTCTGGTAAGACCATGTGTGGAACATTGTGAGCAGTTCTAAGCCCTGTATCTAAGGAATGATGTGCTGTATGAGATCGCATTCATTAGTGCAAGCATTTGTAAGTCAGGCGTTCATATATCGGGAAATCCCTATATATAGGAGCAAATTAAAAGTGTGATTAAATGAAACAAAATCTGCAGTAATTGGAATTGACTTTTCATGTGTTTTCAATATGCCACTTCTCAGTGACAGACCGGAGACCTGCACTCCAGACTCAGTTTCCATCAATCAAATTCCTTCACTTCCAATAAACCTCTTTTCTCCACTCCCTCTCTGCCCCTGCCCCACTACATCTCAACCCTGCAACTGCGAAGGTTCCAGAATCAGAATGCAGCCATTGGAAGTTCATAAGCACAAGGCTGTAGTGTAGTTATGATGTCTCTGGACTGGTCATCCAGTGACCTGGACTGACGCTCTGGGGGCATAGGTTCAAGTCCCATCATGAGGGATGGTGAAATTTTAATTCAATAAAAAACTGTTTGATTCACTAATGTCCTTTAGGGAAGGGAATCTGTTGTCCTAATCTGGTGTGGTCACTCCAGATTCACCACAATGTGATTGGCTCTTAGCAGCCCTCTTTAAAGGTCCTAGCAAATCATTCAGAATCAGAGGCAATTCGGGATTAAAGATAAATGTTGGTCCAACCAATGCCCACATCCCATCAACAAATAATTTTAGAAAGTACTGCATCTAGACTGTCCCTCTCTCTCTCTCTTACCTGCATCACCAGGGTACATCCTCTTCAATTGGCATAGTGATGGACTAGTGGTATTGTTGCTGGACTGTTAATCCAGAGATCCAGGTAATGTTACAGGGATCCAGGTTCAAATCCTGCCACAGCAGATGGTGGAATTAAGAATTGAATGATGGTCATGAATCTGTTGTTGGAACAATCCATTTGGGTCACTAATGTCCTTACCTGCTCTGGCTTATATGTAACGCCAGACCTATGGCAATGTGGTTAATACTTAACTACCCTCTGCGCAGTTAGGGATGGGCAATAAATGCTGCCTTAACCAGGGATGCTCTCATCCCATGAATGAACTTTAAAAAAAAGAAATTCAATGTTCAAGAACCTATATTGATCTCCAGAGTTTCCATTATTGATTACCACTGCACCCTCTGGCCAGTAATTGGCCAATCCTTTGAAAATTGGATCGGTTGACTAATGCCAACACATTGTGCTTTTTCAGGTCTCAGGTTGGATCCCATCGTTGGGGTCATGACCCCAAATCAAATACTATGTTAAAAAAAGAGTAATTTTCTTTTAAAAAATCTTCTCAAGTTCATAATGAAAACTGAATCTCAAGTTAAGTCTCAAAACTTGTTCAACCTCTTTTTTTCTCATTAAACCTAATGCATTGGCTTATTTTGTATGTAAATCTTTTATATCTTATTTCACCTTTAATTGCAATTATTAGAGTAGTAAGGGACCTGGGAACACCCCTGAACATGTGTTTTAGTTCACAGCCATCCTGAAAGGTGGACTTGTTAATATCCTGCTGCTGAGGAAGGAGGGTCAGGAACAATGTGATGCAGTGTTGAAGCAGTTTGCTTATTTTATTTAATTAGAGCGTGTTTCCAGTGAGTCCCAGGTTAATCAGGATATATCTAAACTCAAACACACCAAACAGGCCAGAGTGCAAATAGAGAGAGGCTGAAAAATACTGGAAAAAACAGAATCGAACGAGAAAAACCACAGGCAAAAGGAAAAGATTCAGCCAGCTGACTCTCTGGAAAGATTCAGTCAAGTCGAAACTAATACCAATCAGGCTGGAGATTGATTGTAAGACATAAAAGGTTATTTTGACTTTGGTTTATTAACAATGATGATTTAGAATCTTCAGTGTCGTTTTGGAATTGACCATTCAAAATAATGCTGATGTTTTGGAGAAGGTTGATAAAAAAATGACTCTAGAAATCATAACCACATAACTCAACCAAGCCAATGAACTAGGAGTAGCGTGAGGCCATTCAGCCCGTCCATCATTCAGTAAACTCAAGGCTAAGCTGATTGTGTACTCACATCCATATTCCCACATCCCATCAACAACCTTTGACTCCCTTGTTAGTCAAGAATCCATCTACCTCTGCCTTTAAAGTATTTCAATGCAATTCATAATCCAATCCTTGTGTAGAAACACTGATACTGTTTATTATGTGGACCAGTGGATAACACTCTTGTCTCTGAATCGTAACATTCTAGGTTCAAGCCATGTAGTGGAAGTGCATCTCAAGAACCTGCATTGACTCTCCAATACTCCAATGTGCGTAACGATCTCCTACAACCTCTTCTATCAGGCAGAAGATACAGAAACCTGAACACGCATCAGCAAGTTCAGGGACAGCTTCTTCCTGGCTGTTACTAGACTGATGAATAGACTCTCTAGCCTCAAATAACTCTGGTCTTGCTAACATTGATCTCTTTTGTATGCCCTGAGCAATGTTACCTGTATGCCTCTGTCTATATCATTTTCCTGTACATCCTTGCTTATCTGCTTATACTGCTCGAAAACAAAGCTTTTCAGTGTACTTCAGTACAAGTGACAATAAATCAATCAACCAATAAATACACAAGGAGTGTTTCAGGGTCAGAGACGCTGCCTTTCATGTGAAATATTAAAGTGGGGACTTTCTTGATTGGATGTAAAAGACCCCCTCGTGGCATTTTGAAGAAAATTGGGGGGAAGATCTCTCAAGCGTCAATATTTATCACTCAATTGATACTGCAAAAACAAGTTATCTGGTCATTATCAGATTGCTGTCTGTGGGAACTTCTTGTATTCATTCATGGGATGAGGATCTCACTGGCTAGCGTTTGTTGCTCATCACTAATTGCCCAGGGGGCAGCTAAGAGTATCTGGACTCTGTATCTGGAGTCACATATAGTCCAGAGTAGGTAAGGATGGCAGTTTCCTTCCCTAAATGACATGAGTGAACCAGCTAAATTTTTCCTACAATCAACAATGCTTTCATGGTCATCATCACACTCTTAAATTCCAGTTATTTATCCAAATTCCACCATCTGCTGTGGCGGTATTCAAACTCAGGTCCCTGGATTAACAGTCCAGTGATAATATCATGGAATCCCTAGAGTAAGGAAGCAGGCCACTCAGCCCATTGATTCCACACCCACCTTCCAAAGATCATCCACCCCAGCCTATCCTATTCCAGCAATTCCCCATGACTAACCCACCTAGCCTACACATTCCTGGCCACTATAGCCAATCCACTTAACCTGCGCAGCTTTGGATGAAGACGCAGAGCTCTGAAAGCTAGTGCTTCCAAATAAGCTACTATCTGGTTTTGTGTGATTTTTAACTTTGTACACCCCAGTCCAACACCAGCATCTCCAAATAATCTTTGGTCTGTGGAAGGAAACCCATGCAGACACAGGGAGAGTGTGCAAACTCGACACAGACAATCATCCGAGGATAGAATCAAACCCAGGTCCCTGGTCCTGTGAGGCAGCAGTGCTAACCACTGAGCCACCTTGCCACCCCACTGGACCATAGCTCCTCTTGCTGTATATAAAATAATTGCCGCTAATTACAACAGTGTCTGCACTTCACAAGTACTTCTTTGGCTGGGAAGTGCTCTGAGAAATCTAGTAGGTGTGAAAAATGTTATATGAATGCAAATTGTTCTCTTATTGTTTCTGTGTTATAACCTGGGGGGTGAATCTTAGTTTAGACAGAAGGCGTGGAAAGAGAAAAATGGACAGATTGTGAATATGGTTCTTTTTAACATTGGATCTTCAATGGGGATGCCCTGAAAACTTTAGTAGTTGTGATTTTTGAGAATTTCTCTCAATGCCCTGTCACCTGATTCATGGAAGATCTGTAGATTCAATGAGAAAGAACATAAGGAGAGCTGCATGTTCCATACCGACTGTGAGTCAGAAAATTACATTCTGATAAAGTGATTCTGCAGCCGGAAGGTAATGCTATCCAAAACTGTTCAAGTTTTGACTGAACGTGATGTATTAGGTTTGCGTTGTTGCACAAATATTAGATCTGGAGTGCAGTGACTGGAAGGGTGTTGGAGGCACATTCAGTCATGGCTTTTAAGTGAATTGGACAGGCACCCAGAGGGAAAGACACAGGAAATGGGTGGGGAAGAGACACTAACTGAGTTGCTCTTGCAGAGAGCTGACTCTAGCTTGATAGGCCGAGTGGTCTCCTCTGTGGTATAAACAATCCACGATTCTCTGCTCAGCCAGTCAAAAACTGAATTATCAGAGTGGATGAACTGACAGCACAAATAAGTGGAACTGCTGAAGCCCTTTGTTCAGGTATTTCTGAGTGAAAATACTCAATATTAACCATTTTCCACCTATGGAGACTGAACAGCTGCCAGGTACTAATATAAAATCCACTGCGACCTCGCTTTGCTGTTCCGAACAGTTTCTCTGCATGATAGAAATTCAAGTAAACTCACAAACTGAACTGCGTGGCCTCAGCAATTAAATTCCACCTGGGGCTAGAGGTTTAATATTTCTGTTAAAGGAAAGTCGAAGCAGAATTTCTGGTGTAGCTTTAATTGCTTGACATAACACAAAAAAACCCTTAAATTTCAGTCTTACCTGAGAATTGCATGCAAGGGACAAAGTAATAAAGTCATACAGCATGGAAACAGACCCTTCAGCCCAACTCGTCCATGCTGACCAGATATCCTGAATTAATCCAGTCCCATTTGCCAGCATTTGGCCCATATCCCTCTAAACCCTTCCTATTCATTTACCCATCCAGGTGCCGTTTAAATGTTGCAATTGTACCAATCTCCACCACTTCCTCTGGCAGCTCATTCTATATATGTACCACCCCTCTGTGTGAAAACGTTAACCCTCAGGTCCTTTTTAAATCTTTCCCCTCTCACCTTAAACCCATGTCCTCTAGTTTTGGCCTCCCCTACCCCGGGGAAAAACACCTTGGCAATTCACCCTGTACATGCTGCTTATGATTTTATAAACCTCTGCAAGGTTTACCCTCCAATGCTGGGTAAAAAGCCCCAGCCTATTCAGCCTCTCCCGATATCTCAAACGCTCCAGTCCCAGTAGTAAATCTTTTCTACACCCGCTCAAGTTTAACAACAATCTTCCTATGGCGAAGAGACCAGAACTGTCAGCAGTATTCAGTATTCTAAAAAATGGCCTCATCACTTTCCTGTACAGCCGCAACATGACATCCCAACTCCTATACTCGATGTTCTTATTGCTGCATGAGATTGGTTTAACCAGCTCTTTATACTGAGTCAGTTGACAACCAATACAGCAAGAAAGTTCTAAGGATGCTAGTGATCCGAAATAAAAGCAGGAAATGCTGGAGAAACTTGCCAGGTCTGTGGAGAGAAAAGAATCAACATTTCGGGCATTACCCTTCATCAGAACTGATGAATGTCGACTCTCTTGCTCCTCAGATACTGCCTGACCTGCTGTGCTTTTTCCACCACACTGTATCGGGTCTGACTTCTCCAGCATCTGCAGTCCTCACTATCTCCTTCTAAAGGTGTGGTGCAGGAGAGTCGACGTTTTGAGCATAAGCTCTTCCTGATGAAGAATTTATGCTCAAAACGTTGACTCTCCTGCTCCTTGGATGCTGTCTGACTGGCTGTGCTTTTCCAGCACCACACTTTTAGACTCTGATCTCCAGATCTACAGTCCTCATTCTCTCCTCACTATCTGCTTGTGGAGAGAGAAACAGACTTAACGCTTTGAGTCCAGTGTGACTCTTGTTCAGAATGGAAGAGGGAAGTCTAAACAAAATGGGTTTTCTGCTGGTGAAAAGTTTGGGGGAGGAGCAGTTGCAGTAGAAGGAAAGGTGAGGGAGAAGTTGGCCATAGCACTCACCCTCATATGGTCATTGACTCCAATATGATTCCTTTGCGCTCCAACCCAAGCAAGGGCATTAATCCTGTGTTAGATGATCCAGCATAGTGCTGTCCTGAGCAAAATCCTGAAATAAAAGACACCACATAAAATGCTCCCCAGCAACTTTATTCACATCCAAAGTGCTACTATTCACCAGCGGGGTCTCTCTGTATCCTTGTCTTGTGCAGTGGCCAGTCCTCGTGTTTGCTCCATAAGACCATAAGATATAGAGTGGAAGTAAGGCCATTCAGCCCATCGAGTCCACTCTGCCATTCAATCATGGCTGATGGGCATTTCAATTCCACTTACCCGCACTCTCCCTATAGCTCTTAATTCCTTGCGAGATCAAGAATTTATCAATCTTTGCCTTGAAGACATTCAACGTCCCGGCCTCCACTGCGCTCCATGGCAATGAATTCCACAGGCCCACTGCTCTCTGGCTGAAGAAATGTCTCCTCATTTCCGTTCTAAATTGACCCCCTCTAATTCTCAGGCTGTGTCCACGGGTCCTAGTCTCCCCACCTAACGGAAACAAATTCCCAGCGTCCACACCCTTTCTAAGCCATGCATTATCTTGTAAGTTTCCATTAGATCTTCCCTCAACCTTCTAAACTCTAATGAGTACAATCCCAGGATCCTCAGCCATTCATCGCACGTTAACTCCCAACACCATCTCAGTGACTGAGCTAGGGGCAAGGCAATAGCCCAGTGGTATTATTGCTAAACCATTAATCCAGAAACCCAGGTAAATGCTCTGGGAACATGGGTTCAAATCAAGCTGTGGCAGAACTTGAATTTGAATTCAACAAAAATTTGAAATTAAGTGTCTACTGATGCCCATCTGGCTGCAGTTGGAAAAAAATCCCATCTGGTTTACTAATGTCATCGAGGGAAGGGAGCTGCTGTCCTTGCCAGGTCTGGTCAACATGTGACTCAATGCAGTTGACTCTTAACTGTGAAATAGATGAACTGAAATAAATCAGTTCAAAGGCTAGGAATGAGTAATAAAGGCTAACCTAACCATTGACACCTGTGAATGGATTAAACCAGTAGCTGGTGGAAGGCTGTGGGTTTCCACTCAAGGAGACTGCAGATGGCTGAGCTATACTTCCTTCAGCAGTGTGAAGGGCATCATGTTGGGCCTGACTGAGTGGTAGCAGGCAGGGCACTGGCAGCATGAAAAACACCTGTTTCAAAGACTCTCTACAGTACAGAAAGAGCCATTGAATCAGTACTGGCTCTCTGAAGGGCATCCCATTTGGGCCCAGCCCACGCTTCCCATAGCTAACCCCACCCAGCCTGCACAACCCTGGACCCCACAGGCAATTTAGCACAACAGATCTATCCTGAACTACTCATGTTTTGGACTGTGGGAGGAATTTGGAGCACCCAGAGGAAACCCACGCAGACACGGGGAGAATGTACAAACTCCACACAGACAGTCTCCCGTGGGTGGAATCAAACGCAGGGCCCCGATACTGTGAGGCAGCAGTGCTAACCACTGAGCCTTGTTGCTGAGAAAAACTGGGACTTTATTTCAATGTACCAAACTGAAACTGAATTCAGCTGCTTCACTACCTGGTGATGTTACAGTTTCATCCCTCAGAACACAGGGGTGGGAAATTTGATTCAATTCTGCACGCCGTGACTGAAGTGAGATCCTAATAAATGGAATTAAGTAGGACAGATTAGGTATTGAGCGAGCAGCGCCTCATCATTGCTGTCCCAAAACCTGCATGGTGCATGAACTGATTGTTGAGAGAAACCCATTTGGTTCTCTAATTCCCTTCAGGGAAGGAAACTGCTGTCCTTACCCTGGTCTGGCCTCCATGTGACTCCAGACCCACAGCAATGTGGTTGATTCTTAACTGGCCTTTGGACGATTAGAGATGGGCAATAAATTCCAGTGACACCCTCACCATATCAAAAGATACAGAAGAAGGACAGTGTCTCCAATTAATTGGTCTTGACAGCAATACTCAGATCCCGAGAAAGGATAACAAAACTCAGAGAGTTGCACCTTTGGCAGCTGAACGATCTCTTATTAATTTAAGAGCTGGAATACCATTTCACTCACAACCTACAAACACTGAGCCTATTCAAACTCAACAGGCTGGGGCTGTTTTCCCTGAAGTGTTGGAGGCTGAGGGGTGACCTTATAGAGGTTTATAAAATCATGAGGGGCATGGGTAGGGTAAATAGATGTCTTTTCCCTGGGGTCGGTGTAGGTTTAAGGTGAGAGGGGAATGTTTTAAAAAGGACCAGAGGGGCATGTTTTTCACACAGAGGGTGGTGCATGTATGGAATGAGCTGCCAGAGGAAGTGGTAGAGGCTGGTATAATTACAGCATTGGATTGGTATATAAATAGGAACTGTTTAGAGGGATGTGGACCAAGTGCTGACAAATGGGACTAGATTAATTTAGGATGTCTGGTCAGCATGGATGAGTTGGACCAAAGGGTCTGTCCAATTCTATGACTCGATGATCCTTGAACCATAGTTCAGTGATTTCTCTTCAGCTGTCCATCTCTTTATATTCCAGCTCATTGTCACTCAGTTATCGTCACTCTTTAACCCCCTGGTTTTTCCAAATCTGTTCAGCGTCACATGTTTTCTGAGGTCAGGTTGGTGCGGGTAAATTGTATAAATGCTACCCAATCCACTTCAATCAGCACTTAATCAAGCTTGCCTCAATTTTAATGTGATCTCATTGTCAGGCCTAATTTTGGGTGGGAGGTCAGCGTGCTGACTAATCCCAGGAGGTGACCCAAACGGAAGTCAAATTAAGTTTGTGATGCTGTGGATCTACTCAGAAAGCACCAGGGACAGGAGACGGCCTTAGCATTTCGAACACTGCGGGAGAGTTTGCTCACAGGAATTAGCCTGCTGAGGTGTTAAGAAACAAGCGCATTACAGGGCTGTACTGCCTAATTCTGTTTATTAGGATCTCACTTCAGTCACAGTGTGTGGAATCTAATCAAATTTCCTGGCCCTGTATCCTGAGGAATGAAACTGTAACTTAATCAGTAAATGAAGCAGCTGAATTCAGTTCCAGGTTGGTACATTGAAATAAAGGCCCAGTTTCTCTCAGCTATAAACAGGCCCATTCTTACACACTTTCTAAAGGAATTTAAATTGAAGACAGCTGCTGGTGTTTAAGACACTTTAAAACAAGAAGTGAATTGATATCATTTTGATGTTATATTTGGTGCAACAGCTCAGTGTTTTTGTGAGGAAATTGGAGCTGTTCAAAAACAGCCAGTCAGGTGAAAAGAGAGAATCCTTTGAAAGGGGTCACCATGAATGGGAGGTCTGTGGAAGTCCTGAAATGATGAAGATCCACAAGCAAAGCCAGGCAGAAAAGGACCCAGCTTGATCGATGAGGGTTGGACTGCACTTACATAACTCACCTGTACAGAACTGACCTCAGAAATTCTGAGAGAGAGTGAGGGGGAGGGGGAGAGAGAGAGAGAGAACTCCAGTTTTCAGCAGTAACCGAGAGAGGGAAAAGCAGCTTTCACCTCTTCAAGAACCCAACAGCAACTGCTGAAAGCTAAATCTAAAATGCCTGGTATTATGGGAGCTTGACTACACCCAGTCAGGCTGCTTCTCCTGTTCCAACTTTAAAAGGATCCCAAAGGCCTCATTAGCTGTTTACTGGCTTTCTTACTGGACAGCTTTCCACCTCTGTCTTAAAACCTCTTAAAAGGACAAAATAAACTCTTAAAGCCACCGTATCATCACACCAACCCCTTTTACAAACTGAAGCTCCACTACCCCCAATCTCAGACTCAGCTGTCCCCCTCCTTACACTCAGTTTCTGTTGTTTTGTATTCACTTGTGGGACATAGGTATTGCTGACTGGGCCAGAATTTCTTTCCTGTCCCTAATTACTTCTAGAGCTGCTTTCTTGAACCACTGCAATCCATGTGCTGTAGGTGGATCTACAATGCCCTTAGGGAGGGAATTCCACCAATGAGATTCGCGGAGATTTTCCTGGTTTATTGTATATGGATGTGAAAGAATCGATACCTAATAAGGAGCACACCACATTCCAATATTGTATGGATTTGTGGGCAGAATAGCTGAGGATCTCCATAGAGTGAGACCCAATATTTGGTCCTCTTCAATGTCCAAAAGATCATTGTAACCTGTAGCTAGTTGCTAACATGGAATTAATTGTAAATGCCAGAAAGAGCTCATCTAGTTAATCCAGGAAGTGGTTTCCCACTAGCACACCAAAGCAAGCAGGCCTAGTCTCCTATACTGGAAGATGATGCTGGCAACCAACAACAGTCATCATGGGTAGTTGCTCATACAGTGTCGGGAGGCAGCACGACCATACAACATGAGTAACTGATTAACCAGCCCCAGTTGGTATCCGTTCTTGTGCCTGCAATATATGCTTCCTGTTACAGTGCCCACTCAGCAGATAGGAGGTCATCTAAGGCATCTTCATCCTCAAATCTAAAACTTGTGGTCTTCGTGTGGACATTGTCCTGGAGAATGAAAGAGAAGGATGAGATTTGGTGATTGACTTTCACAGCAGTCAGTCGCTCTCACTCATGGGGCCTGGTGAGGGTCTGAAAGGTAATTGCAACCATTTACTTTTCTACCAGTCTTGCCATTCCCAAAGCCCAGGGAGATTGAAATGTCACTGATATCTTCCTTTGCATCCTTCTGCTCCATAACAATCCTTTGATTCTGTAACAAAGGTCAATTGCCACCTTAATTGCTTGCTTGTTCCTGGGTTTGGAAATTGCATTGGGGCACGAACTTAAAGTTGTGTTACCCAAGTTTGACCATCTTATCAATCAAAATAAAATCTTCCCTGAAGTGGTTCAACAGAAAACCTGGAGGCAATACTGTTTGTGTATGATTTTTATCATCAAGGCAAATCTGGTCAAGAGCCAATATTGGGGTATATTTGGAATAGGTCTTTCAATGATCGTTATTTCTTCAATCCAAACGGTAACCAGACAATGGATTACTAGCTCTGCAGTAGCAATGGAAACATCAAGTGGAGGCAATGGCATTATCAAAGGACTGTTAGTCCAGAGACCCAAGTAATGATCTGGGCACCGAGTTTAAATCCTACCATGGTAGATGGTGGAATGTGAATTCAACAAAAATCTGGAATTAAGAGTCAAATGGTGACCATGAATTGTTGGAAGAATCCATCTGGGTCACTAATGTCCTTGTGGAAAGTACTCTTCCATCCACACCTGGTCTGGCCTACATGTGACTCCAACTCCACAGCAATGTGGTTGACTCTTAACTATTCCCTGGGCAACTATGGGTGTGTCTAGCCAACGATGTTGTCATCCTGTGAATGAACAAAAAAATTCTAACATTTTGGTTAATTGTACTGCACGAAAATAAAAATTGTTCTGGAACTGTTTCTGATTGATAGAATGTTTCTCATAGCGACGTAACTCGGTGTGAGTGAAAGTGAATAACATTTGATTTGATTTGATTTGATTTGATTTGATTTGATTATTGTCCCATGTACCGAGATACAGTGAAAAGTATTTTTTACGTGCTAACCAGACAAACGGTATCTTATGTAAGTACATCAGGGTAATAGAACAGAATGCGGAATAAAGTGTTGGAGTTTGGAGAGAAAGATCAACCCTAGGTCTGTTCAAACATTTGGTAACACTGGGGAAGAAACTGTTCTTGTATCTGTTGGTATGTGTTTTGTATTTTCTGTCCAATGGAAAAGGTTGGAAGAGTGTGTAACCGGGATGAGAGGGCTCTTTGACGATGTTAGCTGCTTTCCCAAGGCAGTGGGAAGTACAGACGGATCAATGGATGGAAAGTCACACAAAGTGACACTCCTAGTTCTTCTTTATCTTGGGCAATCCCTCGATAATGAGGATGACTTTCTTCCACTCTGGAGTTGTGGGTCCAGAGATAACTAACCAATCTGGTTTTCGATCTGGACACCCTGCCACAGATGGGAGGTTGGGTGGGGGGGGGGGGAGGGGTGTTGTGTTTGAAGAGGTGGGTAAGTGGGAGGCCTTGGTGTGTAACGCATTTCTTCCACCCAGGCCGGTCAAAAACGGCTGTCACTTTTGACAATGCGGCTCTTCCAGGTTGGCCTGACCTGGGTGAGGGATTCCCATGAGACAGTAGTAACGTTTCACTTTTTTCGGGAAGTTTTGAGGACACCCTCGAAGCATTCTGTCTGTCCTTCTGTTACTGCTCGTCATCTTGAAGCTAGGAGCTGAGAGCTTGAGTTGGAATTCTTGTGGCGCATGTGGGGATGATCTGATTTGCCATAAACAGCTGGTCAATGTAACTAATGAAACAATACTGCAGATGTTGGCCTGAGGTAAGACACTGACAATGGAACACCTATGGTGTAAGTGGATTAAGCAGATTTTGTGAAGGTGACATTGGTGATGATTTTCAAGGGATTTGAGACGTCTGCTGTACATTGTCTACATTTCCGTTGGTTAGAGAAGGATGGATAATACTCTTGTTCTGGACACTTTGAGCTTGGTGCCAGGTTTGAGGTCTTTGTCATCCAAAACTCTTACTATTGTTGAAAATTTTTTTGTGTGCAATAACATTTCATATTTCATTGTGTAAAATCCCTTTGCATTTCTTGAGCCAAAGTGAATAGATTAACAGAAAGGAAAGCAAAACAGAGAAATATTTGTTAATGAGGTAAGATGGAGTGTCCCAGTCCAGGTGAGTTACACCGACTGGTTCGCTACCAGTCATGACCTGGAACTGGATGATCAGACACCACCTGCTAACAAGAGAATGATGCTGCGAGGTTTCTGGCACGTGAGCTTGAGTTGGAACTGCAGGCAGGTTGAGGTGGAATTTGAACACTTGAAGGGCAGCACAAATGGAAAGAATTAGTGATGAATATGGCCTTGGGAAAAACAGCTGCTGTGTGCTACTGTCTGGAACACAATGTGAACTTATTGTTAAGACAAAAGAAGTTTGGAACGGCTAATAGGCAGCTTTCTTTGTGCCTCTAAATTCTTTCAAATATGAAAACCCAAATCTACTGAGGTACAGCAAATCCACACAGGAACTTGTTTGTGCTTTTCTATATGTTAGCCAACGTAAAAGGCACCACAGAGTCAGGTTTGTAGTGAGTCAGATATCTGGAATTTTATTAACAACTGATATGACTGTTATAACATCTCAGATCCTACATCTTACAAATACCATTTAGATTATAGGCTGACTTAGATTATTTAATGTAAACTTGACTAACTGGTTGACTGACTGGCAGACTGCTGACCCCTTGTTTAACTGCTCACTAAATATACAGAGAGTAAGATGGAAGCCTCTTATGGTGTAATCGAGCTGGTTTAAAGATTTATTGTCTTTCTGAGATTGATGTAAAAATACAACATTCCCCTTTTTCCCTTTGAAGAATAGGAAACCTACTCTGGTACTCTGAACCTACTCCCAATAGTCCTAGAAACGTAGAAGAAAGGATAGGGAAGGTGATTCAGGAGATGAGTGACAGTAATAGGGTGGTGGTTATGGGGGACTTTAACTTTCCTGATATTGATTGGGAAAGCTATAGCTCAAGTTCGTTAGATGGGTCAGTGTTTGTTCAATGTGTGCAGGAGAGTTTCCTGACACAATATGTAGACAGGCCAACAAGAGGTGAGGCCATACTGGATTTGGTTCTGGGTAACGAACCAGGCCAGGTGTTAGAATTAGAGGTAGGTGAGCACTTTGGGGATAGTGACCATAATTCGGTGATTTTTACTCTCGTGATGGAGAGGGATAAGTGTGTACTACAGGGCAAGAGTTATAGCTGGGGTCAGGGAAATTATGATGCGGTGAGGCATGACTTAGGATGTGTGGCTTGGAAAAGTAGACTCCAAGGCAAGAGTGTAAATGATATGTGGAGCTTGTTCAAGGAGCAACTATTGAGTGTCCTTGATAATTATGTACCTGTCAGGCAGGGAGGAAAGGGTCGTGCGAGGGAGCCGTGGTTTAATAAGGAATTGGAATCCCTTGTTAAATGGAAGAGGGCGGCCTATCTCAAGATGAGACGTGAAGGTTCAATTGGGGCGATTGAGAGTTATAGGGTAGCCAGGAAGGACCTGAAGAGAGAGCTAAGAGCAGCAAGGAGGGGACATGAAAGGTCCTTAGTCGGTAGGATTAGGGAAAACCCTAAGGCTTTCTATAGGTATGTTAGGAATAAAAGAATGACTAGGGTAGGAATAGGTCCAGTCAAGGATAGTAGTGGGAAGTTGCGTGTGGAGGCGGAAGAGATTGGGGAGACACTGAATGAATACTTTTCTTCAGTATTTACTCAGGAACAGGGCATTGTCGTCGATGTGAATACTGAGTCACAAATAAGTAGAATGGATGGCTTTGAGGTATGTAGAGAAGAGGTGTTGGAAATCCTGGAAAAGGTGAAAATAGATAAGTCCCCTGGGCCTGATGGCATTTATCCTAGGATTCTCTGGGAAGCAAGGGGGGAGATTGCAGAGCCATTGGCCTTGATTTTTATGTCCTCTTTGTCTACAGGAGTAGTGCCAGAAGACTGGAGGATAGCAAATGTGGTTCCCTTGTTCAAAAAGGGGAGTAGGGATAACCCTAGTAACTATAGGCCGGTGAGTCTCACTTCTGTTGTGGGCAAAGTCTTAGAGAGAATTGTAAGGGATAGGATTTATGCACATCTGGATAGGAATAATGTGATCAAGGATAGTCAGCATGGTTTTGTGAAGGGCAGGTCGTGCCTCACAAACCTTATTGAATTCTTTGAAAAGGTGACGAAGGAGGTTGATGAGGGGAAAGCGGTAGATGTGGTATATATGGATTTTAGTAAGACGTTTGATAAGGTTCCCCATGGTAGGCTACTGCAGAAAATACGGAGATATGGCATTGAGGGTGAGTTGGAGGTTTGGATTAGGAATTGGCTGGATGGAAGAAGACAGAGGGTAGTAGTTGATGGCAAAGTTTCTTCATGGAGTGCCGTCACTAGCGGTGTTCCGCAAGGATCTGTTTTGGGACCATTGCTGTTTGTCATTTTTATAAATGACCTGGAAGAGGGGTTAGAAGGTTGGGTGAGCAAGTTTGCGGATGATACGAAAGTCGGAGGAGTTGTTGACAGTGAGGAAGGATGTGGCAGGTTACAGCAGGATATAGAGAAGCTGCAGAGCTGGGCAGAAAGGTGGCAAATGGAATTCAATGTAGCTAAATGTGAGGTGATTCACTTTGGGAAGAATAACAAAAAGATGGGGTACTGGGCTAATGGTCGGATACTTGGTAGTGTGGATGAGCAGAGGGATCTTGGTGTCCATGTACACAGATCTCTGAAAGTTGCCACCCAGGTAAATAGTGCGGTGAGGAAGGCATATGGCGTACTGGCTTTTATTGGTAGAGGAATTGAGTTCCGGAGTCCTGAGGTCATGATGCAGTTGTATAAAACTCTGGTGCGGCCGCATCTGGAATATTGTGTGCAGTTTTGGTCGCCATACTATAGGAAGGATGTGGAGGCACTGGAACGGGTGCAGAGGAGGTTTACCAGGATGTTGCCTGGTATGGAAGGAAGATCGTATGAGGATAGACTGAGACACTTGGGGCTGTTTTCATTAGAGAAAAGAAGGTTTAGGGGTGACTTGATTGAGGTGTACAAGATGATTAGGGGGTTAGATAGGGTTGACAGTGTGAACCTTTTCCCGCGTATGGAGTCGGGTATTACAAGGGGGCATAGCTTTAAATTAAGGGGGGGTAGATATAGGACTGAAGTTAGGGGTAGGTTCTTCACTCAGCGAGTCGTAAGTTCATGGAATGCCCTGCCAGCAGCAGTGGTGGACTCTCCCTCTTTATGGGCATTTAAGCGGGCATTGGATAGGTATATGGAGGATAGTGGGTTAGTATAGGTTAGGTGGGCTTGGATCGGCGCAACATCGAGGGCCAAAGGGCCTGTACTGCGCTGTATTCTTCTATGTTCTATGTTCTATGTTCTATAACTATGTACTAGAATGTATATCAATACGTTATGTTTATACTGTTTGGATAATGTCACTATGATATTACCAGATCACGGGACTGCTCTCTCATTAGAAAACGATAGCTGGTGGTAGTTTATTCTGCAAGTCAGCACACCTCATGTGAGACTGGAGGGAGGTTGAGAAAGGGTCATAGAATTCCTACAGTATGGAAGCAGGCCATTTGGCCCATCAGGTCCACACCAACCCACTGAAGAGCACCCCACCCAGACCCATCCCCACAGCTAATCCACTTAACTTATACATCTTTGGACTGCAGTAGGAAACCCACACAGACATGAGGGGAATACACAAACTCCACACAGGCAGCCACCCAAGGTAGGGATCAAACCTGGGTCCCTGGTGCAGTGAGGCAGCAATACCTACCAATGAGGCTCTGTTCTACCTTCAGCTGATGCAGGAATTGAACTCTTCATTGTTGACATTACTTTGTAATTGTAAACCAACTGTCCAGCCAACTGAGCTAAACCAGCTGCTACCTACCTTACAGCTCGAATAATACTTTGATAAGCAAACAGCACAACCAAATCTACTCTTTACACAATTATCATGACTTGACTGTGTAATTTCACTCTCTAACATGCTATCTGCTATTGTGGTTAGATGGATATCAGGCTTTATGGATGTTTAGTTGCTGATGGTATGACATGTTGAGAATTAGAATCATCACCTTATATCAATGTGTTGTCTGTTTCATCATAGGATTTGACAATGGTGTACAACCCTGCCTGGACACAAGGTTGAGTATCACTTCCATGACCTATGTTTTTGTACAAAGATCTCAAATTCTTAGGCTTTGTCCTGTTTCAAGTCTGCACATTCATTGATCATGTTCTGATACCATTCTCTCCCTTGTTTCCAACAATGTCTTGCATGTGAGGTTGGGTGGTTAGAGTGTGAGATGGAAGAACTAACTGGATCTGACTTCTAAACATGAGAATAACCAATAAGGGGGAGTGACTACTTTGAGGAGTCACATGTAGGCTTAATGTGGCTATCTCAAAATATTGGGAAGTAGCTTTGGATTTAACAATCATGGACTTCACTGGATAAACAGTGTATCACACAAGGCATTAGATTGAGGTTAGAGGGATGAGGAAGTACTGTGTTGAGTCCCTCACTTCCTGGACATGTCTTGGAATGTTGCACTGGTGTTCTGTACACCGATATCAGATACATTTTGTTGAGGAACACCAAATGTACTGTGTTTTGAAGGTGTAAGGGGTACTGTACCTTGAAGAGAGTTGAAGGACTTAACAAGCACACAGAGTACTGGAGACTTTACAATGTAACATTTGGTCTAGCAGCTAGCAGTACACGGGTTGCCATGAGACAAAAAACAAGTTTAAATTTGGCCAGTCAGTTTAAGTTATGCCCCAAGATACTAGCCTCCAATCAAGTTTGAATTTAGTATTTTGACAATATTAAAACCAATGCTTTGGGGTATAAGACCAGGAAAAATTGAACAGTTGGAGGAGAACTGCCAAGCCTCCAACATTTGCAGACTGCCCAGAGAATAGCTCTCTTAAAGGTACCTTTATCTATCAATGACCTGTGAAATCCCTAAGAAGAAGAAAAGAAGACAGAGAGAAGATTCAACAGCTGGCTGGTTTTGAAATTTGAAGTTTTTGGTAAACCTTAATTGGGGGTTTTATCGGACTAGTATTGTAGAAGGGAAAGTAGAAGATAGGTTAGAGAAAGGAGTTGTAAGTAGTTGTAAGTTAATATTTTATGTTAGACTGAAAGAATAAAGTTGTTAAATTTTTTTGTACTTGAAAAAATGACTTTTGGGATAGTTCTTTGTTGAATTTTAACAGATTACAGCATGGGTTAAATAATTTCTGTGTTGCAGATTTAAATTAGCGGGGGGGCGGGGGGGGGGGTTTACCTCATGTCGTAACAGTTTGGGGGCTTGTCTAGGATTTGAACTGGTTTAGACAGATTTGAGTAGATTTGGGGGTATGAAAAGTCCCAACAGATTTAAACACTTGCAGGTTAGTGTCCTAGATCTTTAAATAAAACATAGGTGAGGCAACTTGTTTAATTTTGGTGATTTGTGGTTGATTGAATTAAAAGTGAGAGAAATGGCTCTTAAATTGCAAAAGAGATTCTGGGATTTGAAGATGATTCTCAAATTTGCCAAGAAAGTTTAAAATGAAAGAAAAAGACTATACTTTTAGAATTAGAAAATAGTTACATTTGGGTTTAACAAGGACAAAAGTAAAGCTGAAATTGTAAGGGAATTACTCAAACACTTAGATCTGTCAGAGAAACAGACAAGTGCAGTTGAGGTAGAAAAAAACTTAAATTATAATTGAGAAAAATGGAATTAGAAGATAAACAAAAGGAGAGAGAAAGAGAAAGAGAAGAAAAAGAGAGAGAGAAGGTTCTTAACTGAGCAAAAGGAAAGAGAGAAGAAAGGGAGAGAGAAAGAGAGAGAGAGGGGAAAAGAAAGAGAGAGAAGGTTCTTAGCTGAGCAATAAGAGAAAGAATTTGAACTTGAGAAGTTGTGACTTAGTCAGCAAAATCAAGTTAACAGGATGGAGATTAAAAGAGAAGATAATGATATATACAAGTATGTCAAAACTCTGCCACATTTTGAGGAGAAAGATGTTGAGGCCTTTATTTCATTTGAAAAATTGACAAGGCAGATGAAGTGGTCCGAGGATTTATGGGTAATGCTAGTTCAGACTAAATTAGTAGGCAGAGCTAATGATGTATTTGCCGCGCTGTCAGATTATGAAGAGGTTAAACAGGCTATTTTAAGTGCTTATGAATTGGTACCAGAGGCATATAGACAGCAGTTCAGAAACATAAAGAAAGAACCAGGTCAGACTAATGTTGAGTTTGAAAGAACTAAACATAGTCATTTTGATAGATGGGTGCGTGCTTTAGAAATAGATAAGACCTATGAGGCTCTAAGAGAGATTATTCTGCTGGAAGAGTTTAAAAACTCACTTCCAGACATGGTGGGAATTCACGTGGAGGAACAGAAATTTCAGGAAGTGAGAAGGGCAACAGAATTAGCAGATGAGTACATGCTTGTGCATAAGACAAACTTCCAGCCAGAAATTTGCCCTGTGAGGGATAGAAGTTGGGAAAAGGGGAGATCCTACCATACCAAACCAAGAGTAGAAACACTGGTAAGAGTTTACCACAGGATAAAAAAGAAGCCCAAGAGGGTGGAAAGGAGGTGAAAGACCGTAGGTGTTTCCATTGTGGTAAAGTGGGACACAGAAGGTCACAGTGCTGGTTGTTAAAGAAAGGCACTGTGAGAAAAGATGTGGTAAAAGAAGCTAAGGCAGTGGCATCAGTAAAGGTAATAAAGGAGACCCCAAGTAGAGCCGAGGAGCTGCAGGAGAGTGCACGGCCTAGGCAGCAGCTGGGTATGGAGTTAGAACCTGATCTCTACAAAGAGTTCACTTCTTTGGGTAAAGTTTACTCAGAAAGAACAGGGGGAGAAGGACAAGGAGTTATAATTTTGAGAGATACAGGATCTAGCCAATCGCTTATAGTAAGGGATGAGCGAATATGCACTCTTTCCAATCTTTCATCCGAGAGTGTAGTAATTGTAGAATAGAAGGAGAGAAATTTAACATTCCCATCTGTAAGATCAGGTTAGAGTGCCAACTCAAGACTCAGGAAATTACAGGCGAAGTGATTGACAGAGTGTCAGTTCCAGAAATTTAGTTTGTTCTTGGGAATGATTTGGCAGGATCCAAGGTGGAAGTGACACCCCAGGTTGTGGAAAAGCCCAAGGAAGACCTTGAAACTGAGGGGTTAAAACAGTCCTGTTGAAGGGCTTTTGCCCGAAACGTCGATTTTCCTGCTCTTCGAATGCTGCCTGACTGGCTGTGCTTTTCCAGCACCAATCTAATCTAGACTTTGATTTCCAGCATCTGCAGTCCTCACTTTTGCCTAAAACAGTAGTATCCTGGTATTTTCCCAGACTGTGTGGTATCCAAAACCCACTATCATAAGCCACAGCACGAAGCAAAAAGTAAAGAGAAAGAGGAATTAGCAGATATCCTGTTTGACGTAATGGTGCAGGAAAAACCTGAACAGGCAGAGGGTCAGACAGAAGTGTTCAGTCCTGAAAGGCCAAAAGACTTGCAACAGCAAGACAAGACAATAAAAGATATATATAGGTGGATGCATACTCCGAAAAGGAGGCAGAGAATAATCTGGAGGGTTATTACCTGTAAGATTGAATCCTAAGACAGAAATGCAGACCACGGCAGGTTAGTGCAGAGGAGAAATGGGCAGAAGTGCACCAGAATGTGTTACTGGTAGTGTACAGACAGGATGTGTTACGGGTAGCACATGAACTACCTGTAGGAGGTCACCTAGGGGTACGAAAGACTCAGGCTAAGGTACAAAAACATTTTTATTGGCCTGGAATGCATAAGGATGTGGTTAACTTTTGCTGTACATGTCATACATGCCAAATGGTAGGTAAGCCACAGACGGTAATAAAATCAGCTCCTTTATTGCCAATTCCTGCATTCAAAAAACCTTTCATACGGGTTATAATCGATTGTGTAGGTTCTCTCCTGAGATCTAAAAGGGGGAACCAGTACTTGTTAACCATAATGGATATATCTCCCAGATTTCCAGAGGCAATTCCATTATGGAGTATCAAGGCAAAAAGGGTGGTAGAGGAGTTAGTAACTTTCTTCACATGGTATGGGCTACCCAGAGAGATTCAGTCAGACCAAGGGTCAAATTATACTGCAAGGCTGTTTAAGGTGGTTATTGATAGCTTAGGTAGAGAGCACTTTAAATCAAGTGCTTATCATCCTGAATCCCAGGGAAAGGTAGCGTCAGACCTTGAAGACCATGTTGAGAGCATACTGTCAGGATTACCCGAATGATTAGGATAAAAGGTATCCCATTCGTATTGTTTGCCATTGGAGATGCTCCAAATGAATCTACTCAGTTCACTCCTGTTGAGTTAATATTCAAGTATGAAGTGAGAGACCCTTTGAAATTAATTAAAGAAAAATTGACAGGACCAAAGTCGGAGATCTCACACTTAGATTATGTACTGGAGGTGAGGGAGAGATTAAATCAAGTAAGTGAGTTAGCTAAACAGATTCTAAAGAGGGCACAGCATAGAATGAAGCAAGTGACAGATAAAAGCTCTGAGACTCGGTCTTTTTCCCGAGGAGATGACATGTTAGTACTGTTACCATTGATAGGAGATCCCTTCAAAGCCAGGTTTTGTGGTCCCTATCAAATTAAGAAAAAGTTGAGGCAGGTGAACTATCTAGTAAAGATGCCAGATGGAAAAAAAGATATTGGATATGTCATGTGAACACGTTGAAACCATGTATACTAGAGAGAAAGGATTAGAGAAGGTGTTAGTTACTGCTCTACAGAGTGAGGAATCAAATCCAGATAATGTGGATTTTGATGTGCCTCAAAATGGATTTAAAAATGAAGAGGTGCTTGAGGAGTGGGATAGGTTAGTAAGTTATCTGTCTCATGAGCATTGAACACAGTTGAAAGATTTGTTACTGCAATATAAGGACATGTGTAAGAATCAGATGCAGAGGTCTATTGCTATTGTACATGAAGTAGACTTAGGGAATAATGCTCCAATAAACCAACACCCCTATCAGCTTAATCCTTTCAAAGCCAGACAGGTCCAGATGGAGATGGAGGCCATGCTTGATGAGGATATCATTAAACCATGTCAGAGCGAGTGGGGTTTGGCAATTGTCTTATTTCCCAAACTGGACGGGACTCAACGATTCTGCATGGATTATCAGAAGGTCAATGACATTACAAAATTGGACTCATATCCAATTCTGAGATTGGAGGACTGTATCCAGAAAGTTGAACAAGCCAGTTACATCACCAACTTGGACTTACTGCGTGGTTAGTGGCAGGTACCTTTATCAGAGACGGCAAAAGAAATTTCTGCCAAGTGGGCTGTATCAGTTTAAAATGATGCCCTTTGATACCCTTTGGAATGAAGAATGCACCTGCCACATTTCAAAGACTCATGAACAGAGTTGTGGCTGGGTTAACAAACTGTGAAATCTATTTGGATGATGTAGTGATCTTTAGTAAACTCTGGAAAGATCACATGGTATAGTTGGCAGAGCTCTTTGAACAACTATGAGAAGCAAAACTGGTGATAAACTTAAACAAAACTGAATTTGTGAAAGCAGAGGTGACATCTTGGGACATAACATTGGTCAGAGAAACTTGACCCCACGGAATGCAAAGATGAAGGCAATTGAGGAATTTCCATGACCAACCTTGAAGAAAGAGATGCTTCGATTCTTGGGACTCAACGGATTCTGTTGGAAATTTGTTCCAAACTTCAGTAGTGTAGTGGCACCGTTAACCGATCAGCTGAAGAAGACCACAAAGTTTTGATGAACAGAACAATACCAGGAGCCATTCGGCCATTTGAAAGCCATATTTTTAACCATCAAACCAGTTTTAGCTACACCAAACTTTTCAAAGCCTTTTAAAGTTGCCATCAATGCTAGTGACATAGGAGTTGAAGCTGTACTGCTACAGTAAGGTGAAGATGGGATTGAACCACCAGCTGGTTACTTTTTGAAGAAACTCAACATCTACCAGAGGAAATACTCCATGATCAAAAGAGAACTATTGAGTTTGGTACTGGCCTTACAACATTTTAATGTGTATGTCACGAACAATGTGTCGGAGACGGTTGTGTACACGGATCACAATCCTTTTACATTCTTAGGACACTTTAAAGACAAGAATATGAGACTATTTTGTTGGTGTCTTTTGTTACAGACTTTTAATTTAAAAATTGTAGATGTAGCACGTCGTAAGAACATAATCATACATGTGTTATTGCTGATTTAACTGATAAAGTTTAGATGAGATTTGTATTTATCTAATGTTTTATATATATATGGGAAGAAGTTAAGGTGAACTTAGATTAAGGTTATCTGTATGTTATGGTTATGTGTTTAAAAAATAAAATTAAAAAATGAAGCCATCTTTTCATTATGATGGTTCACTTTTTCTTAAGGGGGGATGTGTTATCAAGGTGTAAGGGCTTCTGTACCTTTAAGAGAGTTGAAAGACTTAGCAAGCGCACAGCATGCTGGAGAACTTATAATGTAACATTTAGTCCAGCAGCTACCAGTACCTGGGTTGCTTTGAGACAAAAACAAATTCAAATTTGGCCAATCAGTTTAAATTATGCCCCAAGATACTAACTGTCAATCAAGTTTGAATTTAGTATTTTGACAATATTAAAAGCCAATGAAACAATCTGATCCTTTGGGGTATAAGACCGGGAACTTAATATGGCAGGTAAAGTGTCAGCAACCAGTAGTATCTTTGCTTTGTCCCATAAAAGAAAATTTGGTGAGTTGATCAGTTGCCAAGATGCATTCTTATCCTTTGACGTGGATAATATCAATCACAATCTCACACCACAGCTCAGGAGGATTTTCATGTGGAATGAAATTTCTTGTGAGGTAGACAGGATAATGAAGAAGGCATTTGTTATGTTTGCCTTTATTGGTCAGTGCATTGAGTATCGGAGTTGAGAGGTCATGTCGCATTGGTTAGGCTACTATGGGAATACAGCTCACAATTCTGGTCTCCCAGCTATAGAAACGATGTTGTGAAACTTGAAAGGATTCAGAAAAATTTACAAGGACATTGCTGGGATTGGAGGATTTGAACTATAGGGAGAGACTAAATAGGCTGGGGCTATTTTCCCTGGAGTGCCAGAGGCTGAGGGGTGACGTTATGGAGGTTTATAAATCATGAAGGGCATGGATAGGATAAATAGACAACCTTTTTTCATCAGGGTAGAAGAATCCAAAGCTGGAGGGGCATAGGTCTAAGGTGAAAGGGAAAACATTTAAAAGGGATCTAAGGGGCAACTTTTTTTCACGCAGAGGGTGGTGTGTGTACGGAATGAGGTGCCAGAGGAAGTGGTGGAGGCTGGTACAATGACAGCATTTAAAAGGCATCTGGATGGGTACATGAACAGGAAGGGTTTAGAGGGATATGGGCCAAGTGCTGGAAAATGAGACTGGATTAATTTAGGATATCTGATCAACATGGACAAATTAGACCGAAGGGTTTGTTTCCATGCTAAATATCTCTATGACTCTATGACTCTAGCAGTGTTGAGGTCAATGGGATTGACATGTTTCACATGACTTGATCAGTTGATTAATGTTCTTATTGATGCCAGATTGCTGGATTTATCTGACCCTCAGTTTCTTGCTGTTTTTCTGTGCCCATGGAGCCAATACGTATATGGTCAAGAGTACCTCAACGTAAAGCTTGTGGAAGAATCTTTGCCTTTGAAATTTCTGGAGAGACTTAGTTCATGGCTGAATGACCAGAAAAAATGTGCTTGCTCAAGGACCTGTCGAATGCCATTGAATGTTGGATCTGATTGAGGGTTTCTAAATCATGCGTGGGCTGGACAGATTAGATAGGGCAAGCTGTTCCTCCTTGTAAGAGGAAGAGGAATGAGAGGGCATAGATTTAAAGCAATATGCAAATGAGGCCAGACTAAAGTGAGGAACAATGTTTTCATGAGTGGTTTGTGTCTGGATTGCATCGCCTGCAGGTGTGGTGGTGGCAGGTTCAATTGAAGCATTCAAGAATGCATCTCATGAGATACAGAGAAGCGCATGATCATTAAATGCAAAACCACTGACCAAGATTTTCAGATAGCCATGTTAAATTTACATGCAACTCTTCAACTCGTGGCTCACCTTCACTGGTTACTCTCCTGTTTGGAAGTCAGAATTGTTATTGGTTTCAATGGTTTACAGGAATTTGGGAAAATGCAGAAGATTGGCACTGCGTAGTGTAGTCTGTGCCGACTTAATGTACCGAATGGCCTCAATCTGCATTGTAATAATTCAGTGACCCGGGCACACTCTGATTGGTTTTGATCTCCTTAAGCTGTTGTGCTGGATTAGACATATCTTGCTGGATCTGCTCTGCTTAGCAGTCCCCAAAATGAATGATGTTAATTTGGAGAATACCTTCAAACCCAGATGTGACAATGTCCACTTGTAAGGCTAGAAGAATACCGCTGTTTTATTCAGCAGCCTTGCCCCACAGCAGTCAAAAGGAGAATCCTGCAATGATTTTGTATTCTCTGAGCCACCATCACGATCAGGAATACTACCTTCAGGCTATGGATCAGCTGTCATTATCCATTGGGGTAGCCAAATTCTAAATGGGAATGTTTTTGTTGTTACATGAACCTAATTGAGATTATCTGAACTAATTCCACAGCTCTCTAGATAATGGTTGTATCTTACCTGGTGAGCTCAGATCTGTCCTGTAACACACCGTCACTTCTTGAGTATGTTATTTGCAAATCTATCCAACTGCTTGGTTTAGCAAACATAGAATTTTACTGTTTGTTTGGTTGTCAAATGACATTGTAGCAAAAGGTAGAGACAGTTAGCAGTAGTTGGTACTCCTTGTGGAATGTTTGCTTACTGTAATCATCAGTAAAATGGATTATTGGTCTCAGCTCAGACACCTTTAGGAGATGGCAACTTTCAGAGGGAAAGTCTTCTTGCACTGCCTTCCTTCTCCCCCTAGTGGATAATTCACTGGCAACTACTAAATGGTGATATGCAAAAGTGGGGGCATAACAAGGTCATTGAAGATACTTACTTAATTAAGTTGGGAACATGTCCTTTGTATTACGTGAATGACAAAACCATAGTCTTTGGAATATTCCATGACGTGTTCCAAATTAAGGTGCCTGAGCATATGCGGGAGAAGAATACAAGTTGTTCTGCTATAATGCACGTTTCCTTAACGCAAATTTGCTATAACGCGATTGATGAATTGGGGACACAGTTTCAGACGTGTGTATTCGATATAATGCAATTCCAGCCCCATTACTTTAAATGATGCAGCTGTTACGCGATTTTCTTATAACACGGGATTGCATGAGAATGGATCTACCACAGAACTGACTGTAGCTGAATAAGAATTTTAAAACGTTGGATGATGTTTGCATGGAACAGAGAGTCGTTGGACTGAATGGTCTTTTTCTGTGCTGTGTCCTATGTTGTAAGAAGAAGAACATTTGTGCATGTCAATTTTATCAGCTGAAAATGATAAACCTCAATCTTAATATTTATGCAAATTGGGAAAAAGTCAGAGTAAGGAAAAATAGACACTGTACTGGACAAGTGAACAATGGAAAATAGAGTAAATTTTCTTAAAAAGCGTAGAGTGATTCAGTCATAGAATCCCTACAATAGCCTATTGAATCCATACCATCAATCTGAAGAGCGCCCCACCCTGTCCCTGCATTTCTCATAGCTAATGAACCTAATCTACACATACCTGGACAAAAGGGGACTATTTTAGCATAGACAATCCACCTAATTTGCACATCATTGGACTGTGGGAGGAAACTAGAGCACCCGGAGGAAACCCACACAGATACAGAGAGAATGCACAAACTCCACACAGACACTCGCCTAAGGGTGGAATTGAACTGAGATCCTTAGGGCTGTGAGGCAATAGTGCCAACCACTGAGCCACCGTGCCACCCCAGTCATGTGCAGGATAGTAAATAGGCAATTATTATACCAGGAAGAACAAGTTCTTTTTTGATTACAAAGTTTATAAGATACTTTCAATATCACCCGAGATGGATTTGAAAAAGAGTAATAGTAATTCACAAGGATTTTTTAAACATGTGTGAACTAAAAGGGATTTTAGCAATCCAAATACCCCACATATTAAAAAGTTTTAAATACATTAAGATTGAAGTATAACAACAGAGATTATAATGACTATTTTTCTTTAATGGATTTATCAGAAATACTCATTATATTGCGGTGACTTAATACTCAGTGCATTGTCATCTTGGCTGGTCACATTACAATAACTGAGAGTATATTTTGCAATAAATTACTTTTAAGTACAGGGATGGCAATGAGGAACTGTATTCACTGCCGACACTTATTACTGCACAAAAAGAGCCCAGGACATGTTCACCAACACTGAAAGTGCACTGTAAAACAATCGAAAATGCAGCATGAAGAATTCAAACCCTTGGAGGAATTAAGTGTTTAAGCTCAAGCACTGTGCCACATCACTGTGCAAATGGGGATCAAAGCTGGTATCAGACTTGGAGGTGTTATGAACAAGGCCAGACCCCCCTCAAATCATTTCAAGAAGGTAGCCTAACTTTTCTAGTCATTTTAAGCAGGTGTAAAGTGGATATTCCAGGAGAGATGCAGCTGGCCCAACCACTCAGTTGTAAACAAAACAGAATTTATTTACAGACTACTGAATGAAACATGAACAAAACAGAACTGAATTTAGAATAATTTAGAGCTGAAAATGTGTTGCTGGAAAAGCGCAGCAGGTCAGGCAGCATCCAAGGAACAGGAGAATCGACGTTTTGGGCATAAGCCCTTCTTCAGGAATGAGGAAAGTGTGCCCAGCAGGCTAAGATAAAAGGTAGGGAGGAGGGACTTGGGGGAGGGGCGTTGGAAATGCGAGAGGTGGAGGGAGGTCAAGGTGAGGGTGATAGGCCGGAGTGGGGTGGGGGCGGAGAGGTCAGGAAGATGATAGCAGGTTAGGAAGGCGGTGCTGAGTTCGAGGGATTTGACTGAGACAAGGTGGGGGGAGGGGAAATGAGGAAACTGGAGAAATCTGAGTTCATCCCTTGTGGTTGGAGGGTTCCCAGGCAGAAGATGAGGCGCTCTTCCTCCAACCGTCGTGTTGCCATGGTCTGGCGATGGAGGAGTCCAAGGACCTGCATGTCCTTGGTGGAGCGGGAGGGGGAGTTAAAGTGTTAGGCTACGGGGTGGTTGGGTTGGTTGGTCCGGGTGTCCCAGAGGTGTTCTCTGAAACGTTCCGCAAGTAGGTGGCCTGTCTCCCCAATATAGAGGAGGCCACATCGGGTGCAGTGGATGCAATAGATGATGTGTGTGGAGGTGCAGGTGAATTTGTGGCGGATATGGAAGTGTCCCTTGGGGCCTTGGAGGGAAGTAAGGGGGGAGGTGTGGGCGCAAGTTTTGCATTTCTTGCAGTTGCAGGGGAAGGTGCCGGGAGTGGAGGCTGGGTTGGTGGGGGGTGTGGACCTGACGAGAGAGTCATGGAGGGAGTGGTCTTTTCGGAACGCTGATAGGGGAGGGGAGGGAAATATATCACTGGTGGTGGGGTCCGTTTGCAGGTGGCGGAAATGACGGCGGATGATACGTTGTACATGGAGGTTGGTGGGGTGGTAGGTGAGGACCAGTGGGGTTCTGTCCTGGTGGCTGTTGGAGGGGCGGGGCTCAAGGGCGGAGGAGCGGGAAATGGAAGAGATGCGGTGGAGGGCATTGTCGACTACGTCTGGCAGAAAATTGCGGTCCTTGAAGAAGGAGGCCATCTAGGTTGTACGGTTTTGGAACTGGTCCTCCTGGGAGCAGATGCGGCGGAGACGAAGGAATTGGGAATATGGGATGGCGTTTCTACAGGGGGCAGGGTGGGAGGAGGTGTAGTCTAGGTAGCTGTGGGAATCGGTCGGTTTATAGTAGATGTCCGTGTCGATTTGGTTGCCCAAGAAAGAAATGGAAAGGTCTAGGAAGGGGAGGGAGGAGTCTGAGACGGTCCAGGTGAATTTGAGGTCGGGGTGGAAGGTGTTGGTAAAGTGGATGAACTGTTCAACCTCTTCGTGGGAGCACGAGGCAGAGCTGATACAGTCATCGATGTAGCGGAGGAAAAGGTGGGGGTTGGTGCCAGTGTAGCTGCGGAAGATGGACTGTTCCACATATCCTACGAAGAGGCAGGCATAGCTGGGGCCCATGCGGGTGCCCATGGCTACTCCTTTCGTTTGGAGGAAGTGGGAGGATTGGAAAGAGAAGTTGTTCAGGGTGAGGACCAGTTCAGTCAGTTGAAGGAGGGTGTCAGTAGAAGGGTAATTTAACCTATCTGAGAACCCACTCGGCTCTATCGCAACTTAATGATGCTGTTCCAAATACTTGTAGCATCCCCATAAACAACCTCTTGGCAAAAGAAAGGTAAAATCAAGCATGGGTTCTTCCAGGAGAGGTGTCAGAGAGAGGGAGAGAGAGAGAGAGAGAGGATCAGCATGGAGCTGCTTCTTTGGGTCTCCAGCAACTTCTTTGGGTTCCCAGTAAAACTTGGCCAGCAACTGCAAACAAAACAGATTGCTAAACCCAAACCAAACCAAACCAAGCCCTAAACTGGGAGAACTGGCCACTCCGCTTTCATTGTACAGGTGGTTTAAAAAATACCTTAAAGCTTTTTCAAGTAGATATTTCCAAAGATATTGGAACCTCTGCCTTTTTGACCCCTCTGAAAAAAAACAAGGACAACATAACCTTGGTAAAGGAGCACCATCGTCACAGAACGAGCTCCTGCTTGAAGGAGCACAATTCTTTGAGAACCGCCACTAGCAAGAGAAATAGGAAAAAGGAACCAAAGAAAGAGATGCCAATGATCTCAACGCCAAGGACCAATTCCACCACCTGCCAGTGTGCAGTCAGCTTGGGCTCATCATCCACACAAGGACCCACAGAGCCATGACCAGTGTCACAGAATGTCTTTAGTGATTGCCAATGATGACAACAATAACTCTAGCAACAAAACAGCTTGTATTGTTCTCGTGACTTTAATGTACCCAAGTTGCTTCATGTCAAAGTATTGTAAGCAAAAACAAGTTGACTCCAAGCTAATTGGGCAGATTGTGGAAGACTCGATTTCATGGGACTTCTGAAAGGAGATGCAGCAATTGGAGGGGTTTCAGAAGAAAATTCCAGAGCTTATAGTCCCAGGAGCTGACCTGACAGTGACCGAAGATAGAGGCATTAAAATTGCATGTCATCAAGGTGCCAAAATTTGAGAAGTTTAGATATCTTAGGAGGTTCTGAGGCTGAAGGAGATTACAGAGATAGTGAGGGGCAAGGCAATAAAAGCATTTAGATTCTTAGTGCCATACAGCACAGAAGAGGACCATTGAGACTGTGCTGACCCATCTGCACTGATCTCACTTGCCAGCACTTGGCCCATAGTGCTCATCCACATACTTTTTAAAAGGTTTCCCTCCTCAACTCCCCTCTCAAGCAGTGTATTCCAGATTCCCACCACTTTCAAGATAAATTCTTTTTTCTCAAATACCCTCCACACCTTCTGCCTTTCACCTTAAAATGATGCCCCCTTGTTATTGACCCTTTTATGATGGGGAATAGCTGCTTCCTACCCACCCTGTCCAGGCCCTTCATCTTCTTACACAACTCCACGAGGTGACCCCTCTCTGCCTTCTCTGCCCGACCAACAACCCAAGCCTATCCAGCCTCTCTCCATTGCTAAAATCCTCCATCACAGGCAACTTTTTAACTTTGGCAGCATCCTGGTGAATGTCCCTCTGCATCCCCTCCACTGCAATCACATCCTTCTTGTGGTGTAGTGACCAGAACTGCACACAGTGCTCCAACTGTAGTCTCAACAAAGTCCTATATAACTCCACTATAACTTCCTTGTCTTCATAATCTATGCCATGACTGATAAAGGCAAATGCTTCTGTATGCCACCTTAATGACTGTATCAACCTGACCTTCAGGCACTGTGGACACCAAGATCATTCTATTCCTCTGAGCTTCCTAGTGCCCTGACATTCATTGAAATAAGAATGAGAGTTCTAAAACTGATGCTTTGTTTAATTGGATCGGAGAACTCAGGGACAAACAAGATGTTTTTAATATTAATTGTTTAAGCCTAATTCTATAGGCTATATCTTAAACTGCTTAATTCATACATTGAGAAATTTGTTGTAATTACCTCACATCTGTTTATAGGATACCATCTAAAAAAATTTATTTAGAGTTCACGATGTTGTAATCTCCTTGTGGTTCACTGCTTCAGACCAGCGTGGTGTGATGTCATTAAAGCCATGTTAGGATATGGTGGAGGCCAATGTTCCGGGGACACTAGTTCATATCCCACGATAGCACCAATTCATAAACAGTCTGGGACTGAAAGATGGTCTCAGTGATGGTGACTGTCATAATTGTGTGTTACATTTCTTAATGTGAATGTGCTGGTGTTGGACTGGGGTGGACAAAGTTAGAAATCACACAATACTAGGTTATAGTCCAACAGGTTTATTTGAGAATACTAGCTTTCGGAGTCCTGCTCATTCATCAGCTAACTCCTGATGAAGGAGCAGCATTCTGAAAGCTAATACTTCCAAATTTACATTTTTTAACGCAGAGTGGCCTCTCTCATGTTACATTGGTAAGTAGCACAGGTTCAATATTACTTGAAAATCTCCAACAGGTTACTTAACAGGCAACCTGATAACTTGTGGTTAGAAATTACATACACACCTTTTGAAATAATCCCACAGAGGCTGGTATCTATGACCAAGTCACCCCTTATTTGCACATGAACAGTCCTTGACTTTAGTACGGCCGCATTCAGAGTCAGGGATTAGAGAGTCAGTATCTCTGACAGTCAGGCCTCCCTGATCAGAGCAGATTAACAGCCCCAGTCAGGGAGCTCCTAATCTATGAGGTTCAGCTGAGCTGACTTTGTTACAATCACGACACCTTTAGTATTAGCATGCTGCTGCTTGGGATCATCATTGCTGCTGGCCTGATGGTTTCACCCTGGGCTTTGACTCATTAGCGTATTCAGCTCTTAAAGCAGTAACACAGTGTTGACTGTGACCCTGGTAGAAATTGCTGTGCATGGGGTGACAATCAGAAAACACAAGGTGATGAGTGTACAAATTTAGCGCAAGTAAGGAAAGGGCAGTAATGTTCTGGATTAAGTTACATTTCTACGGACTGGCTGCAGTGAGAGCCTCAGAACAGTCAGAGCAGAAAACACAGAAGGACTTCAGCTGAAGCTGGGCTGATGCAGGAGTGAAAGTGCTGTTACACACGTGGAGGTTACTGGTCTTTGTGATGGGAGGGGATGTGGGAGTCTGAAGCTCAGTTCAGGATCCAATAAGATGCCAAGGTTGCAAATGGGAAGGTTCTGCTATATTGTCCAGGGAGAGTGATGGAATTGGTCGTGTTGAAATTTGGATTCTGTACTAAACCCCAGAATGAGAAAATTCTCCTCAGAGAACCTTACCGACAAAAAGAATGATTGGTAATTGAGAATGCAAACCGGCTGGAGTCACTGTTCAACAAATATTAATCATTAACATTCTAATAGTCAAAGCATGGCATGAAATATAAGTTGAACACATGCCTGTCTGTCTTTACTTGGACCCTGATACTTCTGGAAGTCTTTTCTTGGTCCCTTGAACCTGATCTCTTGACTCATGAAGTGCTTCAAGGTTTTAACTTAGGCAATTCAAGTCTTCAAAAAATGCAAAATCCTTTTAAAAGACTTCAGCTCAAAGTTTCTTACCACCTTTCTATCTTAACTGGTGTCGTCACAGCAATTTGCTTATTGCTACTCTTTCTCACTCCCTACAGCTATGAGTGAATGCTCTCCGCTAAAAGCAGTTCCTTATAAAGATTTTTTAAAAAACTTTAGCTTATTCTTAAGACGTTTACCTTTTCCCGCAACATTCCAATGGCGATTCAATACCTATGCCTGACTGTCTGACAATGAATTCTTCAGCCTCTGACATTTACCCATTCACTGCTAATACCCTTGGCAAGGACTGAATACTAACAGCTAACCGTCCCGCCCTTTAGCAAATGTCCTTTTGACAAGTGTCGAACCCTGGTAAGTGAGTCATTTTTGTATTTTATTTTGCACTTTGCATTTAGGCAAAATTATGTATCTGTGTCAACACACTAATAAATTTTCTCCAACAACAAAGAGACCTTGGACTGCAGGTTCATAGTTCCTTGAAAATAGAGTCGCAGGTAGAGAAGATAGTGAAGAAGATGTTTGGTATACTTGCCTTTATTGGTCAGTGCATTGACTATAAGAGTTAGGAGATCATGTTGCAGCTGTACAGGACGTTGATTAGGCCCACTTTTGAATACTGTATTTAATTCTGGTTTCCCTGCTGTAGAAAGGATGTTGTGAATTTGAGAGGGTTCAGAAAAGAATTACGAGGATGTTGGCAGGAGTGGAGGGTTTGAGCTATAGGGACAGGCTGAATAGACTGGAGTTATTTTCCCTGGAGTGTCAGAGGCTGAGGGGTGACATTATAGAAATTTATAAAATCGTGAGGGGCAGGGATAGGATAAATAGACAAAGTCTTTTCCCCAGTGAAGCAGAGTCCAAAACTAGAGGACATAGGTTTAAGGTGAGGGGGGGAAAGAATGAAAAGAGACCTAAGAGGCCACTTTTTCGTGCAGACGGTGGTGCATGTATGGAAGAGGAAGTGGTGGAGGCTGGTACAATTGCAACATTTAAAAGGCCTCGAGGTATATGAATAGGAAAGGTTTAGAGAGATATGGGCCAAATGCTGGCAAATATGACTAGATTAGATTAGGATATTGGCATGGACAAGTTAGACCAAAGGGTCTGTTTCCATGCTGTACATCTCTATGACTCTATAACTATTTCCTTACCAATGGGAAGTGAGTTCACAGCTTCTCTACAACAACCTAATCTTAACATACACCATATATTCACAATTCCTAACTAATGGGAGAAGTACTTGTGGTGGCCCTCCAGTATATTCAGCCTTAACTCATATCATTTGTTTCCAATTCTTGTTCTTGTGCCACCTTTGGCTTCTGTTTACTGCTAATAATAGGCTTATTGGAGCACAAATGCAAAATGTGTTCCAACTATAACCCCGATAACTATAACCCCGATAACTATAACTAGAACTTTACTTTTTGTTCCCCCCTTAAAGCTACATTGCAGTATTTCATACTTAAAGAAACTCCAATCATCATAGAATCCCTCACAGTGTGGAAACAGCACAACAAGTCCGTACCAACCCTCTGAAGAGCATCTTCCCACCCTATCCCTGAAACCCTGCATTTCCCAGAGCTAATAAACCTAATCTATACTTCCTAGAACATTATGGGCAATTTCCTATGGCCAATCTACCTAACCTGCACATCATTGGACTGTGGGTGGAAACCAGAGAACCTAGGGGAAACCCACGCAGACATGGGGAGAATGTACAAACTCCACACAGACAGACACCTGAGGATGGAGTTGAACCCAGGGTCCTTGGTGCTGTGAGGCAGCAGTGCTAACCACTGAATCACTGTCTCACCCAATCTGACCCCATCCTAATAATTAATGTCTTGAAGAGGAGGTGTGTGCTGCTGAGGCTGTGTAAGGCTCTTGTCAGACCGCATTTGGAATATTGTGAACAGTTTTGGGCACCATATCTAAAGAATATGCTGACATTGGAGGGGGTCCATTGGAGGTTTACAAGGATGACCTCAGAGATGAAGGGCTTGTCATATAAGGAGCGATTGAGGACTCTTGGTCTGTACTCGATGGAGTTTAGAAGGATGAGAAGGAATCTGACTGAAACGTACAGAATACTGAGAGGCCCAGATAGAGTGACATGGAGAAGATGTTTCCACAAGTAGAAGAGATGAGGATCTAAGGGCAAAGTCTCAATTTGAAGGGACAACGCTTTAGAGCTGAAATGAAGAGGAATTTCTTCAGCCAGAGGGTGGTTAATCTCTGAAATTCATTGTTGCAGAGGGCTATGGAGGCCACATCATTGAGTGCCTTTAAGATAGATAGGTTCTTGCTTAGTAATGGGATCAAGAGTTATGGGGAGAAGGCAGGAGAATGGGGTTGACAAACATGGTCAAATGGCAGAGCAGACACGATGGGCTGAATGGCCTAATTCTGCTCCTGTATCTTATGACCCAAACTTACTGTTGGATAACTTAGGCCTTATCGGTTACACCAACGAGTCAATGAGGTGAGGTCTAACAATGGGCAAAGATCAGAGACTGGCTGGTGGAGACCAAAGAAGGTGCATTTTGTTTTCCTAATGCTTAATTGGAGGAATGTCCTGCTCATTTAGCATTGGATGTGTGAAGAATGCATATGTATGAGAGTAGAATGGCTGGAGTGTAACACATTCATTTAATGAATTGCATGGAGTTTGGAAGAGATTCGGGGACCCCATGTTGTGGAAAAGGCCAGACCACTCAAAACATTCTTAAAGAAGCACTCCAGACCATAACTTTGCTATTTGTTTTGGTAAGTATACAGTGAAAATTACCCAGAGTAGGTTAGCTAGATTGACTACCCGGTTTTAAAACAGACAAAAATTTATTTACAAAATTATGGAATGAAACACAAAGAACAAAATATAGAATACCCGCAGAATGCAGTCTATCCAAACTAGACTTAGTTATGCTGTTCTGAAAATACACAACAGTACCAATAACCAAACCCCCTTAAACACAGAATAAAAATGAAACAGAGACTTACAGGTCAAAGTTAGAAGGGCAGAAGGAGAGAGAGTCTAGCAGCCTGTTTCCACATAGCCCACAGTCGAACTGGCTCAAACAAGACTTCAGCTTTCAGGACTGACCACTCCCCTTTCATTATACAGGTTACTTCTAAAACACAAAAGCTGTGGCCTAAAGTCTCATCGGTTTATGTGTAAACAAAAAGGCCTCTCAATGAACCCTTTTCATCTCTGTACCAACCCAGTCATTTCGGAGCCCGAGCTGTTTTGCGACCCCTCTGAAGGAAATCAAGGACACAGTATCCTTGAGAAAAGGAACAGCTTTGAGAGAGAGAGAGGACCGGCTTTGTGACACCTATTGACTTGATGCACAGAGCAGCAGTCAACAAAAGCAACAGAAAGCAGGCTGAAGTGTGGGGCCAAGTCAGCGGAAGTCAGTGCTCCAACAGTGAAGTTCTCTGGTCAGACTTCGCCTTGATTACTGTGTCCAGTTGTGATCCGTAGGACACAAGGGATTCAAGCATTCCATTCTTGGCGTGCAGTTCAGAGCTGAACCACAGGGAAGTTGGAAGTGAAGCATTCATTCCAGCTGAGCTGTACCCTGTTTATACTACAAAAAAACAAAATAGTGGAAAAGTTGAAACAAAGTCAGAAAATTCTGGAAACACCCAAATGCAAGCCAGAAGCTGTGGAGAGAATAGACAATCTGATATTTCAGAGAGGGACCCTGTATGCGATGAGGGGGCTGCGGGGAAAGGGGAGAGATTGATTGTCTGTTCTCTGCAGGTGCTGCCAGCTCAGCTAAAGTCTCCCCAACATTTCAAACTTGTGTTCCCTATTAAACTTACTGATCTGAAACTACAGTTCAGACCTGCTGAGTTTCTCCAGTACTTTCACTTTTTGGTGTGTGTCAGAGTCTCTTAGAGTTATAGAGTCATAGAGATATACAGCACGGAAACAAGCCCTTCAGTCCAACTTGTCCATGCTGACCAGATATCCTAACCTAATCTCATCCCATTTGCCAGCTTTTGGCCCATATCCGTCTAAACCCTTTCTATTCAAATACCCATCCGGATACCTTTTAAATGTTGCAATTGTACCAGCCTCCACCACTTCCTGTGGCAGCTCATTCCATGCATGTACCACCTTCTGCGTGAAAAAGTTGCTCCTTAGGTCTCTTTTATATCTTTCACCCCTCACCCTAAACCTATGCCCTCTAGTTCTGAACTCCCCCACCCCAGGTAAAAGACTTTGTCTGTTTACCCTATCCATACCCCTCATGATTTTATAAACCTCAATAAGGTCACCCTTCAGCCCCTGACCCTCCAGGAAATACAGCCCCCGCCTATAGCTCAAATCCTCCAACCCTGGCAACATCCTTGTAAATCTTTTCTGAACCATTTCAAGTTTCACAACATCCTTCTGATTGGAAGGAGACCAGAATTGCATGCAATATTCCAACAGTGGCCTAACCAATGTCCTGTACAGCCGCAACATGACCTCCCAACTCCTGTACTCAATATTCTGACCAATAAAGGAAAGCATACCAAACGCCTTCTTCACTATCCTATCTATCCGCGACTCCACTTTCAAGGAGCTATGAATCTGCACTCCAAGGTCTCTTTGTTCAGCAACACTCCCTAGGACCTTACCATTAAGTGTTTAAGTCCTGCTCTGATTTGCTTTCACAAAATGCAGCACCTAACATTTGTCTAAATTAAACTCCATCTGCCACTTCTCAGCCCATTGGCCCATCTGATCAAGATCCCGTTGTAATCTGAGGTAACCCTCTTCGCTGTCCACTACACCTCCAATTTGGGTGTCATCTGCAAACTTACTAACTATACCTCTTATGCTCACATCCAAATCATTTATATAAATTGACGAAAAGTAGAGGACCCAGCACTGATCCTTGTGGCACTCCACTGGTCACAGACCTCCAGTCTGAAAAACAACCCTCCACCACCACCCGCTGTCCTCTACCTCTGAGCTAGTTCTGTATCCAAATGGCTAGTCTCTCTGTATTCCATGAGATCTAACCTTGCTAACCAGTCTCCCATGGGGAACCTTGTCAAACGCCTTTTGCTGGCCTTGTCAGCTGATTATGGCTGTGATGAGTTTCTACTCAGTTTGAAATGTGTGATCTGCAACTGTGGGGACAGTTACAACAATTAAAACAGCTTCAATTGAGGGGTGCATGCTATTGATTGAATCCCAATTTCATACAGCATGAATTGACCCTCCAATTAAGTGCAAAAGCAAAGTTGTGTCCTTCAGTGGACCCAGACCTCAGGTCCACTCCCATTCCAATGGTATACAGAATGTTCCACTGAATTAATTGTGGAACAGTCTTAGGGGATGTATTGAGGGGGATGTTTCAGCCTCTGGGGCATGTCCTTTGTGACACAGTAAGTCAACAGTTTGAAGAAAACAAAGAGGAATTTACTGTTTTGAAACTGCTAGATATGAGTGACTACTGGACATTGACGTTTCTTAATTGTTAGATTAAGAAATGACCAATATGCAAAACTCAGGAATATCAGGAAAGTTTAGCAATTGAAGATATGAATGCAGTAAGTGATATTTATGTGAAGCAGAGGGAAGGGAAGGTGCAGCCCCACAGAAGAGTTACTGAACTGTTTTGAAGAGTGAATGATGTTATATGTACAGGACTGTGTTAGAGAGGGAATGGTGTTATATATACAGGACTGTGTCAGAGAGGGAATGGTGTTATATACACAGGACTGTGTTAGAGAGGGAATGGTGTTATATATACAGGACTGTGTCAGAGAGGGAATGGTGTTATATATACAGGACTGTGTCAGAGAGGGAATGGTGTTATATACACAGGACTGTGTTACAGAGGGAATGGTGTTATATACACAGGACTGTGTTAGAGAGGGAATAGTGTTATACATACATAAATGTGTTAGAGAGGGAATGGTGTTATACATACAGGACTGTGTTAGAGAGATTTAGAGGTGCCGGTGTTGGACTGGGGTGGGCAAAGTTAAAAACCACACAATACCAGGTTATAGTCCAACTGGTTTAATTGGAAGCGCTAGCTTTCGGAGCGCTGCTCCTTCATCAGGTGGTTGTGTTAGAGAGGGAATGGTGTTCTATAGAGCGAGAATGGTGCTCTATGGCTAGCACTGCAGCCCAGAGGGTGGGTTCCCTCTCATTAAGTCGACCGTGTGGTTGGTGGTGAAACCAGACACCCAGGCGGTGTTTTAGCTAAACAGTCCAGTCAATAGCGAGCGGCTATTTAAACAGGAGGACCAGCGCAGAGCTCTCTCCCCGGTCAGTGTGTCTGTGTCTGTGTGTGTGAGAGACGGAGCTCTCTCCGACCGGGCTCTCTGGAAATGCTGTAAAGCCACCAGAGAGCAGTCTGTTTCTCCTCCGGCTCTGCTCCTCAATGAGTAATCGCCAGCAAGTGAAAGGGAGTCACTTGTGGAGCTCCAAGGCCGCTCTGAGGACACTGAGCTAACTCAGAGTGCCGCTGGATCCTTACAGGAAACGTGCTGTGGCTGTTTGGGGAGGGAGAGAGAGAGAGTGGGAAAGCCGTTCACTCCTTCCCCAATGAATGTGAAAGATCTGGGAAGCACCTTTTGAATAAAGCTCGGATTTAGTTACTGGAGCAAATGCATACAAATGTATTTAGCGACTCGAAGGAGAGATTGCAAACGCTCTACACTCGCAAGAAAGTAAGTCTCACTTTTTAACATTTCCTCCTCCTTTACCGATTTCCGATTTCATTCAGGATATGCCAGAATGGTGGGTCGGGGGGAGACAGAGAGAGAGAGAGAGAGACAGAGAGACGTGTATTTGGGATTGGCCAGTTCCCCAAATATAGCAAAGTGACAGGAGGATGCTGTGTGAGGGCTAGGTTTGCAGTGTCAGGGTGTGTGTCTGTGTCTGGGTATGTCCGTATGTGTGTGTGTGTCTGTGGCTGTGTGTGTCTGGGTATGTTCGTATGTGTGTGTCTGTGTCTCTGGGTATGTCCGTATGTGTGTGTGTGTCTGTGTCTCTGTGTGTGTCTGGGTATATCCGTATGTGTGTGTGTGTCTCTGTGTGTGTCTGGGTATGTCCGTATGTGTGTGTGTGTCTGTGGGTGTGTGTGTCTGGGTATGTTCGTATGTGTGTGTCTGTGTCTCTGTGTGTGTCTGGGTATATCCGTATGTGTGTGTGTGTGTGTCTGTGGGTGTGTGTGTCTGGGTATGTTCGTATGTGTGTGTCTGTGTCTCTGTGTGTGCCTGTGGCTGTGTGTGTCTGGGTATGTCCGTATGTGTGTGTGTGTGGATGTGTGTGTCTGGGTATGTCTGTATGTGTCTGTGTGTGTCTGGGTATGTCTGTATGTGTCTGTGTGTGGGTGTGGGTGTGTGTGCGCGTGTCTGTGTGTGAGTGATTGTCTATGTGTGTGTGGGTGTTTGTGTGTGTGTTTGTGTCAGTGTATGTCTGGGTGTGTGCCAGTGGGTGTGGATGTAGATGTGTGTGTATGGGTCTGTGGTTCTGTATGTTTGTGTATGTCTGTGTGTGTGTGCTCATGCTCATGTTGTGTTCACGGGCAGCTCAGGACCAGCCTTTGGGAGGGGGCATTGGCATTGTGTTAGCGCCGGCTCAGTGTCACTCTGGAGGCCAGTGCAGAGCTGGTTGTGAAAGTTCAGTATCCTGGGCAGGAAGGCAGCAGCCTCAGTCTGGCTGCTTGAGGGTTAGATTTAGTGTTTGAGATTTCTTGGTGCGGCTTTCTAAAAGGCTGTGATTCAGCACAGAGCGATCCAATGGGACACGTGGGCTGGTTCCAGCGCGGAACACCATAACAGTTTCAGGACAGTCCGAGAGAGGACCCGTGGCGCGGTGGGAGTGACCCTACCTCTCAACCAGGAGAGCCGGGCTCAGGTCCCACCTTGCTGCAGAGGTGTGTAAGTAACATCTCTGACCCGGAAAAATAACCTCCACTGCCCTCAATATCTTAGGGGCTGATTAAAAATCTCAGGAAGTCCTGAGGGGGTTGTGATGACACAGTATTACTGTCTTCATCTCTCAGCCAGGAGGCCTGGGTTCAAGTTCCAGAATTGTGCAATAACATCTTTGTGCAGGTTTATTAAAATAACTGACAAAACTATGAAACTGAGAAAGAGAATTGAGCATTGCTTTGAACACTGGGGAGTTCCGGATTACAACGATGTCCTTTGCTGAATTTGCACTTTGTTTTTAGCGATAGGTGTGTATTATTATCCTGCAGTGTGTTTCTGTCCCGGGGAGTGTGTTTCTGTTCCTGAGGTGAGTTACTGTCCCCAGGGTGTGTGACTGTCCCGGGGTGTATTACTGTCCTGGGGTGTGTTACTGTACTGGGGTGTCGTATTGTCCCAGGGTGGGTTACTGTCCTGGGGTGTGTTACTGTACTGGTGTGTGTTACTGTCCACAGGGTGTGTTACTGTCCCGATGTGTTACTGTCCTGGGGTGTGTTACTGTACTGGTGTGTGTTACTGTCCTGGGGTGTGTTACTGTCCCCAGCGTGTATTACTGTCCTGGGGTGTGTTACTGTCCTGGGGTGTATTACTGTCCTGGGGTGTGTTACTGTACTGGTGTGTGTTACTGTCCACAGGGTGTGTTACTGTCCTGGGGTGTATTACTGTCCTGGGGTGTGTTACTGTCCTGGGGTGTGTTACTGTACTGGTGTGTGTTACTGTCCACAGGGTGTGTTACTGTCCTGGGGTGTATTACTGTCCTGGGGTGTGTTACTGTCCTGGGGTGTATTACTGTACTGGTGTGTGTTACTGTCCACAGGGTGTGTTACTGTCCCGATGTGTTACTGTCCTGGTGTGTGTTACTGTACTGGTGTGTGTTACTGTCCTAGTGTGTGTTACTGTCCCCAGCATGTATTACTGTCCTGGGGTGTGTTACTGTCCTGGTGTGTGTTACTGTCCTGGGGTGTGTTACTGTCCTGGGGTGTGTTACTGTCCTGGTGTGTGTTACTGTCCCCAGCGTGTATTACTGTCCTGGGGTGTATTACTGTCCTGGGGTGTATTACTGTCCTGGGGTGTGTTACTGTACTGGGGTGTCGTATTGTCCCAGGGTGGGTTATTGTCCTGGGATGTGTTACTGTACTGGTGTGTGTTACTGTCCCCAGGGTGTGTTACTGTCCCGATGTGTTACTGTCCTGGTGTGTGTTACTGTACTGGTGTGTGTTACTGTCCTAGTGTGTGTTACTGTCCCCAGCATGTATTACTGTCCTGGGGTGTGTTACTGTCCTGGGGTGTATTACTGTCCCCAGGGTGTGTTACTGTCCTGGGGTGTGTTACTGTCCTGGGGTGTATTACTGTCCCCAGGGTGTGTTACTGTCCTGGGGTGTATTACTGTCCTGGGGTGTGTTACTGTACTGGGGTGTCGTACTGTCCCAGGGTGGGTTACTGTCCTGGGGTGTGTTACTGTACTGGTGTGTGTTACTGTCCCCAGGGTGTGTTACTGTCCCGGGGTGTGTTACTGTCCCGGGGTGTGTTACTGTCCCCGGGGTGTGTTACTGTCCCCCGGGGTGTGTTACTGTCCCGGGGTGTGTTACTGTCCCGGGGTGTGTTACTGTCCCGGGGTGTGTTACTGTACTGGTGTGTGTTACTGTCCCCAGGGTGTGTTACTGTCCCGGGGTGTGTTACTGTCCCGGGGTGTGTTACTGTACTGGTGTGTGTTACTGTCCCCAGGGTGTGTTACTGTCCCGGGGTGTGTTACTGTCCTGAGGGATGTTACTGTCCCCGGGGTGTGTTACTGTCCCGGGGTGAGTTACGGTCTCTGTGTGTGTTACTGTCCCCGGGGTGTGTTACTGTCCCCCGGGGTGTGTTTCTGTCCCCGGGGTGTGTTTCTGTCCTCGGGGTGTGTTACTGTCCTGAGGGATGTTACTGTCCCCCGGGTGTGTTACTGTCCTGGGGTGTGTTACTGTCCCCGGGGTGTGTTACTGTCCCCCGGGGTGTGTTACTGTCCCCGGGGTGTGTTACTGTCCCGGGGTGTGCTACTGTCCCCGGGTGTGTTACTGTCCCGGGGTGTGCTACTGTCCCCGGGTGTGTTTCTGTCCCCGGGTGTGTTACTGTCCCCCGGGGTGTGTTACTGTCCCGGGGTGTGTTACTGTCCCCCGGGTGTGTTACTGTCCCGGGGTGTGTTACTGTCCCCGGGTGTGTTACTGTCCCCCGGGTGTGTTACTGTCCCCCGGGGTGTGTTACTGTCCTGAGGGATGTTACTGTCCCCCGGGTGTGTTACTGTCCCCGGGGTGTGTTACTGTCCTGAGGGATGTTACTGTCCCCCGGGTGTGTTACTGTCCCCGGGGTGTGTTACTGTCCTGAGGGATGTTACTGTCCCCCGGGTGTGTTACTGTCCCCGGGGTGTGTTACTGTCCTGAGGGATGTTACTGTCCCCCGGGTGTGTTACTGTCCCCGGGGTGTGTTACTGTCCCGGGGTGTGTTATTGCCCTGGGGTGTGTTTTATCGTGCCGGTGTGTGTTTCTGTACCCGAGGTGCATTTCTGTCCAGAGGTGTGTTATTATCCTGGGTTGGTTATTGTCCCAGGGTATGTTTCTGTTCCGGGGTGTGTTTCTGTCCCGGGGTGTGTTTATGTCCCGGGGTCTGTTACTGTCCCGGGGATCTGTTACTGTCCCGTGGTGTGATATCATACAAGGCTGTGTTACTGTCCCCGAGGTGCGTTACTGTCCTTGGAGAGTGTTACTGTCCCGGGGTGTGTTACTATCCCGGTGTGTGTGACGGTCCCTGGGTATGTTTCTGTCCCGGTGTGTGTTTCTGTCCCGGGGGTCTGTTACTGTCCCGGGGTATGATATTATACCAGGCTATGTGACTGTCCCAGAGTGTGTGACTGTCCCTGGGGTGTGTTTCTTTCCCGGTGTGTGTTACTGCCCTGGGTTGGTTATTGTCCCAGTGTGCCGGTGTGTGTGACTGTCCCTGGGTATGTTTCTGTCCTGGTGTGTGTTTCTGTCCCGGGGTTTGTTTCTTTCCCGGGGTATAATATTATACCAGGGTGGGTGACTGTCCCCAGGGTGTGTTACTGTCCCAGGGCGTGTGACTGTCCCCGGGTTGTGTTTCTGTCCCGGGCTGCGTTACTGTCCCGGGTTGCTTTACTGTCTGGGTGTGTTTTATTGTGCTGGTGTGTGTTTTAGTCCCCGGGCTGCGTTACTGTCCCCGGGCTGCGTTACTGTCCCCCGGCTGCGTTACTGTCCCCGGGGTGTGTTTCTGTCCCAGGGTGTGTTTCTGTTCCAGTGCATGATAATGTCCCGGGTTACGTTACTGTCCCTGGGGTGTGTTACTGTCCCCAGGGTGTGTTACTGTCCCCAGGGTGTATTACTGTCCCCAGGATATGTTTCTGTCCCGGGGTACATTACTGTCCTGTGTGTTACTGTCCCGGACTGCGTTACTGTCCCCGGAGTGTGTGACTGTCCCTGGGGTGTGTTTCTGTCCCCAGGGTGTGTTTCTGTTCCGGTGCATGTTACTGTCCCGGGTTACGTTATTGTCCCCGTGTGTGTTACTGTCCCCGGGGTGTGTTACTGTCCCGGGGTATGTTACTGTCCCTGGGGTGTGTTACTGTCCCAGGGTGTGTTACTGTCCCCAGGATGTGTTTCTGTTCTGGGATGGGTTACTGTCCCGGTTTACGCTATTGACCCGGTGTGTGTTTCTGTCCCGGGCTGCGTTACTGTCCTGTGTGTTACTGTCCCGGGCTGCGTTACTGTCCCGGGCTGCGTTACTGTCCTGTGTGTGTTTCTGTCCCGGGCTGCGTTACTGTCCCGGGCAGTGTTACTGTCCCGGGGTGTGTTACTGTCCCGGGTTGCTTTACTGTCTGGGTGTGTTTTATTGTGCTGGTGTGTGTTTCAGTCCTGGGTTGCTTTACTGTCCCCGGGCTGCGTGACTGTCCCCGGGCTGCGTGACTGTCCCCGGGGTGTGTGACTGTCCCTGGGGTGTGTGACTGTCCCTGGGGTGTGTGACTGTCCCTGGGGTGTGTTTCTGTTCCGGTCCATGTTACTGTCCCGGGTTACGTTATTGTCCCCGGGGTGTGTTACTGTCCCCGGGGTGTGTTACTGTGCCAGGGTGTGTTACTGTCCCCGGGCTGCGTTACTGTCCCCGGGCTGCGTTACTGTCCCCGGGCTGCGTTACTGTCCCGGGCTGCGATACTGTCCCGGGCTGCGTTACTGTCCCGGGGTGTGTTACTGTCCCCGGGCTGCGTTACTGTCCCGGGGTGTGTTACTGTCCCGGGCTGCGATACTGTCCCGGGCTGCGTTACTGTCCCGGGGTGTGTTACTGTCCCAGGTTGCTTTACTGTCTGGGTGTGTTTTATTGTGCTGGTGTGTGTTTCAGTCCTGGGTTGCATTACTGTCCCCGGGGTGTGTTACTGTCCTGAGGGATGTTACTGTCCCCAGGGTGTGTTACTGTCCTGAGGGATGTTACTGTCCCTGGGGTGTGTTACTGTCCTCGGGGTGTGTTACTGTCCCCGAGGTGTGTTTCTGTCCTGGAGTGTGTTACTATCTCGGGGTGTGTTACTATCCTGGGTTGTGTACTGTCCCGGGGTGTGTTTCTGTCCCTGAGATGTGTTTCTGTCTTGGGTTGTGTACTGTCCCTGGGGTGTGTTTCTATCCTGGGGTGTGTTACTATCCTGGATTGTGTACTGTCCCCGGGATGTGTTTCTGTCCTCGAGGTGTGTTTCTGTTCTGGATTGTGTACTTTCCCTGGGTTGTGTACTGTCCCGGGATGTGTTTCTGTCCTCGAGGTGTGTTTCTGTTCTGGGTTGTGTACTTTCCCTGGGTTGTGTACTGTCCCTGGGGGGTGTTTCTGTCCTGGGGTGTGTTACTATCCTGGGTTGTGTACTGTCCTCGGGGTGCATTTCTGTCCTCGGGTGCGTTTCTGTCCCCGAGGTGTGTTTTTGTCCTGGGGTGTGTTACTATTTCGGGGTGTTTTTCTGTCCTGGGGTGTGTTACTATCTCGGGGTGTGTTTCTGTCCTGGGGTGTGTTACTATCCTGGGTTGTGTACTGTCCTCGGGGTGCATTTCTGTCCTCGGGTGCGTTTCTGTCCCCGAGGTGTGTTTTTGTCCTGGGGTGTGTTACTATCTCGGGGTGTGTTTCTGTCCTGGTATGTGCTACTGTCCTGGGTTGGTTATTGTCCCGGTGTGTGTGATTGTCCCTGGGTATGTTTCTGTCCCGGGGTGCATTACTGTCCCGGTGTGTGTTTCTGTCCTGGGGTGTGATATTATACCAGGCTGTGTTACTGCCCCCGGGGTGTGTTAGTGTCCCCGGGGTGTGTGTTACTGTCCTGGGGTGTGATATTATACCAGGCTGTGTTACTGCCCCCGGGGTGTGTTACTGTCCCCGGGGTGTGTGTTACTGTCCCAGGGGTGTGTGTTACTGTCCCGGGATGTGATATTATACCAGGCTGTGTTACTGTCCCCGGGATGTGATATTATACCATGCTGTGTTACTGTCCCCGGGGTGTGTGTTACTGTCCCAGGGGTGTGTGTTACTGTCCCAGGGGTGTGTGTTACTGTCCCGGGGTGTGATATTATACCATGCTGTGTTTCTGTTCCCGGCGTGTGTGTTACTGTCCACAGGGGGCTGTTACTGTCCAGAGGTGTGTTGTGTGTTACTGTCCTGGGTTGGTTATTGTCCCAGTGTGTGTGACTGTCCCTGGGTATGTTTCTGTCCCAGGGTCTGTTTCTGTCCTGGGGTCTGTTTCTATCCCCGGGTATGATATTATACCAGGGCGTGTGACTGTCCCAGGGCGTGTGACTGTCCCCAGGGTGCATTTCTGTCCCCGGGGTGCGTTTTTGTCCCTGAGGTCTGTTACTGTCCCCGGGGTTCTCTTACTGTCCCGGGGTGTGATAGTATACCGGGGTGCGTTACTGTCCCCCGGGTGCATTACTGTCCCCGGGGTGTGTTACTGTCCCAATGTGTGTTACTGTCCCAATGTGTGTTACTGTCCCCGGGGTGTGTTACTGTCCCGGGGTGTGTTACTGTCCCCCGGGTGCGTTACTGTCCCAGTGTGTGTTACTGTCCCAGTGTGTGTTACTGACCCCGGGGTGTGTTACTGTCCCAGTGTGTGTTACTGTCCCCCGGGTGTGTTACTGTCCCCCGGGTGCGTTACTGTCCCGGGGTGCGTTACTGTCCCCGGGGTGTGTTACTGTTCCCGAGTGTGTTACTGTCCCCGGGGTGTGTTACTGTCCCCGGGGTGTGTTACTGTCCCCCGGGTGTGTTACTGTCCCGAGGTGTGTTACTGTCCCCGGGGTGTGTTACTGTCCCGAGGTGTGTTACTGTCCCGGGGTGCGTTACTGTCCCCCGGGGCGTGTTACTGTCCCCCGGGGTGTGTTACTGTCCCGGGGTGCGTTATTGTCCCCCGGGGTGCGTTACTGTCCCCGGGGTGTGTTACTGTCCCCGGGGTGCGTTACTGTCCCCGGGGTGTGTTACTGTCCCCGAGTGTGTTACTGTCCCCGGGGTGTGTTACTGTCCCCGGGGTGTGTTACTGTCCCCCGGGTGTGTTACTGTCCCGAGGTGTGTTACTGTCCCCGGGGTGTGTTACTGTCCCGAGGTGTGTTACTGTCCCGAGGTGTGTTACTGTCCCGGGGTGTGTTACTGTCCCCCGGGTGTGTTACTGTCCCCCGGGTGTGTTACTGTCCCGGGGTGTGTTACTGTCCCGGGGTGCGTTACTGTCCCCCGGGGCGTGTTACTGTCCCCCGGGGTGTGTTACTGTCCCGGTGTGCGTTACTGTCCCGCGGTGTGTTACTGTCCCCGGGGTGTGTTACTGTCCCCCGGGGTGTGTTACTGTCCCGGTGTGCGTTACTGTCCCGAGGTGTGTTACTGTCCCCGGGGTGTGTTACTGTCCCCCGGGGTGTGTTACTGTCCCGAGGTGTGTTACTGTCCCCGGGGTGTGTTACTGTCCCCCGGGGTGTGTTACTGTCCCGGGGTGTGTTACTGTCCCCCGGGGTGTGTTACTGTCCCGGTGTGCGTTACTGTCCCGAGGTGTGTTACTGTCCCCGGGGTGTGTTACTGTCCCCCGGGGTGTGTTACTGTCCCGAGGTGTGTTACTGTCCCCGGGGTGTGTTACTGTCCCCCGGGGTGTGTTACTGTCCCGGGGTGTGTTACTGTCCCGGGTGTGTTACTGTCCCGAGGTGTGTTACTGTCCCCGGGGTGTGTTAATGTCCCCCGGGGTGTGTTACTGTCCCGGGGTGTGTTACTGTCCCCCGGGGTGTGTTACTGTCCCGGGGTGCGTTACTGTCCCCCGGGGTGTGTTACTGTCCCGGGGTGCGTTACTGTCCCCCGAGGTGTGTTACTGTCCCCCGGGGTGTGTTACTGTCCCCCGGGGTGTGTTACTGTCCCCGAGGTGTGTTACTGTCCCCGGGGTGCGTTACTGTCCCCGGGGTGTGTTACTGTCCCCCGGGGTGTGTTACTGTCCCCCGGGGTGTGTTACTATCCCCGGGGTGTGTTACTGTCCCCCGGGGTGTGTTACTGTCCCCCGGGGTGTGTTACTGTCCCCGGGGTGTGTTACTGTCCCGGGGTGTGTTACTGTCCCCGAGGTGTGTTACTGTCCCCGGGGTATGTTACTGTCCCGGGGTGTGTTACTGTCCCCGGGGTGTGTTACTGTCCCCCGAGGTGTGTTACTGTCCCCGAGGTGTGTTACTGTCCCCCGAGGTGTGTTACTGTCCCCCGGGGTGTGTTACTGTCCCCGGGGCGTGTTACTGTCCCCGGGGCGTGTTACTGTCCCCGAGGTGTGTTACTGTCCCCCGGGGTGTGTTACTGTCCCCCGGGGTGTGTTACTGTCCCCGAGGTGTGTTACTGTCCCGGGGTGTGTTACTGTCCCCCGGGGTGTGTTACTGTCCCCCGGGGTGTGTTACTGTCCCGGGGTGTGTTACTGTCCCCGAGGTGTGTTACTGTCCCCCGGGGTGTGTTACTGTCCCCCGGGTGTGTGTTACTGTCCCCCGGGGTGTGTTACTGTCCTGAGGGATGTTACTGTCCCGGGGTGTGTTACTGTCCCGGGGTGTGTTACTGTCCCCGAGGTGTGTTACTGTCCCCCGGGGTGTGTTACTGTCCCCCGGGGTGTGTTACTGTCCCGGGGTGTGTTACTGTCCCCCGGTGTGTTACTGTCCCAGTGTGTGTTACTGTCCCCGAGGTGTGTTACTGTTCCCAGGGTGTGTTACTGTCCCCCAGGGTGTGTTACTGTCCCCCGGGGTGTGTTACTGTCCCGGGTTGTGTTACTGTCCCGGGGTGTGTTACTGTCCCCCGGGTGTGTTACTGTCCCAGTGTGTGTTACTGTCCCCCGGGGTGTGTTACTGTCCCGGGGTGCGTTACTGTCCCCCGGGGTGTGTTACTGTCCCGGGGTGCGTTACTGTCCCCCGAGGTGTGTTACTGTCCCCCGGGGTGTGTTACTGTCCCCCGGGGTGTGTTACTGTCCCCGAGGTGTGTTACTGTCCCCGGGGTGCGTTACTGTCCCCGGGGTGTGTTACTGTCCCCCGGGGTGTGTTACTGTCCCCCGGGGTGTGTTACTATCCCCGGGGTGTGTTACTGTCCCCCGGGGTGTGTTACTGTCCCCCGGGGTGTGTTACTGTCCCCGGGGTGTGTTACTGTCCCGGGGTGTGTTACTGTCCCCGAGGTGTGTTACTGTCCCCGGGGTATGTTACTGTCCCGGGGTGTGTTACTGTCCCCGGGGTGTGTTACTGTCCCCCGAGGTGTGTTACTGTCCCCGAGGTGTGTTACTGTCCCCCGAGGTGTGTTACTGTCCCCCGGGGTGTGTTACTGTCCCCGGGGCGTGTTACTGTCCCCGGGGCGTGTTACTGTCCCCGAGGTGTGTTACTGTCCCCCGGGGTGTGTTACTGTCCCCCGGGGTGTGTTACTGTCCCCGAGGTGTGTTACTGTCCCGGGGTGTGTTACTGTCCCCCGGGGTGTGTTACTGTCCCCCGGGGTGTGTTACTGTCCCGGGGTGTGTTACTGTCCCCGAGGTGTGTTACTGTCCCCCGGGGTGTGTTACTGTCCCCCGGGTGTGTGTTACTGTCCCCCGGGGTGTGTTACTGTCCTGAGGGATGTTACTGTCCCGGGGTGTGTTACTGTCCCGGGGTGTGTTACTGTCCCCGAGGTGTGTTACTGTCCCCCGGGGTGTGTTACTGTCCCCCGGGGTGTGTTACTGTCCCGGGGTGTGTTACTGTCCCCCGGTGTGTTACTGTCCCAGTGTGTGTTACTGTCCCCGAGGTGTGTTACTGTTCCCAGGGTGTGTTACTGTCCCCCAGGGTGTGTTACTGTCCCCCGGGGTGTGTTACTGTCCCGGGTTGTGTTACTGTCCCGGGGTGTGTTACTGTCCCCCGGGTGTGTTACTGTCCCAGTGTGTGTTACTGTCCCCCGGGGTGTGTTACTGTCCCCCGGGGTGTGTTACTGTCCCCCGGGGTATGTTACTGTCCCGGGGTGTGTTACGGTCCCCCGGGGTGTGTTACTGTCCCGGGGTGTGTTACTGTCCCCCGGGGTGTGTTACTGTCCCCGGGGTGTGTTACTGTCCCCGGGGTGTGTTACTGTCCCCGGGTGTGTTACTGTCCCGGGGTGTGTTACTGTCCCCCGAGGTGTGTTACTGTCCCCGGGGTGTGTTACTGTCCCCGGGGTGTGTTACTGTCCCCGGGTGTGTTACTGTCCCCGGGGTGTGTTACTGTCCCCGGGGTGTGTTACTGTCCCCGGGTGTGTTACTGTCCCGGGGTGTGTTACTGTCCCCCGAGGTGTGTTACTGTCCCCGAGGTGTGTTACTGTCCCCGGGGTGTGTTACTGTCCCCCGGTGCGTTACTGTCCCCTGTGTGCATTACTGTCCCAGGGTGCGTTACTGTCCCCGGGGTGTGTTACTGTCTCCCGGGTGCGTTACTGTCCCCTGGGTGCATTACTGTCCCGGGGTGTGTTACTGTCCCCGGGGTGTGTTACTGTCCCCGGGTGTGTTACTGTCCCCGGGGTGTGTTACTGTCCCCGGGGTGCGTTACTGTCCCGAGGTGTGTTACTGTCCTCGGGGTGTGTTACTGTTCCCGGGTGTGTTACTGTCCCCGGGGTGTGTTACTGTCCCCGGGGTGTGTTACTGTCCCCAGTGTGTGTTACTGTCTCGGGGTGTGTTACTGTCCCTGAGGTGTGTTACTGTCCCAGGGTGTGTTACTGTCCCCCGGTGCGTTACTGTCCCCTGTGTGCATTACTGTCCCAGGGTGCGTTACTGTCCCCGGGGTGTGTTACTGTCTCCCGGGTGCGTTACTGTCCCCTGGGTGCATTACTGTCCCGGGGTGCGTTACTGTCCCGGGGTGCGTTACTGTCCCCGGGGTGTGTTACTGTCCCCGGGGTGTGTTACTGTCCCGAGGTGTGTTACTGTCCCCGGGGTGTGTTACTGTCCCCGGGGTGTGTTACTGTCCCAGTGTGTGTTACTGTCCCCCGGGTGTGTTACTGTCCCCGGGGTGTGTGTTACTGTCCCCCGGGTGCGTTACTGTCCCAGTGTGTGTTACTGTCCCCGGGGTGTGTTACTGTCCTCGGGGTGTGATATTATACCAGGACGCGTGACTGTCCCCGGGGTGTGTTAATGTCTTAGGCTGTGTTTCTATCCCTGGGGTGTGTTACTGTCCCCGGAGGTGTGTCACTGTCCCCGGGGGTGTGTCACTGTCCCCGGGGGTCTGTCACTGTCCCCGGGGGTCTGTCACTGTCCCCGGGGTCTGTCACTGTCCCCGGGCTGTGTTTCTGTCCCCGGGCTGTGTTTCTGTCCCCGGGCTGTGTTTCTGTCCCCGGGCTGTGTTTCTGACCTTGAGTCTGTTACTGTCCCCGGGGTGTGTCACTGTCCCGGGTATGATATTATACCAGGCTGTGTGACTGTCCCTGTGGTGTGTTATTGTCCCCAGGGGTCTGTTACTCTCCCTGGCTGTGTTGCTGTCCCCGGGCTGTGTTGCTGTCCCCGGGCTGTGTTGCTGTCCCCGGGCTGTATTTCTGTCCCGGGGTCTGTTACTGTCCTGGTATGTGATAGTATACCAGGCTGTGTTACTGTCCCCGGGGGTTTGTTACTGTCCCCGGGGTGTGTTTCTGTCCCCAGGATGTGTTTCTGCCCCCGGGGTGTGACTGTCCCTGGGGTTTGTTACTGTCCCCGGGGTGTGTGTTACTGTCCCCGGGGTGTGTTTCTGTCCCCGGGGTGTGTTTCTGCCCCCGGGGTGTGTTTCTGCCCCCGGGGTGTGTTTCTGCCCCCGGGGTGTGTTTCTGTCCCCGGGGTGTGACTGTCTCCGGGGTTTTTTACTGTCCCCGGGGTGTGTGTTACTGTCCCCGGGGTTTGTTACTGTCCCCAGGGTGTGTTTATGTCCCCGGGGTCTGTTACTCTCCTGGGGTGTGATATTATATCAGGCTGTGTTCCTGTCCCGCGGTGTGCGTTCCTGTCCCGGGGGTGCGTTCCTGTCCTGGGTGTGTGTTACTGTCCTGGGTTCTGTTACTGTCCCGGGGTATGGTACACCAGGCTGTGTAACTGTCCCCAGGGGTGTGTTCCTGTCCCCGGGTGAGCTTCCGTCCTGGGGTGTATTATTGTGCCGGTCTGTGGTTTACAGTGAGTGGTTCCATTGGCGCTTTCTCCTCTGAAGCAGACGTTTGAGAGGACACTTGTGCGCCCCTCACGGTTAATGCAAGCGCTATCAGCTGGGTTTCGAGTTAACATTTCCAATTTTTCCACACAATTTCATTGAATCGTTCACCCACCCCACACTTTTGCCATAAACAGACCCTGTCACACAGGCACCCACTCACACCCAGCCACACATTCACCAACCAGACACACTCCGACACAAGTATCTGTTGGTGGTGGAGGAGGGAGCGAATGTCAAAAGTGACAGATGTGTTGTAAAGTACTTGATGCGCTGGCCAAGAAAAGAGCGACCAAAAGTTAAAGTTTTCCAATACTGAGAAAAATTCCTGTCAGAGTTTTCTGACATTCTACAGGGAAATGTGATTAATCTGCAACAGGTATAGCATTGCACTAACACACCCAGTATCAGAATTAAGAGACATACATATGCAGAAAAGCACTCACATTCACAGAGACAGACACACACACATATTCTCTCTCTCACTCACACACAGACATACACAGACACGCGCACACAAACACATTCTCTCTCTCACACGCGCACACATACATACAGACGCGCGCACACACACATTCTCTCTTTCACGCACACACACGCGTGCACACACATACAAATACACACACATACATGCGCACAGACACGCACACTCACACAAATACGCACACACAGACGCGCACACAGAGAAATATACACACACAAATATACACACATAAATTTACGCGCACACAAATACACATGCATACGCACATACACATGCACACATACACACCCGTGCGCAAGCACACATACACACACGTGCGCGCACTCACACATGCACGCACACAGACACACACGCACATGCGCACACACGTACACACAAATACACACTCAGGCACGCACACCACACAGGCACACTCACACAGGCACACCCACACAAATACACACACAGGCACATACATACATGCACATATGCGCACGCACATACACGCAGATACATGTACGCACACACGCACATGCATTCACACATACACGCACACATACGCATGCACACATACACATGCGCACGCACACACACATAGATACGCACACCACACAGGCACATACACACAAGCACATACACACACGCACATACACACACGCACATACACGCGCTCACACACATACACACACATGCATGCACACATATGCACATGCACAAATATGCACACGCATACACGCACGCACACATACACATACCCGCACGCACACATACACACACCCGCACGCACACATACACACAAAAGCATGCACACATGCGCACGCACATACAGACACATGCAAATACACACAGACACGCACACCACACAGACACACACAAATACACATGCACGCACACACACATGCACATGCACACATGCACACACGCACACAAGTGCATGCACACACACAAATACACACATGCACACACAAATGCACACAAATACACACACAGACACACACCTGCACAAATACACGCACACACAAATACACACGCGCACACACTGACACACAGATGCACACAGACACACACAAATACACACGCACCCACACACATGTGCGCGCACACAGATACACACACATGTGCGCACTCAAACACACACAAACATATATATACACACATACGCATATATACACACACACACACACACACATATATATATACACACATGCACACAGATACACACACATATACATTCCTTGTCTATACCTAATTACCACTGAGAGATGAGCCACCCTCCTGTACCGCTGCAGTCCCCAATGCGGTATGTATCTCCGCAGCGCCATATGTATCTCCGCAGCGCCGACGGTATCTCCGCAGCGCCATAGGTATCGCAGCAGTGCCATAGTTAGGTCTGCAGCACCATTACAGAGTGAGGGGCAGGAGTTTGACCTAGCAGTACTGAAACAACAATGATATATTTCCAAATCCGGACAGTTTGTGGGTTGGAAGGGAACTTGGTGGTGGTCCCATGCATCTGTTTGTCCTTATCGTTCTAGGTGCTAGTGGTCACAAGTTTTGGAAGCCTCTGTTGAAGGAACATTGATGAGTTACTTCAATGCATCTTGTAGCTGGAGCACACACTGTTACTACTAAGCATCTGTTGGTGGTGGAGGATGGAGTGAATGTTGAAAGTGACGGATGTGTTGTAAAGTACTTGATGCACTGGCCAAGAAAAGAGCGACCAAAAGTTAAAGCTTTTCCAATACTGAGAAAAATTCCTGTTAGATTTTTCAACAGGGAAATGTGATTAATCTGCAACAGGTATAGCATTGCACTAACACACCCAGTGTCAGAATTAAACCACACAGCTTCCAACAATTCTCGGCCTCTGCTAAATCCCTCAGAGAGGCACAAACCAAATCTTCTCTAAATAATACAAAACGGGAGTCTCTAACTTCTTCATTTCAAAGCAATCTCAGCCAACCAAAATCAACAAACACAAGGGGGCCTCTGCCAACTGTGAGTGACACACTCGCTGGCTCTATTCAACCCAGTGCGCACTGCTACCTGGAGAGATCTATAACTACAAACAGTGATGGTAAACCCCAGGGATTCATAACCTTATACTTTCCGAATGATTCAACAGAAACAAAGAATTGCACAGAGATGATTACTTGGTTATTACACTGTCCACATGTGTGTACACAACTCATTAACAAATACCGGGTAATGGTTTTACCATCCAAACTGCAGGCTCCCAGAATTCCATGTCGCTGAAGAAAGCCATGCAGCCCAATGTGCTTGTGACAGCTCTTCAAATGATCATCATTACCTAGTGCCAATTTCCTGTATTTTCCCTCTGTACCTTGGCACTTTATTTTTATCTAAATAACCATCCATTGCCCCTCCTGAGTACCTCGATTGAACCTGCATCCACTATATTTCGAGGTAGCGTATTGCACACCCTCACCACTCACCGAGTGACAAAGGTTTTATTTGCATTACATTTGCTCATTTTGGAAATTACTTCAAACCTGTGGTCTCTGGTTCCTGATCCTTTTACAAGAGAGGACAGTTTCTCCCTATCAAACTGATCGTGCACAGTCCTGGTTTTGACAGTCTCTGTCAGATCTTCTCTCAGCTTCATCTCTCCAAGGAGAACAGACTCACCTTCTTCAAAAGCAGAAATTACTGGAAAAGCTCAGCAGGTCTGGCAGTGTCTGTGGACTGAAATCAGAGTTAACTTTTTGTGTTGCGCGACCCTCAGAACTCAGCCTCTGCAATCTGTACTCATCACTGAAGTTTCTCATCCCTGGAATCATTCTTGTAAATTGCTTCTGTACACTCTCCATCTTTCATATAATGTGGTGCACAGAACTGTAGACAATAGTCTAGCAAGTGTCTTATACACATTCATTAAAACCTCCCTGATTTTGTATTCTATGCCCTGTTATCAAAGCTGAGGACAATGTATTAATTTTATTAATATAGCTTTATTAACTTGTCTCTACCTGTCTTGCTACCTTCAATATCTGTGCGCATATTTCCCCTCTGCTCCTGCACTACCTTTAGAATTGGAATCTCCTCTTTTATCTTGACTTTCCATGTCCTTCCAACCAAAATGCAGCATCTCACTCTTCTCTGTATCTGCCATCTATCTGCCCACTCCACCAGTATAATAACTCACACCTCTCTTTTATTTCCAGTACAACAGTTACTCTGTACTTATCCTCTACATTTACACTATACGAAGTGTGTGTTAAACACAATATTTGGGAGTAAAGTGAGGGAGTAAAGTTTGTAGGATCTCACCCATCCCACCCGGAAATAGGACATTGATGCAGGTATAATTATAACATTTAAAAATTATTTGGACAGTTGTATGAATAGGAAAGGTTTAGAGGGATATGGACCAAATGCAGGCCAGTGGGACTAGTTTAGTTTGGGAAACTTGGTTAGCATGGACGAGTTGGACTAAAGCGTCTGTTTTCCTGCTGTGTATCATATAACTCTATGAATTAACACAATGTTGCAGCTTAGAAGTCTGCTGAACAACCAGCTCCCAACACAAATATATCAGCTGTAGAATTTATCCCACAGGCTGTTCCTGACGTTACAGTATTCACCGCTGTACTGTAATTCACAATCCGGGTCCCTGTCATTTCTGAATCATGAGCATCAATTGGGTACAATATAAAATCAGTTTTAGCAAACACTATAACTTCAAAATGGATATTTGCAAAAAAGAGATACACCAAATTACTTTTATTTACAATTTGTTGGAATTTTATCTCTGCGATCGCAGTATGCAGTTTATTTTGCACAGTGCATTACACTTTGGTCACCAATCCAAAATGAATTCATTCATCCCAGCATCCAATGGGGAGAAAGCAAATTAATGTTCCAGTTTAGATGTTTTTCTCTCCATGGATGCCTCCTATCCTGCTGTCATCTCCAGCATGTTTTTTTTTTGGTACAGATTCCAGAATTTGGTACAGTTACAGTATTTAAAAGGTATCTGGATGGGTACATAAACAGGAAGGGTTTAGAGGGATATGAGTCTAGATAGGAGTGTTGCTGGAAAAGCACAGCAGGTCAGGCAGCATCCGAGGAGCAGGAAAATCGACGTTTCTAGCCGGAGCCTTTCATCAGGCTTTTCCCTGAAACATCGATTCTCCAGCTTCTCCGATGCTGTCTGACCTGCTGTGCTTTCCCAGCATCACTCTAACATTGGCTGTAATCTCCAGCATCTGCAGTCCCCACTTCCGCCTTTTAGAGGGATATGGGCCAAGTGCTGGCAAATGGCACCCGGTTAATCTGGTCGGCATGGCCGAAGGGTCTGTTTCTGTGCTGTACATCTCTATGATTCTAATCTGCAGTAATTAGCTCCGACAATAAATTGATCCCAGTTGAATGTAACTGATTGCAATCTCTGAAGTCTGGTTTGCTCTTTGCAGTGTGCTGCACGGTGACACGGTTGCTTCATTTAGCTCCCCCCCCCCCCCCCCCATTCATTAAAACTGCAATTTGGCAAATCTGCAAAACGTTTTGCCAGCGCGGGCCTGGGTTCTCTGTGTGTGTCAGATTGCAAACTGCATTCCGCGTCATGAGGCGGCAGCAGAGAGTGAATATTCTCTCACTCCCCTCCAACAAGAAGATAGAGACAGAGAGAGAAAAAACCCTCCCTGCGCTGGCTTTGCGGGGCTGTTTGAGGCGTTGCACTTGGGCCGGGAGATGTGGACAGTCTCGGGGGTAGGAGGACCGGCCTTGAGCTCTGCAGGAGTCAGGTTGCTGGAGAGATCCTGAACCCACCTCCTCCCAATGCCTCTCCTCTGGGACTCGGAGTTTTCTGAAGTTTCCTTTTTCCTCTCTCCGCCCGCCTTACTCCCTCTCTCAGTCTCAGGGTTTGTTTCTGAGCACACACACATGTGTGTGTAAGGGACCTGCAGCATTGCTGAAGCCTCTCCCCACCGCTGCTTCACTTCAATGGGATTGACAGAGCGAGCGCTTGCTGAGTCCGCTCCCTGTTCAGGAGACCAGGCAGCCGCACAGTGGGTCAGTCATCTCCCCCCCACGCCGCCTGCTTTCAGCTCTCCACGTTTCCAGCCTGCGGATGGAGTGAAGGGGCCAGATGCCTCTTGTCTCTTCTCCCCAATGGGACTCCGGAACAAAATGAAGTAACGGAATGGAGACGGCAGCCGGACTGGACACCAACAGCAAGGCTGCTGCTGCCTTTGGGGGGTGAGTCTCCAAATAGCACAGACACACAGATAGAGACACACACATATACACTGACAGAGACACACAGGCACACACAGATATACACACAGAGACACACTGACACAGACAGAGAGGCACACAGATTGACAGACAGAGACACACACTGACAGAGACACACAGGCACACACACTGACACACACAGAGACACACTCACAGACACACTCACAGACACATACAGAGACACACAGGCACACACAGATATACACACAGAGACACACTGACACAGACAGAGAGGCACACACAGATTGACAGACAGAGACACACACTGACAGAGAGACACACAGGCACACACACTCACAGACACACACAGACACAGAGACACGCACAGTCAGTCATACACACAAACACACAGAACTTTTTACTGCAACTTTTTGATCAGTTCCCACTCTGCCCAGGACAGGACAATGTTAGAGAGATATTCTGGGGAAGGTGTGTGTGGGAGGGGGGGGGGGGGGGGGGGGGGGGGGGGTTGAATGGTAAGGTCCACCCCTTTGGATAACTCCAGGGAAATGGGGGGGGGGGGGGGATATCGAACCCTACAAAGCCCCCAGTACTTGCTGTGACCTCCCGTTTAGACGGAACCGCTGTGTTATCTTTAAAATAAAAGCACGTTTGAAAGCTCGCCTCCTTTCAGATCTGAAGACTTCAAAGGCACTGTCGAGAAGGTGAAAAGTGCAAACCGAGCGAGGGGATTCCATCCTGGGGTGTTTTATTTTCCATGTGTTTGCTGCTCAGAGGCATGTGGGAATCAGGTGGAGATTTGTGTAAAACCCATCTTCCTATTTCCTCAGAAAGCTGACAGTTTTCACATCTGCCGGTTGCAAAGTTAGGGGACTGCTGCAAAGCTAGTGTGTGTGCGCGCTTTAAAAAAATAACTTTAACACATCTGCCCCCCCCCCCCCCCCCTCCTCCGTGCTAGGGTTAGAAATGACAATTGAGAAACACACTCGCCTTTCAACGACCCAGACATTTGTTTTAAGTATTCCTGAAAAACTCTGATAAAGAAAGATAACATTTAACTTTAACTTTTAGTGCTCTTGAGAGCGCAGGACTGTTATTTTCAAAAGCTCGGATGTGAAGCCTTTGTAATGGGCTGCTGTGTTCTTTATTTGAGAAGATCCAGTGCTCTGAATTTGCCCGGATTTTCAGTCCTCTCTCTTCGTTTGGAGAGAGAGAGAGGGGGAGGTCAGTCATTTGGAGACGGTGCCTGGGCTCCCCTCGATGTCCAGGACTGTTCTCGGCAACATTTCCAAACTCTCCGAGAGAAAGCCTTGTTTTCTGCTCTTCCCGGTTTTCCCAGACAGCAGTAATTTCCGCACCCTCACTCTGCTGCAGCAGAAGCAGGCAGGCAGCTGCTTACCGTTCTGAATCGTTTGCAGAGCCCGGTGTGTGCCCAGAATCGGGAGTAACTTCAGGTGAGAGATAGAGAGAGAGTTGCTGGGAGCAGTTCGCTTGAGCTTCCTTCCCTGTCTGTAAAAAAACTCCCGGGAGAGTTGAGCAAAAAGAATTGAGTCTACTCTGGCCGCTGTGAACTTGGTTCCCCCTCCCACCCCTGAAAGCTTCTCCTCATTGACATGAATGCTCTCTATGTTACTTTTTAAGATTTATTTACCCTAATTTCAGTTAGTTCGGAATCGGTGTCGTGTTTCATTGAGAACCAATATCCCAATAAAAAAGCTGACCTAACTGCAGGGCAGTATCACAGCTCCCTACCCCAGCAATAACACAAACACCTTCTTTCATTCTGTTTACACTGAAAATGGTCCGTGCTTATTTATTTGACCAGATTTGACCTGAAATTGTCGTTATATTAAATAGTGTTTTTGCAGCTGCCATGTTAACATTGAGTAATTTGAAAAGCAGAGTGTACATTGAAAGTTTTTCAAAAGTTTTCATTTGAATGTTCATAAGGGCTAATTGATGCTGAATAATTATGCAAGAAAGTTTAGGCCTTCAGTATTGGGGATCGGTAACCAGCTTTTTGGATTAAAATATATAAAAGCAACCTCGGCGATACAATCTGTGATGTGTTACGTTCAGTTAGAGAAGACCTCAGAAGCAAACAATGACTTGAATCCACAGAGGTCTCTGTATTGTACTACTGGATCGCAGCCAGTCTGTAGTTAGCATTGTGAATGTTTCCACGGAGTGGAGACTGTGACTCAAATCTACAGCGGTTTCTCCCAGCCCTGCACTGCTTCACTTCTCCTGACAGTCCGAGCCACTTTTATACAGAACTCTGTGAGAAAGAAGACTTTAGGGGTCATCTTCCCCAGTGGAAACAATTCTAGTTTACCATGTTCTGCAGTCTGAGAAAAGCCGCTAATAATATCATGTGCTTCCGCAGATTTGCAAAATTGTTTTAACCCTGTACCAACGCTACAGTAATTACAGCAAAAGCTGATACAAAGATATCAATTAAAAGCCGAGGCAGTCTATTCCCTCTTGAACTAGTTTTGCCATTTAGTAAGACCACGTTCATCTATTTGCACTTCAAATACTAACCCCCAGCCATGACCTCCTGATAACAAGAATGTAACAAGATGTGACTTCCTGAGCTTTCTATTCTCAAAGAAGTAAAGTTTGTGTTTTGCAATGCAACTTTTGGAATGAGCTGCCAGAGGAAGTGGTGGAGGCTGGTACAATTACAACATTTAAAAGGCATCTGGATGGGGACATCTGAATAGGAAGGGTTTAGTGAGAGATATCTGGTTGGCGTGGATGAGTTGGACCAAAAAGGTCTGTTTCTGTGCTGTCTAAATAGATGACTATTTGCCACATGGTTGTGGGGGAGAAGAATTGAAAACTGTAGGTTAGATTTTCAGCTTATTCATCATCTTTGAGCAGGAAGTTGAGACGGCAAAAATAGTTGTCAGTTTTGCGATTTTGTTTGGTTTGCTCTGGCAGTTTTCAGGATGATCAGATCAGTTAGATGAGTGCCTCATCATTTTACAAGTACTGTTTGTTTATGCCGAGCCAGATGAACACAATTTTCCTTCATGATATAAATTTGAATGTGAATTACATAAAAAAATGTTTTAGCTGGCAAAATGTAAATACTTTAGTAGCTAAAATTACTTGCTTTATTGATTGTTGCTCTACCAAAGTTACTGTGACTACACCCATAAAGCAGTGAAAGCAGGATAACTTTGTGGGCTTACCCTTTATTTTTCTAAGAAAGACTAGAGAATTACTCTCGTAATATTTAACATGTTATGTAGTCAGAAATATTATTGGAATAAACAAACTGGAGAACTGCGGATGCTGGAGATCTAAAATGAATAGAAGCAGAAATTGCTGGGTAAACTCAGCAGGTCTGGCAGCACCTGTGGAGACAGAGTTAATGTTTCGAGTCTAGCGAGACTTCAGAATTATTATCGGAATTTTCAATTCAGTATTGTCAGATTGGTGATGGAGCATGTGTTGCTAAAAGTTCTATTGTTTGTGTGGAGATGGAATTAAGTTGTTGTTTCCCTCTGTGATATCTGAGCTTTGGTTTGGATGTTGGCTTGCTTTTCTCTGCAGGATCTCCTCCTGTAGCTTCCTGCATTCCCCCCCACGTAGGTTTTGTGACCGAGATGCCAGGGTAATAGCCAGCTGAAGTCTGCCAGGGCTGCTCTCCGGCAGCCACCAGGAGGTGCCTTAGCATTTCTCCCAGATGGTCTTACATTACCTAACTTTCACTTGACACCTATTTGCTCAGAGTTTCAAACCAGGGGTAGGGGGGTGAGTGGAATTGTTGGCACTCCAGCATACCCCCTCCCACGAATGAGTGCCTATTTATAGAAGTATCCTAAACGGACTACATACCTTGTGTCAACCTGTAAATCCTGTGCCAACAAACAGTTTTAGTTACTAAACAGTTCATATTTTACCAGCTGAAAATGTGAACTTTAAAAAAATCTAATTTGCATTCTAAAGTCAAATCACCATCATCCTATTGAGGCAGCATAGTGGCTCAGTGGTTAGCACTGCTGCCTCACAGCACCAGGGACCAAGGTTCAATTCCACCCTCGGGCAACTGTCTGTGTGGAGTTTGCACATTCTCCCTGTGTCTGTGTGGGATTTCTCTGGATGCACCAGTTTCCTCCCACAGTCCAAAGATATGCAGGTTAGAGGATAAGTGGGTTAGCCATGCTAAATTGTCTGTGGTGTCCAGGGATGTGTAGGGAAGGTGAGTTAGCTCTGGGAAATACAGGGATAGAGTGGATCTGGGTGGGATGCTCTTCAGAGGGTTGGTGTGGGCACAATGGTCTGACTGGCTTGCATCCACACTGTGGGGATTCTATGGTATCATAGGGCTGCTCTCTCATTAGGGAGTGAGAACTGATGGTGGTTTAGCCTCAGCCAGGGTAGGAATTGAATCCACAGTTTTAGTGCTCTGTATAACAAACCAGCTGTCCAGTTATCTGAGCTAACCAACCATTTAGCTGTGAATGTATTGCATCTTATGGGCAGTTGGCTTGAAGGCAAATACCTTCATAAATATTGCAAAGCTGTTTAAAGACATTTATGTGGTAATACTTTAAAAATCATTTGTTTGTGTTGACTTCATATCGGTTGGTGCTGAAAACGTGTTGCTGGAAAAGTGCAGCAGGTCAGGCAGCATCAAGGAACAGGAGAATCGATGTTTCGGGCATGAGCCCTTCTTCAGGAATGAGGAGATTGTGTCTAGCAGGCTAAGATAAAAGGTAGGGAGGAGGGACTTGGGGGAGGGGCGTTGGAAATGCGTTAGGTGGAAGGAGGTCAAGGTGAGGGTGATAGGCCGGAGTGGGGTGGGGGCGGAGAGGTCAGGAAGAAGATTGCAGGTTAGGAAGGCGGTGCTGAGTTCAAGGGATTTGACTGAGACAAGGGGGGGGAGGGGAAATTAGGAAACTGGAGAAATCTGAGTTCATCCCTTGTGGTTGGAGGGTTCCTAGGTGGAAGATGAGGCGTTCTTCCTCCAACTGTCGTGTTGCTATGGTCTGGCGATGGAGGAGTCCAAGGACCTGCATGTCCTTGGTGGAGTGGGAGGGGGAGTTGAAGTGTTGAGCCACGGGGTGGTTGGGTTGGTTGGTCCGGGTGTCCCAGAGGTGTTCTCTGAAACGTTCCGCAAGTAGGCGGCCTGTCTCCCCAATATAGAGGTGGCCACATCGGGTGCAGCGGATGCAATAAATGATGTGTGTGGAGGTGCAGGTGAATTTGTGGCGGATATGGAAGTATCCCTTGGGGCCTTGGAGGGAAGTAAGGGGGGAGGTGTGGGCGCAAGTTTTGCATTTCTTGCGGTTGCAGGGGAAGGTGCGGGAATGGAGGTTGGGTTGGTGGGGGGTGTGGACCTGACGAGGGAGTCACAGAGGGAGTGGTCTTTTCGGAACGCTGATAGGGGAGGGGAGAGAAATATATCTCTGATGGCGGGGTCCGTTTGGAGGTGGCAGAACTGACGACGAATGATACGATGTATATGGAGGTTGGTGGGGTGGTAGGTGAGAACCAGTGGGGTTCTGTCCTGGTGGTGATTGGAGGGGCGGGGCTCAAGGGCGGAAGAGCGGGAAGTGGAGGAGATGCGGTGGAGGGCATCGTCGATCACATCTGGGGGGAAATTGCGGTCTTTGAAGAAGGAGGCCATCTGGGTTGTTTGGTATTGGAACTGGTCCTCCTGGGAGCAGATGCGGCGGAGACGAAGGAATTGGGAATATGGGATGGCGTTTTTACAGGGGGCGGGGTGGGAGGAGGTGTAGTCTAGGTAGCTGTGAGAGTCGGTCGGTTTATAGTAAATGTCCGTGTTGATTTGGTCGCCCGAGATAGAAATGGAAAGGTCTAGGAAGGGGAGGGAGGAGTCTGAGACGGTCCAGATGAATTTGAGGTCAGGGTGGAAGGTGTTGGTAAAGTGGATGAACTGTTCAACCTCCTCGTGGGAGCATGAGGCGGCGCCGATACAGTTATTGATGTAGCGGAGGAAAAGGTGGGGGGTGGTGCCAGTGTAGCTGCGGAAGATGGACTGTACCACGAAGAGGCAGGCATAACTGGGGCCCATGCGGGTGCCCATGGCTACTCCTTTCGTTTGGAGGAAGTGGGAGGATTGGTAAGAGAAGTTGTTCAGGGTGAGGACCAGTTCAGTCAGTCGAAGGAGGGTGTCAGTGGAAGGGTACTGGTTGGTACAGCGGGAAAGGAAGAATTGCTGGAGGCTTTGGATTTGTTGTAGGTACTGGTTGTCCTGGTTGGGTCCAAATTTTATATCGGTTGGTGCCATTTCTCAACCACAGTCGGCTGGTCTTAATACTGAAGAATGTGAACTGTCTCACCATCGTGGCCTATGAGGAGAGAGAGTTCAGATTTCCATTGTCTTTGGGTGTTCCTGACTTCTCTTCAAACTGATCTCGCTCCCACTTTCAGGTTCTCTTGTTGTTCTGAACTCTCCATTAGGATAGATACACAGAAACTATTTCCTCTATCAGTTCCTATTATTATCTTAAGCATCTTGATGAGAGTACTCCTCAACCTTCTAAATTCAGGGCATTTACACAATCTCTCCTCATAATTGCACCCTTTAATGTTGAATTCCCATTCACAATGAGATACAAACTGGCATTAGCCACAGGGCAGACATTTCTCCAGAAGCTGAATGGATCTGCTTTTGTTTCCTGTAATGAAGGAAACTGGGGCCTTAGGTCATGCTGATCACCAAATACTTTCCAGCACTTACTATCAGAGCTGTCTTTAGTGGGTCTGGAGTCCAGGTTAACCACTATGCAGGGGTCAACCCTCCCCCACGGTTCAAGTCCTCATGCTCCACTTCTTGGCTTTGGCCTCCCTATCTTGGTTGTCCCTCTGGTTGCAGCTACGACTACAGCCCAGGCTGCAACCTCCCAGCAGGCCAGCTCAAGGCCACCACTCTCCTTCTTGCAACTTGTCCATTCCCAAATTGCTTGTTTCTCTCTGAGTGAACCCATGGGCCACTGGATTAATAATCCAGTAACATCACTACCATGCTACTCTTTCCCACCTACAGGGTGTTCTGCTAGAACATGATGATTGTGTTCCTCTGCAATCTTACGCTATGTAAAACCACTGTAGAAAATGATGCTGTAGAGGATCACTCATAGAAAATCATTATCCCCTTTCAGTAGGAAGTTTGTGTTATCAAAACAACCTCCACAATTCATTAACTGCATTACAGCCAATTCGTGCTGACAAAATGTATGTTGTAGCAGAATAGCCTGTACTATTTGCCTATCTCTTAAAATAAACAAATGCCTCAAAATTTCACATACCAACAGCCAGTGAAAGCTCTTCCAAATTGCCAACCAATCAGCACCCTTTCCTCCTGTGATGTAAATTGTTGTGATCATTTGAAATTTGGCATTCTTTCACTTGTCCTGATGAGTGCTAGACTTAAAGTTCTGATGGCGTGTCCCTTCCTAGCAATATTAAAGCTCTCTCGTCTTACATTTCTCTCAGCAATAAATGCATTCACGAACAGTAAAGCTACTGGAACCCTGACTAATTTATCAGGCTCTACCTTTCCCCAACACACTCGCCTCCCCCATTGTGTACCTTTCCCTTCTCCTGGCTGAGAGCAAGTAATCCAGTACAGACCTGGTATCAAACTGTTCACTATTCATATTTCACCGATTTAAAGTCAAACATTTGAGCCAGTGCAGAATTTTAGTCTAAACTTTAATGCAAGCAGTGTAGAACTGAGGCCTAATCTGAAATTTGAACATTTGTTTCCAACATTATGTAAGATTTATCATATGTAATAAAGCCCTTTGCTGAATTTCTGTCAGTATGGTTATTGATCAGAAACATCTTGGCAATATTTACTTAAAATTCAATTATTCCACTGAGATTTAATTTAGAATGTTTGACCATTGTATTAGATCCAGCTCTCGCTTTGTTCTTGCTTAAAAGGTCATTTGGACAATCAAGATAACTGGTTCAATTTTGTGAAATATGAAAATCAAGGCAAGTTGTGCTCAAGTGACTTCAGTAAATAGAGTAAACTATAGAGTCATAGCATCATAGGGATGTACAGCACGAAACAGACCCGTTGGTCCAACTTGTCCATGCCGGCCAGATATCGCAACCTAATCTAGTCCCATTTGCCAGCACTTGCCCCATATCCCTCTAAACCCTTCCTATTCATATACCCATCCTGATGCCTTTTAAATGTTGCAATTGTACCAGCCTCCAACACTTCCTCTGGCAGCTCATTCCATACATGCACCACCCTCTGTGTGAAAAAGTTGCCCCTTAGGTCCTTTTTATATCTTTTCCCTCTCACCCTAAACCTATGCCCTCTAGATCTGGACTCTTTTCCCCCCACCCCAGGGAAAAGACCTTGTCTATTTACCCTATCCATGCTCCTCATGATTTTATAAACCCCTATAAGGTCACCCCTCAGCCTCCAATGCTCCAGGGAAACCAGACCCAGCCTGTTCAGCCTCTCCCTATCGCTCAAATCCTCCAACCCTGGCAACATCCTTGTAAATCTTTTCTGCACTCTTTCAAGTTTCACAACATCCTTTCTACAGCAGAGAGACCAGAAATGCATGCAATTTTCCAACAGTGGTCTAATCAATGTCCACAACATGACCTCCCAACTCCTGTACTCAATACTCTGACCAATAAAGGAAAGCATACCAAACGCCATCTTCACTATCCTATCTACCTGTGACTCCACTTTCAAGGAACTATGAACCTGCACTCCAAGGTCGCTTTGTTCAGCAACAAGACTCAATATTTTATGAAATGGAGTCTCGTGGTGCAGTAGTAGTGTCCCTACCTCTGGGCTAGAATGTTGTGTTTAAATTCCACCTATCTTGGAGATATGTCATAACGTGTTTGAGCAGGTTGATTTTAAAAATAGGGAAATATAGTTTGCAGTAGACCAAAAAGGAAGCTATGGGTAAATCATGGAATCCCTACAGTGTGGGTGTGGCTCTTCAGCCCATTGACCCTCCAAAGATCATCCCATCTATCCTGCAATTTATAAGCAATTTAGCATGGCCAATCCACTTAACCTGTACAACTTTGGACTATGGGAGGAAGCCAGAGAAAAGCCATGCAGATACAGGGAGGACATACAAACTCCACATCGACAGCTGTCCAAAGGTGGAATTGAACCCAGGTCCCTGGTGCTGAGAGATAGCAGTGCTAATCACTATGCCGCCCCTATTGAAATAAAATAAGTTTATATCTGTACGCTCGATAGGAATTAGGAATGGTAGCTCTTCTGAGTAATGATTACGTTTTGTATTGAATGAGAGGGAGGTTTTGCTTTAGAACAGCAGTGAGTGAGAGTTTTGAAACTGTCTGCTAAGTCAATGGAGGCTGCACTTAGTTAACAATGGAAAGGTTTTGTAACTGAAAACAATAGGTATTTCCAGCTCTGCTGAAGGATTGGTTCAGCTGTTGACTGTTGAATAAAAAAGATAGATCTGAGTTGTAATGCAAGGAAGGTACAGAGTATCATACAATGACCAGAGTTTATTACTGATCTTGGGTTTGGGGTAAGGGAGTGTATGAGAAATTATGTTGCAGAGGTGCCAGTATTGGACTGGGGTGGACAAAGTTGAAAATCACACAGCATCCGTTTATAGTCCAATGGGTTTATTTGAAATCACAAGCTTTTGAAGCACTGTTCCTTTGTCAGGTCGCTAGTGGGTCAGGATACATGAGGCACAGAATTTATAAGTAAATGATCAAAGTGTCCTATAACTGATGTGATGTATTGAGTAAACCTAGATGTCTGTTAATCACTTAGAATGGGAATGTAGGTTTTGATTAATTAATATGTATATCCCAGAATTTCTTTCAAGTCACTGCTCTGAAATAACTTCGGGTTTTATCAATGTATGTGGAAGGTTTGTGCAGCGTGGGTCTGTGTCCATTGGCATGTAGCAGAAGCAGAGGTGATCTTATTAAAATATAGAAAATTCTGATGAGAGCCCTGAGAGAGGACGCTAAAAGAATGTTTCTGTTGTGAGAGAGATTAGCACTGGAGGACACAGTTTATAAATGAAGGATCTCCCATTTAACACAGCGATGAGGAGAATGTTTTCCTCTCGAAGTCTTGGATCTGTGAAATGTTTTTGCCCAGAGATTGGTGGAGGCAGGGTCTTTGAATATCTTTAAGGTAACGGTGGATCCTTGACCAACAAGGGAGCTGCTGGAGTTCTGGCCACAAACCAAGCAGCTGTGAACATGTGCGAATGGCAGAGATTTTTACTCACTCATGGAATGTGGGTGCTGCTGGCTGGACCCGGGATTTATTGCCCATTCCTAGTTGTCCTTGAGAAGGTGGTGGTGAGCTGCCTTTTTGAACATGTGCTGTAGGTTGACCCTCAATGCCATTCGGGAGGTGAAATAACTGGAGAGTGGCTGATATTCTGTCACCCAGATACCCTTTATTTACATATGAACTGTACTTGGGCTCTGAGCAGCCAGCTCCAAGTCAGTCCCTAGACTGAGGAGACCTTCTGAATCTCCTGTCTACAGTATGTCTGTCAGCTAGGGCTCCCTGATTGGCCCAGGGTAACATCCCCAATCAAAGATCTCATGGTCAATGAGATCCTCCTGTTTCTGGGTCCAATCACTCCAGAAGGGCATTCCAGGATTTTGACCCAGCGACATTGAAGTAACGACGATATATTTCCAAGTCAGGATGGGGAGTGACTTGGAGTGGAGCTTGTAGGTTATGGTATTCCCATGTATCTGCTGCCCTTGTCCTTTCAGATGGAAGTGGTTATAGGTTTGGAAGGTACTGTCGAGGGAGCCAAGGTGAATTTCTGCAGTGCACATGGAGCACATTGCTATTATTGAACATCAGTAGTGGAGAGAGTGAATGTTTGTGGATAGAGTGTAAGCCTGGCTGTGCGATGCCCTAATTAGTGCTTTGAATGAAGGAGAGAATCTGCATCTGAACTTCCTGAACAAGAGTGTTTGAATCACTGTTGAACATGTTGGAGGTTTTGTACACGTGTTCACTGCTGTGGGGTCTGTATCTGTAATAAATTAGTAAAGTTTTATATAATTAAAAACAGAAATACAGAAAAGATCCATCAGTATCTGACCGGAAGGTTTATATTTGGTGTGGATACAAGTGGCCAACTTTCTAGATCTGCACATGGTAGTTCAGGAGGGTCCCCCTACGATAGTGTAAAACGGCCTTAAAAGACAAAAGAAGATACATGAAAGTGTCTGAGTCGCTGAAGGGTGTGTACAGTGGGAAGCTTGCAAAACATACAATGCAAGGTTGCGTTGGCGGATCAGGAATTTGTTGGGAATTTTGAAGATATGTGGTCCTCTGACGGTGGGGGTGGAGAGGAGGGAGAGTGGGAGGATGAGGGGAGGCTGACCCCACCTGAAACACAGTCCTCCCTGGTCCCGAGAAAGGTCGCCGTGTCCGTATGATATCAGCAGACTTGGCTGGTGCCGGAGAGAATGTCCGGCCTGGGCATGGGTTTTCATTACCTGGAGGTAGTGCGGAAGATGATGTCATTGATTGGCCCTGGAAAAGCTCTCACTAATACCACCGCCCCTCCAAAGGCGTCCTGCCTGAAGTTGGGAGGAAAAGGCTTACAGCTCACCTTTCTGTTTCTCATTTCTACCCAGGCGAAGCTATTGCACATAACTGAGGGACCCTCCCACCACCAAAATCGTGCCTTAGAAACAGTGCTTAGACTGTTAGTGATGTAATCGTGTTATAGCCAACACACATTTTAAAGGTCTGTGCTTTAGAAATAGTGTCCCCAATTCGTCAATCGCATTACAGCGAATTTGCGTTAATAAAATGTGCATTATAACAGGATGACTTGTACTTCGATTTTGCCTTCAGTTTTGTTTTGGAACAAGGCTTTTGGGTCTGCATTCCCAACTTCTGTTCTCTGCACCTTTCTCTGTCTTTTAGTAACTCTCAGTAACTCTTTTAATTCCCGGACTTCTGCTCTTTCTCAAGCCCACTCATTATTTTTTCATTCCATCCATACAGCTCAATCTCAGCATCCTCTGCCAAATCCACATTTCAATAAGCAAAATATATTTTAAAATAGATTATTTAAAATTTCTTCCAAAGAATATTTGGACTCTTGTGGCACAGTGGTATTGTTCCCACCTGTGACCTAGGAGGCCTGACCTCAAGTCTTACCTGCTGCAGAAATGTGTAATAAGGCTACTGAGCATGTTGATTGGAAAATAAATATGCTTAAACCATCTGGGGCCTCTTCTGGTGCTGTGATAGTGCTGAACCAGGAGCTGAAAATGTGTTGCTGGAAAAACGCAGCAGGTCAGGCAGCATCCAAGGAGCAGGAGAATCGACGTTTCGGGCATGAGCCCTTCTTCCGGAAGCTCATGCCCGAAACGTCGATTCTCCTGCTCCTTGGATGCTGCCTGACCTGTTGTGCTTTTCCAGCAACACATTTTCAGCTCTGATCTCCAGCATCTACAGTCCTCACTTTCTTCCAGTGAACCAGGAGGCCCAGGTTAAAGAGGTAAAAACAATGACTACAGATGCTGGAAACCAGATTCTGGATTAGTGGTGCTGGAAGAGCACAGCAGTTCAGGCAGCATCCAAGGAGCTTTGAAATCGACGTTTCGGGCAAAAGCCCTTCATCAGAAATAAAGGTGGCGTCTGGTGGTGAGGGAGTGGCGGTGAAGGAGGCCCAGGACCTCCATGTCCTCGGCAGAGTGGGAGGGGGAGTTGAAATGTTGGGCCACGGGGCGGTGTGGTTGATTGGTGTGGGTGTCCCAGAGATGTTCCCTAAAGCGCTCTGCTAGGAGGCGTCCAGTCTCCCCAATGTAGAGGAGACCGCATCGGGAGCAACGAGGCCCAGGTTAAAGACCCATCTGCACCAGAGGTGTGTAATGATGCCTCTGAACAGGTTGTTTAGGGAAATATATAGAGTCATAAAGTCATATAGCATGGAAACTGACACTTTGGTCCAACAGCTTTCCTAAATTAATCTAGTCCCATTTTCCAGCATTTGGTCCATATTCCTCTAAACCCTTCCTATTCATTTACCCATCCAGATGCCTTTTAAATGTTGTAATTGTACCAGCCTCCACCACTTCCTCTGGCAGCTCATTCCATACATGTACACCCTCTGCATGAAAAAGTTACCCCTCAGGTTCCTTTAAAATCTTTCCCCTCTCACTTTAAACCTATACCTTCTAGTTTTGGAGTCCCCTATCCTGGGGAAATAACCTTGGCTTTTCACCTTATCCATGCCCCTCATGATTTCATAAATGTCTGTAAGTTTATCCCTCAGCCTCCAAAGCTTCAGGGAAAAATGTCCCAGCCTATTGTATCCTATACCTCAAACCTTCCAGTCCTAGCAACATTCTTGTAAATTCTGTCTTATCCTTTCCAGTTTAATAACATCCTTCCTAGACTTGTATGAAAAGGTCCAGAACTACTGGCCTTACCAAAATCTTGTACAGACATATCATGACGTCCCAACTCTGTACTCAATACTCTGACATATGAATATACTGTAAAAAGGATAAAAATCCCACAATACCAGGCTATATGTGTCCAACAGGTTTAATTGGCAGCACTAGCTTTTTGAGCGCTGCTCCTTCATCAGGTGGTTGTGGAGGACACAATTGTAAGACACAGAATTTAAAGCAAAAGTTTACAGTGTGATGTAACTGAAATTTTACATTGAAAAATACCTTGATTATTTGTAAACAATCATCTGTAGAAAGGAGGCTAACATTGTAAACATAAGTAAATGTCCTTATAATGACTTAGCATCTCTATATCGCTTTGTCTTAGGATGAACACATGGCTCCCAATCTGTAGTGGGGTAAGATGCCATTTCCAGCTACTTGTGACACAAATAGGCACAGAGGAGGTGGCCATTCGTCTTCTCTAGCTTCCTCCGCTGTTCAATTAGATCGGACTGTGGCTTGAAATCCACATCTTCACCTACCCATGACAGTCTTTGACTCCTTTGTTGGTTCACTGAAATAGCTTTAGTTGAGTTTCTGCTAAGTTTCTTCCCATCCTTGCAAAGTACATTCAGAATATCCAGCCACGACAATGCCATTAATTCAGCCTTTTGTGAATTGCTGGTGTGACCAATTTTAACCGAGACACAATCAGCTTTGCTAGTTTGAAGGAGGTAATTAACACAGAGATTGCTACAAAGATTTAGAATCTTAACAAATGCAGACCATCTGGTACGATTGGCGTTGAGATTATTTGGATAATGGTTGTATTCTTCCATTAGAGAGTTTTATGAAGTGAGGGATTTTTCTCTTGTTTTAGCTTAGCAGTTGAAATTAAAACCCAGATTTTCCATTGGGAGTATTGTTACCTGACCTTTGGTTCTATCAGTCAGTCTGCCGTTATCCATTTGACAGTCACCTGCCAGTAATGGTTCACTAATAATTCACGTATTTTATTATTGGAGGGATGGTCCACTTCCAGTTTTATTCTGCCAATGATTACAGAGGGTGTTCCCAGTTCCCCAGTTGCCTTGAGTAAGAGCACTGGGGACTCCACCACACAGTACTTATATTCATCTGTTAAAAATCTCTGAGGGTACAACTTAATTCCTATATTTTCATGGCTGTAGAATTTAGTTAGGTGTGAAATTTTACTTCCTAGGATGGTTATAAACTGTGGTGATTGGAACGCAATCAGTCAGGTAAACTTCATAGAATATGAGTTCCCTAATTGGGGCTGTTAATCTGGGTCGAAAAATGTGGCATTGGAAAAACACAGGAATGATGAAAGGTTCATGCCTGAAAACATTGATTCTCCTGCTCCTTGGATGCTGCCTGACCTGCTGTGCTTTTCCAGCACCACACTCTCGACTCTGATCTCCAGCATCTGTAGTCCTCACGTTTTCCTAGTCGCTGTTGACTGGTCCAGTCAGGGAACTCATATCCTATAAGGGCCACCTGACTGGCCTCAGTACAATCGCGAAGTAAACCTTTTGTTTTCCTTAGCCTGACTGCTGCTTTCTCTTCTTTTAGTGAGCACACATGTGAGAGAGCACACTAATGTTTCCAGAAACATTAGTGACAATTTGTTGTAGATTACCATGCATTGGTTACTAGTTAAGTTACCATCCTTGTCAACTGCAGAATCTCAGTGTTACTTCTCGTTCTGGTACACAATTTGTTATTTTAACTGATTGCAGCACGCTGTTAAGAGGGTAGAATGAATTATAACACTAAATCAGACAGTGCATTCCAAACCCACGACCTCTAACACTTTTGAAGGACAAAGGCAGCAGATGTAGTGGAGCACCACCTCCAGCAAGTTCCTCTCCAAACCACACTCCATTCCATCACTGTCAGTGATTGAAAATCCTGGAATTCCCTCCCTAATGGCATTGTGTGTGTCAAGGACTGCAGCGGTTCAAGAAATCATCTCACCACCACCTCCTCAAGGGCAATTAGAGACCAAACAAACTGAGTTAGATGATCAGCCATGATTGAATCATGGAGCAGGTCCGATGGGCTGAACGGTCTATTTCTGCTCCTATAATCTATGTTTCTATGTTAAAACAGGTAACTCTAGGCTGGTTTAACATTTGTTAATGGGAACATGTTAGAACCTATAATGAAGGTGTAATAGAAATGTTATACATTTATAAATTTGTAATTTGATCAAGCAGAGTTCCATGGCTTCATAAAAGAGAAATCATGTCTGATTAATTTATTAGGATTCTTTGTTTCTCCTTTATCTATCCTGCTTATTCCTTCCTCAATGAGTGTAATATATTTGGATTTTTAGAAAGTGCTTTTTATAAGATGTCACACCTTAGGCTACTTAATAAACTACGAGTCCATGGTGTTGGAAGCGTTATATTAGCATGGTTAAAGGATTTCCTGATTTAATGAAAGGCAGAGAGTTGGGATAAGGGGGTCATTTTCAGGATGGCAATCTGTAACTAGTGGAGTGCCACAGGGATTAGTGCTGGGGCCACAATTGTCGACCATATACATTCGTGACTTGGATGAGGAAAGTTAATGTACTAAGCCAAATTTACAAATACAGATGGGAAGGCAAGTGGTGAGGATGACCCAGAGAATCTGGATAGGAACATAAACCAGTTAAACGAGTGGGTAAAAACTTAGAAGATTGAATATAATGTGGGAAAATGTTAAAATTTTATGTACTTTGGAGGCAAGAGATACTGGGCTTTGAAGGCAGTCCAGAGAAGGTCCACTAGGTTGGTCCTGGGTATGGAGGGACTGCCCTAGGAGGAGAGGTTGAGTAGATTGAGGTTGTCATTGCTGGCATATAGAAGAAGAGGAGACCTTGTTGGAACATAAAAGATTCTTAGGGGACTTGACAGAATAGATATGGAAAAGTTGTTTCCCCTTGTGGGAGAGTCCAGGACCAGAGGGCATCATCTCAGAATAAAGACTCACACACTTAAGACAGTGATGAGGGGGGAATTCCTTTCTCTCAGAGGGTAGTGAATCTGTGAAATTCTTGATTGCAGAGGGCTGTCGAGAATGGGTCATGAAGTATATTCAAAGCTGAGATAGACAGATTTTAAACAGGACGGGTGTTAGGGATTATTGGGAAAATGCAGGGAAGTGGAGTTGGGGATCAGATCAGAGATGGTCATATTGAATGGCGGAGCAGCATTGATAGACTGAGTGACCTATTTCTGCTTCTGCATCTTATGGTCTTTAGAATAAGTGCTCGCATTACCAGTAACATTCATATTCTATGAATGGTTTTGTTTTTTGCAAATGCTGTTTATGACTCAACTTTGTCACCTATCTGTTCTTTAAATAAAATAACTGTGCAATTGTTGTCCAATTCTGTATTTAAGCATCATTTATTAGTGCACAATTCTTGTTAGATCTGAACTGAATATTTCTTTTAAATTCTTGCTTGGAAAGTTGACACGTTAAGCCTTGGGTTAAGCCTGATGTCTTTCCTACATTGTCTTGTAACTGGACATGGCGTCTTACCCATGTCTTCCTCTTTGTGTTTTACCTGAGGCCGTGGTTGGTTAGTTGATTTCTGGGACTATTAGCATGCGAGACAATTTTGGAGGCACATAGACAGACAGACAAATTAAGGGGCACTAATTTAAGACTGAAGTTAAGGGAAATTGTTTCTCTGAGGGTTCAGTCTCTTTGGAACTCCTTGCCACAGCGAGCTGTGGGGACAGAGTCCTTGTGTTTATATAGGGCTGAGACAGATAGAGTCTTGATCAGTCTGGGAATCAAGGGTTATAGGGGAAGGGCAGGAGAGTGGCCTTGAGGCAGGTTGGACATATCGTGATGGTACTGAATGCAGAATAGGCTCGAGGGGCTGAATGGCCTTCTGTTCCTATTTTGTACTATCTTAACTTGGAACAATGACTCTGTTTTCCTTTCTATTGATGCTGCCAGACTTGCTGAGTTTCTTCAACACTTTTCTGGCTTTATTTCAAATTTCCAGCATCTGCAGTTTCTTCATTTTATTTTGCCTTGTTTGTATATTTTGTCTGCAGGCAATGGATTCATCTCCAACATGTGAAGATTCTCATGATGGTGTAAATCCGATAGCATCATCCCCATGACATGTCCTACCTGCCTATCTTCTTTTCCACCTATCCACTCCACCCTCCTCTCTGACCTATCACCTTCATCCCACCCCCATCCACCCATTGTACTCTTTGCACCTTTCCCCACCCTCCTCCCTGACCTATCATCTTTATCCCCACCCCCACTCACCTATTGTACTCTATGCTACTTTCTCCCCACCCTCCTCTCATTTATCTCTCCATCCTTCAGGCACTCTGGCTGTATTCCTAATGAAGGGCTTTTGTCCGAAACATTGATTTTCCTGCTCCTCAGATGCTGCCTGAACTGCTGTGCTTTTCCAGCACCACTCTACTCCCGATAGGAGATGAGAGCCTTCCCACGCCCTTAGGAAACAGTTGAGTGGTTTCATTATCTTTGGACAAAATGTGAAGTTTAGCTTAGGCGTTCCCTTACCTAATTCATGTTGGTCTCATGAAAATTGGCCAACTTGACAGAGTTAGGCAAGGTAAAAACAATGACTGCAGATGCTGGAAACCAGATTCTGGAGTAGTGGTGCTGGAAGAGCACAGCAGTTCAGGCAGCACCCAAGGAGCTTCGAAATCGACGTTTCGGGCAAAAGCCCTTCATCAGGACCATTTTAAGCCTGCTTCAGCCCATGGAAGAGCCAGGGATTAAATTGGACAAGGAGGTTTCAAAGACCAATAATGCATATTTTAGATCATGGTGACAACGTGGCAGTCAGCAATAACCTGGCACTTGCTGCACAAAAGGGTGGTGGAAATGGAAATGATTTCAAAAGGAAATTGGTGCTTGACAGAAATAAGCCTGTGGGGGCTAGGGGAAATAAGAGGGGAAGCATGATCGATGGGATTGCTGCACAGAGAGCATGGACACTCTGGCCAAAGGCCTCCTCCTATGCTATTATGGCTACAAGTCCATTCTCCAGGGAGGCCTCGTTCCCTTGGCAACGAGAATGCGAGTGGATCGTTATCTGATTGGATGGTTCTTAACTGTCAATCAAAAAGTTTTCCCTTTTCCAACTTCAACATTTTTATAACAAGCGAGACTGCAAAGGTTTTTTATTCTTTAAAGCTGTTTAATCCTCCGTTTCCAGCAATGTCGTGGAGATTAATCTTAATGTCTCGGACCCTCCAAGACAATGCGCACGGTCTGTCTGCTTTACATGCCGGCTCCCCTTGTCTACCCCTTCGGGTTTGTCCTGAGCGTAACCATGTTTTGTTACCTTTACTGAGGCTGTCGCGATAGCAAGATTGCTGAAAGAATAGAAAACATAAAAATGCTAAGTAATCACTGCAACAGCCCCAGGGTATTTTGTGTTTTCAATTCATATCAAATCCATCCAGTAGAATGAAGGCAAATTGAAAACAGAAACTGGAACCTACTGTACAATGCCCATCAAAGCAGAAATTAAAACGGAAATGAATAAAAGCTTCAAATTCTGAAATGGCACAGAAACAAAGAAAGAGAGAGAGAGAGAGACAGAAAGCCATGCTTTGACTGCCTGTCAGAAGTCAACCAAAAACAAGATAAAGACGTGGGAGAGTGAAAATCAACTGTTTATTTTCCTTTCTCATTCTTCAGTTGGGCAGTTCCTTATCAATCACATTTCGTATATATTAGATTAGATTAGATTACATTACAGTGTGGAAACAGGCCCTTCGGCTCAACAAGTCCACACCGACCCGCCGAAGCGCAACCCACCCATACCCCTACATTTACCCCTTACCTAACACTACGGGCACATCTTTGGACTGTGGGAGGAAACCGGAGCACCCGGAGGAAACCCACGCAGACACGGGGAGAACGTGCAAACTCCACACAGTCGGTCGCCTGAGGCGGGAAATGAACCTGGGTCTCTGGCTACATTAATACTACATTAATATTTTGTCTTAAAATGTCAAATCTACATAGTCTTATAGAAATATAGAAAATAGGAGCAGGAGTAGGCCATTCGGCCCTTGAAGCATACTATACCAATCAATATGATCGTGGCTGATCATCCAACTCAGTCCCCTGTTCCCACTTTCTCCCCGTAACCTTTGACCCCTTTAGCCCTAAGAGCTGCATCTATTGCTACCTTGAAAACAATTAATATTTTGGCCTCAACTGCTTTTTGTGGCAGAGAGTTCCGCAGGCTCACCACTGTCTGGGGGAAGATGTTTCTCCTCATCTCAGTCCTAAATGGCCTCCTCTGTATCGTTAGACTGTGAGCCCTGGTTCTGGCCACCCCAGTTCATGGGAACATCCAATTTGTCTAGTCCTGTTAGAATTTTATAGGTATCTTGGAGATTCTCCCTCATTCTTCAAAATTTGTGAAGGTGTGCTTTGACAGATTATCATTTTCATCGAAAGAATATTTAAAAAAAAAGTGTTGGGAGGAAAACTCTGGATTTCATGGATAGTTCCGATGGTATGTCTCTGGATTGTTACGCTTGTAGCCAGCAGAGACTATTCACAGGCTTCTGAATAGCAGCATAATGTTTCTACAGAGGGTTTAAAGAGTGGTTCCCTCTGAAGAGGATTGTCATAATGGTTCAGATGGATTGAATCTTCAGATGACCACCACTGGTGTCAAGTTTGTGACGCCAACCACTGTCAAGGGTCGAGAGTGTGATGCTGGAAAAGCACAGCAGGTCAGGCAGCATCCGAGGAGCAGGAGAATCGACGTTTCAGGCATAATCCCTTCATCAGGAATGAGGCTTGTGGAGCCAAGGGGGCTGAGAGATAAATGGGAGGGGGTGAGGTTTGGGGAAAGGTAGCTAAGAAAGTGATAGGTGGATGAAGGTGAGGGAGAAGGTGATAGGTCAGAGGGGGGAGTGATGGACAGGTCTGGAGGATGGAACCAAGTTGGAGGCTTGGGACTGGGATAATGTGAGGGGGAGGGGAAATGAGGAAACTGTTGAAATTCACATTTATCCAGCATGGTTGCAGGGTCCCAAGGCAGAATGTGACTCGGCACCACCCTCTGGACCTGTCTATCACTCCCCCCTCTGACCTATCACCTTCTCCCTCACCTTCATCCACCTATCGCTTTCTCAGCTACCTTTCCCCAAACCCCACCCCCTCCCATTTATCTCTCAGCCCCGACCCACAAGCCTCATTCCCGATGAAGGGCTTATACCCAAAACGTCGATTCTCCTGCTCCTCGGACGCTGCCTGACCTGCTGTGTTTTTCCAGCACCGCACACTTGACTCTGATCTCCAGCATCTGCAGTCTCCACTTTCTCCACCCACTGTCAAGGTATGGTTGAGTAGTTGGCTGCTGCCACTCTCCTGTTCTCAGTGGATCTACAGGATCTATTTGGCCTAAAGAGGTAGAAGAAAGCCACTTGGTAATCTAATGAGAAGAGGTTTTCATCTTAAGCAATGGAAAGATAGTTTAGTAAGATAAACATTGCCATAAGACTATAGGAGACCTCGAATAACAAGGTGGTCTTCCTCCAAATGCTAAGATGCTCTGCCTTTCCCCATTATTTTGTACATCGGGGATCTGGGTTGGGATTGATTGAGTCCTCCAAAAGTTCACCTCCTCATCCAGTCAGATTGAGGAATCCTCACTGACATAACTCCAGAAGGAACAATAAGAAGGATCATGTTCAGAAAGCAAAGAAAAGGAAATTTTGATGTGGTTATGAGAGAGTAGAAAAACACAGAAATAACTAAAAAAATTACTTTGGTAAAGGATTCCATTCTGAAGGAATGAGACTGTGTATTTGGGAGTGTCACTCCACCCTTGGAAAATTAAATATTCAAAGATTAGATTTGATTCCCTTTGACCCAACAAGTCCACACTGCCCCTCTAAACAGTAACCCACCCAAACCCATTCCTTACCCTATATTTACCCCTGACTAATGTACCTAACACTATGGGCAATTTAGCGTGGCCAATTCACCTGGCCTGCATATCTTTTGGACTGTGAGAGGAAACCAGAGCACCCGGAGGAAACCCGCAGAGACATGGGGAGAATGTGCAAACTCCATACAGACAGTCACCCGAGGAATTGAACCCAGGTCCCTGGTGCTGTGAGGCAGCAGTGCTAACCACAACCACTGTGCCACCTACAAAGTGACTATTTGGGCAGGAATTAAGACTTAGCATACCATTTGAAAAAAGTCACTTAAACCCGAATGCACCAGCCCCGGCTTTCTCTGGAATAAGCCCCAAAAGGACTGCGGGTGCTGCCAGACCTGCTGATCTTTTCCAGCAATTCCTGTTTTTCTTCCAGCTATCTCGAGTCTGTTTCTTGGGTAACTAGTGAATAAGGAATGCAGTGTAATATACCTCATATCTTCACTTTCAGTGAGATAGTGGTGTACACTAGTGTGAGGAGGAACAGGGCCAGTTGGATAGCACTGTCTTGATTTTTGTGTCTAGCTGCTCATGTTGTAAGGACCCTAGTTAGTCCCAGCTGGGAGTACTGTGAGCAGACCTGGGTACCATATCCTTGGAAGGATAGACTGTACTCCCTCCAGGGCCAATGTAGGTTTACGAAAAGCATAGTTGGACTTCAAGGGTTGAGTTATGTGGAGAGGTTATTCAAATAAGGCCTGTTCTCTCTACAATTTAGAGGGTAAGGGGTGAACTAATGGAAGTCTTCAAGATATTGGGTAGTGTATTGAGTTAGAGGAGTTAGGAGGTTATATTGCAGCTGTACAGGATACTGGTTAGGCCACTTTTGGAATACTGCATTCAGTTGTGGTTTCCTTGCTGTAGGAAAGATGCTGTTAAACTTAAAAGGGTTCAGAAAAGAGATGTTACCAGGGTTGGAGTGTTTGAGCTATGGGGAGAAGCTGAATAGGCTGGGGCTGTTTTTCTTGAAACATCAGAGGCTGAGGGTTGACTTATAGAAGTCTATAAAATCACGTTGGGCATAGATAAGGTGACTAGCCAAAGTCTTTTTCCCTGGGGTGGGGAGTCCAAAACTGGAGGGCATAGGTTTAGGGTGAGAGGGGAAAGATTTAAAAGGGAGCTAAGGGACAACATTTTCACACAAAGGATAGTGTGTGTATGGAATGATTGCCAGAGGAAGTGGTGGAGGCTGGTACAATTACAACATTTAAAATCTGGATTGGTATATGTCAAAGAATTGTCCAAGTACAAATAGAAACCATGCAGGGATCTTGACGAACACTGATTTATTTCTCACGATATAGTGGGGAAGAGAAATTGACTGGATTGACACAAAATGGACACTTTGTCCAGTCCTCCTCCCCGAGCAGTCAGTTTTACAGGGTTACAGCAGGGTAATGTTAATTACAAGACAATGCAGTTTTGATTACAGTTAATAGAAAACCATTGGTTGTCCGGCAGTATCCATCAGTTAACAATTGTAACAGGTTTAGCTAATCTACAGAAACAGGTGCTAACGGCTAGCATCCTGGCTTCAATAGGTCCCTTGGGTAGTGTCCTCTCCGCCCCCATCCCCACTCCGGCCCTCTCCGTCCCCATCCCCACTCCGGCCTATCACCCTCACCTTGACCTCCTTCCACCTATCGCATTTCCAACGCCCTCCCCCAAGTCCCTCCTCCCTATCTTTTATCTTAGCCTGCTGGATGCACTTTCCTCATTCCTGATGAAGGGCTCATGCCCGAAACGTCGATTCTCCTGCTCCTTGGATGCTGCCTGACCTGCGCTTTTCCAGCAACACATTTTCAGCTCAGTAGTGTTCATTCTTGTCAGGTATCTTGGTATCACCTAGTCTGCGTGGGCTTTGTGGGGATTGAGGACCTGGGGAGATAGGGAATGCCCTCGGGGCTTCAGGAACGGTGATACTATTGTTAGGTAGGAAAACCAGTTAGCAGATCATCTAGGTAGTGTATTCCTTCAGTCTGGAAACTGCTTAGGTAACATGTTAGAACATAGAACAGTACAGCATAGAACAGGCCCTTCAGCCCAAGATGTTGTGCCTACCATTGATCCTCATGTGAGGTAAACCTAATGTACGAACCCTCAAATTTCTGTGACCATATGCATGTCCAGCAGTCTCTTAAATATCCCCAATGACCTCGCTTCGGCAACAGCTGCTGGCAACGCATTCCATGCTCTCTCAACTCTCTGCGTAAAGAACCCGCCTCTGACATCCCCTCTATACTTTCCGCCAAACAGCTTAAAACTATGACCCCTCATGTTAACAATTTCTGCCCTGGGAAATAGTTTCTGGCTATCAACTCTATCTATGCCTCTCATTATCTTGTACACCTCCATTAGGTCCTCTCTCTTCCTTTTTTCCAATGAAGAAAGTCTGAGCTCAGTCAACCTCTCTTCGTAAGATAAGCCCTCCATTCCAGGCAGCATCCTGGTAAACCTTCTCTGAACCCTCTCCAAAACATCCACATCTTTCCTATAATAGGGCGACCAGAACTGGACGCAGTATTCCAAGTGCGGTCTAACCAAAGTTTTATAGAGCTGCAACAAGATCTCACGGCTCTTAAACTCAATCCCCCTGTTTAATGAAAGCCGAAACACCATATGCTTTCTTAACAACCCTGTCCACCTGGGTGCCAATTTTAAGGGATTTATGTACCTGTACACCAAGATCCCTCTGTTCCTCCACACTGCCAAGAATCCTGTCTTTAATCCTGTACTCAACTTTCAAATTCGACCTTGTTTCACTGTTAGTTCCTGAGCTGTGTGGTCAAGTTGAGGTGCCAGGGGCATTATGGGTAGGCTTTCTTTGGCTAAGAACAGACATGGTTTCTGTGAGCAAGTGGTGAGCAGACAGAGTGGTTTGGTTTTCTTGCACAGTATATGAATAGTAAGGTTTTAAAGGGATACGAGGCTAGTTCTTGCAAATGGCACTAGATTAATTTAGGATGTCTGGTCGGCATAGACAAATTGGACAAAGAGTCTGTCTCGGTGCTGTATATGTCTATGACTCTATATATTAATAGGAAAAGACATGGTAGATAAAGATAAACTATTTCCATTGGTTGGGGATTTTCAAAGTAGGGGGCACGGTCTGTGAGTTAGAGTCAGACCGTTCAGGAGAGATGTTAGGAAGCACTTCTACATACAAAACGTGGGAGAGGTTTGGAACTCTCATCCACAAATGGCAGTGGATACTGGATCAGTTCTTAATTTTAAATGTGAGATAGATATTTTGTTAAGCAAAGGTATTAATGGATATTGACCAAGGGGTATGGTGTTAGGGCCCAGTCAGCCATGATTTTACCGAATGTTGGAACAGGCACGAGGGGCTGAATGGCCTACTCCTGTTTCTAGACCAGTAGTTGCTCCTCAATATACTCCCAGAGTAATGGCGAGAGTTAGTGGTGTCACAGTTATTTTATTCATAATATCCAGGTCATTAATCTTCATGTCAATTTATATTGTCTCATGTGGAAGAGTTGTGATGGGGGCTGTTCTCAGTGCTGAAGAGAATCATGCTCCCTGTATCCTACCCAAAAAGAAAAACTCTTTAAGACTTGGGCAAACACTTGTTAAACAGCCTTGAGCTTGACAAATGACAGAAGAATTAATTGAATGGTTGAGTTCTGCCTCTCTGTACACTTCTCAATAAAACAAGAAAGCTGCAAAATCTCTTATACTCTGACAGCAAGTCTGATGGATTTTCTAGTGCAATGCAAAAATAAAGTTCACTCTGATTAGCTCCAGGAAACATCACAATGTGTATGGGTTAGCAAAGACCGGACTCTAATAAAAGCTATAAATGGCTGTAATTGGCTTCTCAAGACATCACAAGAACTGAGTTGTAGCAATGACTAACTGCAATAAAAGAATTGAAAGGGATTCCAGAAGCCTGGATTTTCTGGGCTTAGATACAAATGATTGTACTTCCTGTCTGTTTTAAAATGACCAACTGGCTTTAGCTGTTTTTCCTTTCAAAGCTGTTTGAAACTTTTTCAAAAAAATAATTTATTTGAAATAATTAAGAACATACAGTGACCCCAGGAGATGAGCCTTTAATTTTTCTGGCATTAATTAGTGTAATAATTCCCCAATCCAGTTTTTACCAAGAAAGTCCCAGGACGTCTCGCATGAAGCAGTGATGCTCTTTATGCCTCAGTGGTTGTGTCCCTATCCCCGGACTGAGAGATCTGGGTTTAAGCCCCAACTACTCCAGAAGTGTGTAATGACGCCCCTGGAGAGTTGATTAGGAAAAATAGGTTAATTTAAAAAAAACTAGAGTGAAGCATAGAAACTGGAACAGACTGGAAAGTTTAGAATTGTTGGGGGAGTCATCAAAAAATGACAGTTAAAGCTTTCATGAGTGAAATTAGGAAAAATAACTGCACACTATCAGTAGAAGAAGGTTGAAACTGTCAAACACTAATGAAAATTGTGAAATTTTCACCCAGACAGTGGTGTGTCTTTGGAACTTTGGAAAGAGTGCTATAGGCAAGAACCACCATGACATTTAAGAAATGGTTAGACAAACACTGGAAGCATGCAAGGCTACAGACCATGTGCTACAAAACGGGGCTAGAGCAGATGGGCGCTTGATGACAACATGGAAACGGTGGGCCCAAGGACCTCATTTCGTGATGTAAAACTCTGACTGTAAAATTGATGCGAGATTAGTTATCAATTTTAAAAGTGAGGCTGATGTATTTTTACACTGAATGGAAGAATTAGTGGTGATGTCACTAGGCTAGTAGGGAGAACTTAGCCATTTGGATACAGAACTGGCTCAAAGGTAGAAGACAGAAGGTGGTGGTGGAGGGTTGTTTTTCAGACTGGAGGCCTGTGACCAGTGGAGTGCCACAAGGATAGGTGCTGGGTCCACTACTTTTCTTCATTTATATAAATAATTTGGATGTGAGCATAAGAGGTATAGTTAGTAAGTTTACAGATGACACCAAAATTGGAGGTGTAGAGGACAGCGAAGAAGGTTACCTCAGATTACAGCGGGATCTGGACCAGATGAGCGAATGGGCTGAGAAGTGGCAGATGGAGTTTAATTCAGATAAACGCGAGGTGCTGCATTTTGGGAAAGCAAATCTTAGCAGGACTTATACACTTAATGGTAAGGTCCCAGGGAGTGTTGCTGAACAAAGAGACCTTGGAGTGCAGGTTCATAGCTCCTTGAAAGTGAAGTCGCAGGTAGATAGGATAGTGAAGAAGGTGTTTGGTATGCTTTCCTTTATTAGTCAGAACATTGAGAATAAGAGTTGGGAGGTCATGTTGTGGCTGTACAGGATGTTGGTCAGGCCACTGTTGGAATATTGCATGCATTTCTGATCTTCTTCCTATTGGAAAGATGTTGTGAAACCTGAAAGGGTTCAGAAAAGATTTACAAGGATGTTGCCAGGGTTGGAGAATTTGAGCTATAGGAGAGGTTGAATAGGCTGAGGCTGTTTTCCCTGGAGTGTTGGAGGCTGAGGGGTGACCTTATAGAGGTTTATAAAATCATGAGGGGCATGGATAGGATAAATAGACAAAGTCTCTTCCCTGGGTTGGGGGAGTCCAGAGCTAGAGGGCATAGGTTTAGGGTGAGAGGGGAAAGATATAAAAGAGACCTAGGGGCAACCTAGGTGGGTGGTACGTGTATGGAATGAGCTGCCAGAGGGAGTGATGGAGGCTGGTATAATTGCAATATTTAAGAGGCATTTGGATGGGTATATGAATAGGAAGGGTTTGGAGGGATATGGGCCGGGTGCTGGCAGGTGGGACTAGATTGGGTTGGGATATCTGGTCAGAATGGATGGGTTGGTTCGAAGGGTCTGTTTCCATGCTGTACATCTCTATTGGGGCGGCACGATGGCTCAGTGGTTGGGTGACTGTCTGTGTGGAGTTTGCACATTCTCCTCGTGTCTGCGTGGGTTTCCTCTGGGTGCTCCGGTTTCCTCCCACAGTCCAAAGATGTGCAGGTCAGGTGAACTGGCCATGCTAAATTGCCCATTAGTCAGAGGGAAATGGATCTGGGTGTGTTACTTTTCAGAGGGTCGATGTGGACTTGTGGGGCCGAAGGGCCTGTTTCCACAATGTGGGAAATCTAATCTAAACATGACTCTAAGGTGACTCACCACCTCATTCCCCAGGACCGATGTGGATGGGAAATGAACATTTGCCCTGTCAGTGGTACCAACGTCTACTGAATTAATTTTTAAAGATCCTTCATAACGGAGTTTCCTGCTGTATTGATGGATTATCATGTTAAAGTCAGGTTAATTGTTGAAACTAAAGATAAGATAAACAGGTGGAGGGCAGTCGTTATGTGAACACACACGAGATCTTACTGCAGGACGAGTATACTTTTAATTTTTCTTCAGCAATGAAAGAATTGTACTGTGCAGCCTCTGAACTAATCGATTGTTACAATAAAATAGCTAAACCAAGCCTGGGAACTAACACTAGACAATACAATTGTAAGAAAGCATTGGCTTTGTGGTAATGAAATAATTTATATGCACTGAAAGAAAAACATGAAGAGTCATGTTGCATGTAGCAGTCCTATTGTAACCAGTTTAATTGGGAAAGACTAGTTTAATTGTGAAACTGGGTGGCATGGCCAAGTTGGGCTGTTTCCATGCTGTAGACCTCTATGACTGTGACTCTATAAATGTTCACAGAGTCCCGGTCCAACTGTTTATTCTGTGGGCGTTGTGGAGTCTGTCAATCGTGTCTGTATTGGTTGTGGGCATTTGCACCCTCATTTTAGTTACTTGAAACATCTTTTGATGTGTTTTGGGTTGCAGTTCAGCCCCACGCTCCTGATCTTTGGGCACCCAGTGCAAAGGACAGAGGGCAGGTAGGAGGACCTCCTTGTGGGTCTGCTCCTGGACCTGACCAGGCTGGCATTAACAGGTCCAGGCAGTGGGCCGGGGAGAGGGTCATCTCTGCCAACTATCTTTCATAATTTCATGCCCGGGTGTCATTAGAAAGGGAATACGTGGTATCCGATGGAGATGGAGTGCTTTATCTCCTCATCCAACTCCATTTTGGTTTAGCTCTCTCCCCTTTATCCACCCTCCACACATGCACACACATATATTTAATTGTTTATGATGCCCTTAATAAAATTTGCATATAAACTAATCAATTGGAAATACAGATGACTTATTGCAGATGGTGAATAGATTAAAAAGAATGCTACAGCTGATTTAGCGATAGGGGAACAAAGTGCTCTGGTGTGTTTAAAAGCACTTCTGGATTTTATTTAAAAATACAAAGAATCTCCAGGTCTTATGGAACAGTGATAGTGTCCCTCTCTCTGGACCAGGAGCCCAAGATTCAAGTCCCAGCTGCTCTAGAGGTATATCACAACATCACTGATCAAATTGATTACGAAAATAGATCCATTAAAGAATACATGAAGGCTCTTGTGATAGTGGCCCTACCTCTGTCTCTGTGCTGGGAAGCCTGGGTTCAAGACCTACCCACTCCAGCGGCATGTTTAGTATATCAAACTGAAAATATCTACGTGAGGAATCTGAGGGGGGCACTGCAGGGGTGGAGTGCTTTATCTCCCCATCTGACTCTACTTTGATTTAAACAGAATGGTCTTCACCTGAACCAGAGGGGTACCAATATTTTGGGGGGAATTTTGCTAATGCTCTTCAGGCTGGGTTTAAACTAATTCGGCAGGGGGATGGGAACCAAAATTGTAGTTTGAGAATGTGAGAGTAGTGAAGTCAAGATCACAAGAAGGCACCGGCAGGCAACAAGTTGGTTTGAAGTGCCAGGAGCATCCGTAATAAGGTGGGTGAACTTGCAGCGTGGGTTGGTACCTGGGACTTTGATGTTGTGGCCTTTTCAGAGACCTGGATAGAGCAGGGACAGGAATGGTTATTGCAGATTCCGGGATTTAGATGTTTCAGTAAGAACAAGAAAATGGCAAGAGAGGGGGATGTGTTGGATTGTTAGTCAAGGGCACTTTTATGGCTACAGTAATGATGTTTGAGGACTTGTCTACTGAGGTAGTATGGGCTGAGATCAGAAACAGAAAGGAGAGGTTACCCTGTTGGGAGTTTTCTATAGGCTTCCAAATAGTTATAGAGAGTAGAGGATTGGATAGCAAAGATGATCCTCGATAGGAGCGTGAGTGACAGGGTAGTTGTTATGGGGGACTTTAAATTTCCAAATATTGACTGGGAATACTATCATTCGAGTACTTTAGATGGGTCAGTTTTTTCCCAATGTGTGCCAGAGGATTTCTTGACACAGTATGTGGACAGGCCAACAAGGGGCAAGGCCACATTAGATTTGATACTGGGTAATGAACCCAGCCAGGTATTAGATTTGGAGGTAGGTGAGCACCTTTGTGATAATGACTACAATTCAGTTATTTTAACTTTAGTGATGGAAAGGAATAGGTATATACTGCAGGGCAAGAGTTATAGCTGGGGGAAAGGCAATTAAGATGCGATTAGGCAAGATTTAAGATGCATAGGTTGGGGAAGGAAACTGCAGAGGATGGGCACAGTTGAAATTTGGAGCTTATTCAAGGATCAGCTGGTTCCTTGAATACGTATGTCAGGCAGGGAGGAAGTTGTCGAGCAAGAGGGCCGTGGTTTACTGAGGAAGTTGAATCTCTTGTCAAGAGGAAGAAGAAGGCTTATGTTAGGATGAGATGCGAAGGCTCAGTTAGTTACAAGAAAGCCAAGAAAGACCTTTTATTGGTAGAGGAATTGAGTTCCGGAGCCCTGAGGTCATGTTGCAGTTGTATAAGACTCTGGTGCGGCCACATCTGGAGTATTGTGTGCAGTTTTGGTCGCCATACTATAGGAAGGATGTGGAGGCACTGGAACGGGTGCAGAGGAGGTTTACCAGGATGTTGCCTGGTATGGTAGAAAGATCGTATGAGGAAAGGCTGAGGCACTTGGGGTTGTTTTCATTGGAGAAAAGAAGGTTTAGGGGTGACTTGATAGAGGTGTATAAGATGATTAGGGGTTTAGATAGGGTGGACAGTGAGAATCTTTTTCCACGTATGGAGTCAGCTATTACAAGGGGGCATAGCTTTAAATCAAGGGGGGGTAGGTATAGGACAGATGTTAGGGGTAGGTTCTTTACTCAGCGAGTCGTGAGTTCATGGAATGCCCTGCCAGTAGCAGTGGTGGACTCTCCCTCATTATGGGCATTTAAGCGGGCATTGGATAGGCATATGGAGGATAGTGGGCTAGTGTAGGTTAGGTGGGCTTGGATTGGCGCAACATCGAGGGCCGAAGGGCCTGTACTGCGCTGTATTCTTCTATGTTCTATGTTCTAAAGAGAGATAAGAAGAGCCAGGAGGGAACATGAGAAGTCGTTGGCAGATAGGATCAAGGAAAACCCTCACACTTTCTATAGGTATATCAGGATTAAAAGAATGACTAGAATAAGATTAGGGCCAATCAAGCATAATAGTGAGAAGTTGTGCTTGGAGTCAGAGGAGATAGGGGAAGTGCGAAATGAATACTTTTCATCAGTATTCACACTGGAAAAAGTCAATGTGTTCAAGGAGAATACTGAGATACAGGCTATGAGACTAGATGGGATTGAGGTACATAAGGAGGTGGTGTTTGCAATTCTGGAAAGTGTAAAAATAGATACGTCTCCTGGGCTGGATGAGATTTATCCCGGGATTCTCTGGGAAGCCATGGAGGAGGTTGCAGAGCCTTTGGCTTTGATCTTTATGTCGTCATTGTCTACAGGAATAGTGCCAGAAGACTGGCAGGTAGCAAATGTTGTTCCCTTGTTCAAGAAGGGGATTAGAGACAGGAAATTATAGACCAGTGAGCCTTACTTCAGTTGTAAGTATTGGAAAGGGTTATAGGAGATAGGATTTATAATCATCTTCAGAGGAGTAAGTTGATTAGGGATAGTCAACACGGTTTTATGAAGGGTAGGTTGTGCCTCACAAACCTTATTGAGTCCTTTCATAAGGTGACCAAACAGGTGGATGAGGGTAAAGCGGTTGATGTGTATATGGATTTCAGTAAGGCATTTGATAAAGTTCCCCACGGTAGGCTATTGCACAAAATACGGAGGCATAGGATTGAGCTGAAAGAAGACAGAGGGTGATGGTTAATAAGAAATATTCATCCTGGAGTTCAGGTACTAGAGGGATACCCAAAGATTTGTTTTGGGTCCATTGTTGTTTGTCATTTACATAAATGACCTGGATGAGGGCATAGAAGGATGGGTTAGTAAATTTGCGGATGACACTAAGGTCGGTACAGTTGTGGATAATGACAAAGGATGTTGTAGGATACAGAGAGATACAGATAAGCTGCAGGGCTGGGCTGAGAGGTGGCAAATGGCGTTTAATGTGGAGAAGTGTGAGGTGACTCACTTTGGAAGGAGTAACAAGAATGCAGAGTACTGGGCTAATGGTAAGATTCCTGGTAATGTAGATGACTAGAGAGATTAGATTAGATACCCTACAGTATGGAAACAGACCCTTCGGCCCAACAAGTCCACACTGACCCTCCGAGATCTATTCCCCTACGTTTACCCCTGACTAATACACCTAACACTATATGGACAATTTAGCATAGCCAACTCACCTAACCTGCACATCTTTGGATTGTGGGAGGAAACCCATGCAGACATGGGGAGAATGTGCAAACTCCACACAGACAGTTGCCTGAGGCAGGAATCGAACCCAGGACCCTGGTGCTGTGAGGCAGCAGTGCTAGCCACTGAGCCACCGTGCCACTCTCTCAGTACCTAGGTACAGAGGTCCCTGAAAGTTGCCACCTGGTGTTAGGTTTTATTAGTAGACGGATTGATTTTCGGAACCATGAAGTCATGCTGCATCTGTACAAAACTCTGGTGCGGCCACAGTTGGAATATTGCGTACAGTTCTGGTCACCACATTATAGGAAAGATGTGGAAGCTTTGGAAAGGGTTCAGAGGAGATTTACTAGGATGTTGCCTGGTATGGAAGGAAGGTCTTACAAGGAAAGGCTGAGAGACTTGAGGCTGTTTTCGTTCGAAGAAGGTTGAGAGGTGACTTAGTTGAGACATATAAGGTAATCAGAGGGTTAGAGAGGATGGACAGGGAGAGCCTTTTTCCTTAGATGGCGATGGTTAACATGAGGGACGTAGATTGAGGGGTTATAGATATAGGACAGATGTCAGAGGTAGTTTCTTTACTCAGAGAGTAGTAGGGGCGACTAGACTCTCTGATATTTAGTAGTAGATTTGATATATTTAAGGGCATTTAAATGGTCATTGGATAGGCATATGGATGACAATCGAATAGTGTTAGTTAGAACATAGAACAGAGAACAGTACAGCACAGAACAGGCCTTTCAGCCCACGATGTTGTGCCGACCATTGATCCTCATGTATGCACCCTCAAATTTCTGTGACCATATGCATGTCCAGTAGTCTCTTAAATGTCCCCAATGACCTTGCTTCCACAACTGCTGCTGGCAACACATTCCATGCTCTCACAACTCTGTGTAAAGAACCCGCCTCTGACATCCCCTCTATACTTTCCTCCAACCAGCTTAAAACTATGACCCCTTGTGTTAGCCATTTCTGCCCTGGGAAATAGTCTCTGGCTAGCGACTCTATCTATGCCTCTCATTATCTTGTGTACCTCATTATCTTGTATACCTCCTCCTTTTTCTCCAATGAAAAATGTCCGAGCTCAGTCAACCTCTCTTCATAAGATAAGCCCTCCAGTCCAGGCAGCACCCTGGTAAACCTCCTCTGAACCCTCTCCAAAGCATCCACATCTTTCCTATAATAGGGCGACCAGAACTGGACGCAGTATTCCAAGTCCGGTCTAACCAAAGTTTTATAGCGCTGCAACAAGATCTCACGACTCTTAAACTCAATCCCCCTGTTAATGAAAGCCAAAACACCATATGCTTTCTTAACAACCCTGTCCACTTGGGTGGCCATTTTAAGGGATTTATGTACCTGCACACTAAGATCCCTCTGTTCCTCCACACTGCCAAGAATCCTATCCTTAATCCTGTACTCAGCTTTCAAGTTCGACCTTCCAAAATGCATCACCTCGCATTTATCCAGGTTGAACTCCATCTGCCACCTCTCAGCCCATCTCTGCATCCTGTCAATGTCCCGCTGCAGCCTACAACAGCCCTCTATACTGTCAACGACACCTCCAACCTTTGTGTCGTCTGCAAACTTGCTAACCCATCCTTCAATCCCCTCATCCAAGTCATTAATAAAAATTACAAACAGTAGAGGCCCAAGGACAGAGCCCTGTGGAACACCACTCACTACAGACTTCCAGGCAGAATATTTTCCTTCTACTACCACTCGCTGTCTTCTGTTGGCCAGCCAATTCTGTATCCAGACAGCTAAGTTCCCCTATATTCCATTCCTCCTGACCTTCTGAATGAGCCTACCATAGGGAACCTTATCAAATGCCTTGCTGAAGTCCAGATACACCACATCCACAGCTCGACCCTCATCAACTTTTCTAGTCACATCCTCAAAGAACTCGATAAGGTTTGTGAGGCATGACCTGCCCCTCACAAAGCCATGTTGACTGCATTTAATCAAGCCATGTTCTTCTAGATGGTCATAAATCCTATCCCTCAGAATCCTTTCTAACACCTTGCAGACGACAGACGTGAGACTTACTGGTCTGTAATTGCCGGAGATTTCCCTATTTCCTTTCTTGAAGTCAGGAATAACACTTTCGTCTCTCCAGTCCTCAGGTACGACTCCAGTGGAGAGCGAGGATGCAAAGATCTTCGCAAGTGGCTAAGCAATTGCATTTCTCGTTTCCCAAAGCAGCCGAGGACAAATCTGGCGACTTGTCAATCTTAATGTTTGACAAAATTTTCAGCACATCAGCTTCCTCTATCTCTGTCCATTCCAGCACGCGCACCTGCTCTTCAAAGATTTCATTCACTACAAAGTTCGTTTCTTTCGTAAAGACAGAAGCAAAAAACTCATTTAGATGGGCTTCAGATTGGTTCTACAGGTCGGCGCAAATCGAGAGCCAAAGGGCCTGTACTGCTCTGTAATGTTCTATGTGTTCTAATCCCCTCCCCCCTCTCCCAAACTTTCCCTCCCCTTTGGTGTCATTGCACTGTCCCAATGGGCCTTTAACATAAATTGATAATTAATTGTAAACATTGAATGATTTAGTGGTGGAAAGAAAGCAATTCAGTTACTTAAAGAATCCCAAGGGTTCTTGTGATGTAGTGGTAGTGTCCTTACCTCTGAGCCAGAGGGCCTGACTTCATTTCCCATTTGGTTCAGAAGTGTGTAATAACATTGTTGCTTAAAAGTACATACAGTAGTAATACACTGCTAATGAGGGGTTTTGTGATGCTGAGGTAGTGCCCGTATCTGATAGCCAGGATGTTGCAAGGAATGTAAGGTCTGAGTTATAGGGAGAGGGTGGATAGGCTGGGACTTTATTTACTGGAGCGTAGGAGTTTGAGTGGTGACCTTTTCGAGTTTTATAAGATAATGTGGGGTATAGATAAATGGCAGGTGTCTTTTCGCTAGGTTGGGGGATTTCAAAACTAGGGGGCATATTTTTAAGGTGTGAGGAGAAAGATTTTAAAAAAAGACAGGAAGGGCAAATTGTTTAGACAGAGAGTGGTTCGTGTGTGGATTGAACTTCTAGAGGAAGTGGTGGATGCAGCTACAGTTACAATTTAACACACATTTGGGTAAGTACACAAACAGGAAAAACTTGGAGGGATATGGGTCAAGAGCAGGCAGGTGGGACTAGTTTGGGATTATGATCGGTGTGAACTAGTTAGACCAAAGGGTCTGTTTCTGTTCTGTAGGACTCTATGACTCTGTAAGTCCCACTTGCTATTGATGTGTGTAACATCTCTGAACAGCTTGATTAGAAAATCTTTAGAAAATAAAGAATTCCCACCCATCCATCCATTTATATCTAGTGCCTTCCCTCTCTCCCTCCCTTTCTCTAACGTTTGTTGTGACACCGTGTGTGTTGAGCAGTGCTTATAAAGTTTACATTAATTCAAAGCACAAGTGATTTGGTGGTAGGAAAGAAAACATTCAGAGGTGTGAAAAAGCATCTCTGGATATAAAAAGACATAAAGAATCCAGAGGCTCTTCTAGTGCAGTAGTAGTGCCCCTATCTCTGAGCCAGAAGGCCCAGAGTCAAGTCCCACCTTTTCCAGAGGAAATATCATCTCTGAACAGGTTGATTGGAAAATATTTACATTTTTAAAAATCCATCCCATATTTTGATGTGGGCTTTGTTGGCAATGTGAGACTTGGACTGACTGGCTTTCTCAGCTACTTCTAAGGGCAGTTAAGTATCACCTGTGGGTTTGGAGTCACAGGAAGGCCAGACCAGGTAAGAATGGCAGATTTCCTTCTCGAAGTGATGTCAGTTGAACCCCATGTTTATACTCCAGCACTAAATGACAATTTTATAGTTACTATCACTGAGACTAGCTTCGACTCCAGATTTAGTAATTACATTAAAATTCCACGACGGTGGGTTCTTGAAACCACATCTCTAGACCCTGACCTTACTAAGCCACTGACCTTACTTCTGTCCAACCATCTTCCTACTTATTGACAGCACTGTGAAGAGTAATGTTACTAGCTGTACACTTGTAATCCATTTGTCATATTTCACTTTATGCATAAATCTAAACTGAGTAAAGATGAACTGTCGTTCCCTCCCTCATCAGCTGGTTGCTAGAAGTTATATAAGTAAACTGCTATCCTGGACACTAATGACAGTGTCATGTGCTGCATTTACCTTACTCGATTTTAGCCATGGTTCACAGAGAGATGTTCTGCCATCCATTACAATGTTGGAGGTATATATGGGAACCATGTGTGAGTTCAGTACTGCTCTAATAATTGGAGAACATTGTATTTTGACCAAGTTTTATTAGGAACTTCCTGTTATCAAAATCTTGATTTCTTTCACAAATGGCCCTACATAGAAACACATGTGTGTGCATGCTTGGATTGATTGACATTTATTTCCTTTCTCAATTTGAAATATTTTTGTTCTGTTGAACTGAATGCTACATTAGTGATCAAGCCTCATTTCTGAATGCCTTTGATGAGCCACATGTTACTATCAGGAACTAGTTCACATAGTGCTTTCAAGCCTCCATATATAAGCAGCATTTACCTTCCACAGTCTTTCCCTGTTACCTCCAATTGATGATCCTCCAATTCATCAGGAATAAGGGCTTTTGCCCGAAATGTCGATTTTCCTGTTCCTCGGATGCTGCCTGACCCACTGTGCTTTTCCAGCACCACACTGATCTAAACTCTGATCTCCAGCCCTCACTTTTCCCCTCCAGTTGATGACTCTGTCTCCCCCATTGATGTACCATTGTTGATGAAGGTTAGGCTGGACTCTGCTGCTGGCTAGCTGTAATGATCTTTCCCCCTTATCCCTGTCATACCTATTTGCCTTAATTTCCAGTCATTATAACTCAGCACCAAGGGCAACCCATTCAGCCCTTCAAAGGGAGGCCAGCATTTATTGCCCATCCCCTAATTGCCAGGAGTTAGCCACATTGCTATGGGTCTGGAGTCACACATGTAGGATGGCAGTTCCCCAAAGGGCATTAAACTAGATGGATTTTTTCACCCATGATCAGCATTAGATTCTTAATTCCAGGTTATTTCCTCTTTGGATACACACTCCACCACATGTCATGGTTGGGATTTGAACCCAGGTCCCCAGAACATCACCTGGATTGCTGGATTAACAGCCCACTGATAACACCACTGGGCCATTGCCTTCTTCCCATGTGCACAGCTAGCAGGATGCAGAGAATAGGTGTAATTGGGTCTTTTTCAGGTTGGCATGATGTAATGAGTAGTGTGCCAAAGGGATCAGTCTGAGACCTCAAATGTTTACACTTTATTTAAATAACTTAGACGTCCAGGCGAAAGGTATGAATTCCCAATATGGCGATGACATAGTGGGAGGTAGGAAAGTAAGTTGTGAAGAGACCAAAGAGGTTGAAAAACGATATGTGTAGGTTACGTGGATGGGTAGAAATGTGACAAATGGATTATAATGTGGGAAAAACTTGGCAGGAAAAATATAAAAAAGCATTCCATGGAAATGGTGTGATATTGCAGAGCCCTGAGATGCATATGGATCAGTGTGCCCTCATGCATGAATTGTAAACAATTAACGTATAGGCACAACACGTAATTAGGAACGGTACTGGAATGTTATCGTATATCACGAGGGCCATTGAGTAGATGGTGGGAGAGATTATGCAGGGCGTGGGTGAGAGCACATCTGGAGTACTATGCACAATATTAATCACCTTACTTAAGGAATGGTATACCTGTGTAGAAAGCAGTTCCGAGAAGTTTTAGCAGATTGGTACCTGGAATGGGCGTGTTGTTTTATGAGGTAAAAACAATGACTGCAGATGCTGGAAACCAGATTCTGGATTAGTGGTGCTGGAAGAGCACAGCAGTTCAGGCAGCATCCGAGGAGTAGCAAAATCGACGTTTCGGGCAAAAGCCCTTCATCAGGAATAAAGGCAGAGAGCCTGAAGTGTGGAGAGATAAGCTAGAGGAGGGTGGGAGTGGGGAGAAAGTAGCATGGAGTACAAAATGTGAGTGGGGGAGGGGATGAGGGTGATAGGTCAGGGATGAGGGTGGAGTGGACAGGTGGAAAAGAAGATAGGCAGGTAGGACAAGTCATGGGGACAGTGCTGAGCTGGAAGTTTGGAACTAGGGTGAGGTGGGGGAAGGGGAAATGAGGAAACTGTTGAAGTCCACATTGATGCCCTGGGGTTGAAGTGTTCCGAGGCGGAAGATGAGGCGTTCTTCCTCCAGGCGTCTGGTGGTGAGGGAGTGGTGGTGAAGGAGGCCCAGGACCTCCATGTCCTCGGCAGAGTGGGAGGGGGAGTTGAAATGTTGGGCCACAGGGCTGTGTGGTTGATTGGTGCGGGTGTCCCGGAGATGTTCCCTAAAGCGCTCTGCTAGGAGACTTCCAGTCTCCCCAATGTAGAGGAGACTGCATCGGGAGCAACAGATGCAATAAATGATATGAGTGGATGTGCAGGTAAAACTTTGATGGATGTGGAAGGCTCCTTTAGGGCCTTGGATGGAGGTGAGGGAGGAGATGTGGGCACAGGTTTTGCAGTTCCTGCGGTGGCAGGGGAAGGTGCCAGGATGGGAGGGTGGGTCGTAGGGGGGCGTGGACCTGACCAGGTAGTCACGGAGGGAATAGTTTTTGTGGAAGGCGGAAAGGGGTGGGGAGGGAAATATATCCCTGGTAGTGGGGTCTTTTTGGAGGTGGCGGAAATGTCGGCGGATGATTTGGTTTATGCGAAGGTTGGTAGGGTGGAAGGTGAGCACTAGGGGCGTTCTGTGCTTGTTACGGTTGGAGGGGTGGGGTCTGAGGGCGGAGGTGCGGGATGTGGACGAGATGCGTTGGAGGGCATCTTTAACCACGTGGGAAGGGAAATTGCGGTCTCTAAAGAAGGAGGCCATCTGGTGTGTTCTGTGGTGGAACTGGTCCTCCTGGGAGCAGATACGGCAGAGGCGGAGGAATTGGGAATACGGGATGGCATTTTTGCAAGAGGTAGAGTGGGAAATGGTGTAATCCAGGTAGTTGTGGGAGTCGGTGGGTTTGTAAAAAAAAATGTCAGTGTCAAGTCGGTCGTCATTAATGGAGATGGAGAGGTCCAGGAAGGGGAGGGAGATGTCAGAGATGGTCCAGGTAAATTTAAGGTCAGGGTGGAATGTGTTGGTGAAGTTGATGAATTGCTCAACCTCCTTGCGGGAGCATGAGGTGGCGCCAATGCAGTCATCAATGTAGCGGAGGAAGAGGTGGGGAGTGGTGCCGTTGTAATTACGGAAGATCGACTGTTCTATGTAGCCAACAAAGAGACAGGCGTAGCTGGGGCCCATACGTGTGCCCATGGCTACCCCTTTGGTCTGGAGGAAGTGGGAGGACTCGAAGGAGAAATTGTTAAGGGTGAGGACCAGTTCGGCCAAACGAATGAGATTGTTGGTGGAAGGGAACTGTTGGGGACGTTGGGAGAGGAAAAAACGGAGGACTTGGAGGCCCTGGTCATGGCGGATGGAGGTGTAGAGGGATTGGATATCCATGGTGAAGATGAGGCGTTGGGGGCCGGGGAAACGGAAGTCTTGGAGGAGGTGGAGGGCGTGGGTGGTGTCTCGAACATATGTGGTGAGTTCCTGGACTAGGGGGGACTAGGACAGTGTCGAGGTAGGTAGAGATGAGTTCAGTGGGGCAGGAGCATGCTGAGACAATGGGTCGGCCAGGGTGGTCAGGCTTGTGAATCTTGGGAAGGAGGTAGAACCGGGCAGTGCGGGGTTCCCAGACTGAGGTTGGAAGCTGTGGGTGGGAGATCTCCTGAGGTGATGAGGTTCTGTATGGTCTGGGAGATGATGGTTTGGTGACGGGGGAGTGGGGTCATGGTCGAGGGGGCGGTAGGAAGAGGTGTCCTCGAGTTAGCATTTGGCTTCAGTGGTGTAGAGGTCTGTGCGCCAGACTACCACTGCATCCCTTTATCTGCTGGCTTGATGGTGAGGTTGGGATTGGAGCAGAGGGATTGGAGGGCTGCGCGTTGAGGGTGAGAGGTTGAAGTGGGGGAGGGGGGTAGACAGGTTGAGACAGTTAATGTCCCGGCGGCAGTTGGTAATGAAGAGGTCGAGGGCGGGGTGTCCAGGTGGATGCAGTGTGTTGGAGGTGGGCGAAGGGGTCCTCGGAAGGTGTGCAGGAGTCCTGATTGTGAAAGTAAGCTCGGAGGCGGAGGCGGCAGAAGAAGTGTTCGACGTCACGTTGTGTATTAAATTCATTGATGCGTGGACGGAGGGGGATAAAGGTGAGTCCTTTGCTGAGGACTGATCGTTCGTCCGCAGTGAGGGGAAGGTCTGGAAGGATGGTGAAAACCCGGCAGGGCTGGGAGCTGGGATCTGGTGTGGGTGTGGAGCTGGGAGTGGGGGCGGAGCCAGTAACTGGAGTGGGTGTGATGATAGGGGGAATGGGGGCGAAGCCATGGGCAGGGGTGGTGTTCCCCTCAGGGTTCTGGGGGCCGGGAATGGTGACAGTGGGATATGTGGGGGGCGTGTCAGCAGAATGCAGGTGAGTGTAGTTGGTGGGGATGGAAGTGGTGGCAGACACGGCAGTAGGGGTGGTAGAAGTCACTGAGCATGTGACATCAGTGATGATGTGAGGGGCGGAAGTGATGTCACGTGTGATGTATGAGGAATTGTGAGGAGCGGAAGTGGTTTGTGGGAGTGGCCATGATGGGGGCGGAAGTGACATCAATCAGTGTGGGGGTGGCAGCTGCACCAGCCGCATGGCTAATGGAGTCCAAGTAGTTCCAGAGGCCGGGGGAATCTTCTGGAATGTTTGAGGAGCGCTGGTTATGGAGGTGGGTGGATAAAAGTTTGTTGTACTTCCAGTTTTTGATGTTTGAGATGGAGTTGAAATACTGTTTGTTGAGAGTATGAATTCTCCTGAGGATGTTGTACAGAGTGGGTCCTTTGCAATTCTGAGAGACTGTGGCCCTCAGCTGAGGCAGGGCTGACTGTAGAGAGGTTAGGTGCTGGCGCATTGCTGCAAGTGTGGAGCGGAGGATCTTGAAGGAGAAATGTTGCCTGTGTTTTTGAATCTGTAGTCTGCATTGTTTGTCCTGTTTGGGTCCAAACTCTGCTGGTTGAAAGGTGGTCCGGAGTCCGTGTGGGATGAGTTGGTTACGGAGGGAGGCACTGAGGAAGCACATGTGGCTGTGGTAGCGAGTTTGTTTCAGGACATGGTTGAAGAGCTTCAGGGCAGAGGAAAAGACCTGGGAGTTGCAGTGGGAGAGAGACTCCCTGAGATTCTTGTAGAGAGAGGAGGAAAACTTCTTCAAGGCAGGAATCCTTGCAAGAGGATTCGAAGTAGGGTTAAAATCAACGAGGTAAAAACAATGACTGTAGATGCTGGAAACCAGATTCTGGATTAGTGGTGCTGGAAGAGCACAGCAAGTTCAGGCAGCATCTGAGGAGCAGCAAAATCGATGTTTCAGGCAAAAGCCCTTCATCAGGAATAATTATGAGGAACGGTTGGACAGTCGAGCTTGGAGTTCAGAGGAATGAGAGGTGATTTGATTGAAATATATAAGATCCTGAAGGGGTGTTAGTCGGTGGGTGTGGAGATGATGTTTCACCTGAAGGATGTTCCAAAATGAAGGATGTCTGTATAAACGTATGGGGAGAGGTGATGGCCGAGTGGAATTACCGCTGGACTGTTCAACTCGTAATGTTCTGGAATTAAGAGACTGTGAATTGATTTTTGAGGGGAAAGCCCATCTGGTTCACTATTGCCCTTCAGGGAGAGAAATTGCCATCTGCATCTGGCCTGGCCTGCATGTGACTCCAGACCCACAGCAACGTGGTTGACTCTTATCTGCTCTCTGGGGCAATTAGGGATGGGCAATAAATGCTGGCCCAGCCAAGTGATGCCCTCATTCTGGGAATGATTAAATTAGGTGATGACCATTGAAAGCAGCGGTGAGGCAAATGCAATTCTGAGGGTAATCAGTCTTTGGCACCTTCCTCCTAAAATGTGGTGGTTGCAGAGTCCTTGAATATTTTTAAGGCAGAGGTTGGGGGCTGGTATTAAGGAAGGTTTGGGAAGGGTGGTGTAAGGTGATAGGTTAACAGGGGAAGACAGGAATGTGGATGTGAGGTTCCAGCTGTGCTCTTTCTGAATGGCAGAGAAGATGAGAGGGGCTGAATGGCCTGCTCCTGATCTGTATCTTGATGTATTGTCAAGAGGGACTGCATTTACATAGCGTCAAAATGTGTGGCACTGGAAAAGCACAGCAGGTCAAACAAACATGTCCAGCTACACCCAGGGGAGAGACCACACCCCCAACTACTCTGACGGGAGAGACACCCCCAGCTACCCCAAGGGGAGAGACCCCTCCCCCAGCTACCCCGAGGGGAGAGACCCCTCCCCCAGCTACCCCGAGAGGAGAGACCACACCCCCCACCAGCTACCCCGAGGGGAGAGACCCCTCCCCCCCCCCTCCCCACCAGCCACCCTGAGGGGAGAGACCCCCCCCCCACCAGCCACCCTGAGGGGAGAGACCCCTCTCCCCCAGCTACTCCGAGGGGAGAGACCCCCCACCAGCCACCCTGAGGGGAGAGACCCCTCCCCCCCACCAGCCACCCTGAGGGGAGAGACCCCCCCTCCCCCCACCAGCCACCCTGAGGAGAGAGACCCCTCCCCCCCCCAGCTACTCCGAGGGGAGAGACCACCCCCCCAACTACCTCAAGGGGAGAGACCCCCCCCACCAGCTACCCCGAGGGGAGAGACCACCCCCCCAACTACCTCAAGGGGAGAGACCCCCCCCCCCCACCAGCTACCCCGAGGGGAGAGACCACACACTCCCCCCCCCCCACCCACCAGCTACCCTGAGGGCAGAGACCCCCCCCACCCCCCCACCAGCTACCCCGAGGGGAGAGACCACTCCCCCAGCTCTACCAAGGGGAGACTCTCCTCCACCGCCCCCCCAGCTACACCGAGGGCAGACTCCCCTCACCCCCTCCCCTCCCTAGTTACACCGAGGAGAGGTCCCCCCTGCCCCATTTTCCTTTGAAACAGTGAATCGGGGAGAGGTGAACAGGGCCCGATGTTTGCCGTTTCATCCCAAAGCTGGTCCCTCTGACAATGCAGCAGTCACTACAGTATGGTCCCCCTCAGTGCAGCATTGGAGTATCCGAATTACTTTCTACACACAAGCCGTGTGCTGGGACTTGTACCTGGAGCTTGGAGGCAAAATAACCTCACTGCCTTCTCAGCCACTACAGTACCTCACTGTCACAGTCCAAAAACAGGATGTACTATTCACGAGAGCTTTATTCAAGCTGGTAAATAATTCTTACAAATGATTAGAATTAGGAATGTCTTTGCAGTAGTTCTCACAGTGTGATATGATTATCTTTCTCTGACACTTGACCTTATCCCTCGCTTTGTTCAGTAAGCCTCCAGCGTCGATTTGTTTGCAAGGCTGATTTTCACGTGCAATTCTGTTATTGAAACAGGATAAATCAGAGTTGTGGAGTAGGGGATGAACATGTACAATAATGGCTTCAATTCACATTTCTTTGTGTCTTCAAGAGGCATGCTAAGAAGTGCATTGGAGTGAGATGGTGGCTCAGTGGTTAGCCTGGTCAGCATGGACAGTTGAGCTAAAGGGCCTGTGTCTGTACTGTCTGACTCTGTCTCTTCCCCAACCAGCCTAAATCTCGCTTTTTGCTGCCAAATAAACTCATATACAAAAAATAAAACAAAGGACTAGGATAGGTAGGTTCTTGATTAGTAAGAAGTGGGGAGGCTGTCCAGGGTTATGAAGAGAAAACAGGAGAATAGGGTTGAGAAACATCTCAGCCATGAAACTGCAGATGCTGGAATCCAAAGCAGACAAGCAGGAGGCTGGATAAACACAGCAAGCCAGGCAGCATCAGGAGGTGGAGAAGTCAACGTTTCAGGTGTTTTACTCGACTTCTCCACCTCCTGGTGCTGCCTGGCTTGCTGTGTTCTTTCAACTTCCTGCCTGCCTATTATGAACTAACTCCCAGCACCCCAGGGACCTGTGTTCAATTCCAACCTTGGGCGACTGTCTATGTGGAGTTTGTATGTTCTTCCCGTGTCTGTGTGGGTTTCCTCTGGGTGCTCTGGTTTCCTCCCACAGTCCAAAGATGTGCAGGTTAGATGGATTGGCCATGCTAAATTGCCCATAGTGTGAGGGATATGTAGGTTAGGTACATTAGTCAGGGCTAAATGTAGAGCAATGGGGTAGGGGAATGGGTCTGGGTCGGATGCTCTTGGGAGGATTGGTATGGACTTGTTGGGCCAAATGGCCTGTTTCCACACTATAGGGACAGTGTGGAACTAAAAATAAATGTTATCAGTGTTCTCAAAGCAAGTTATCTGTGTTTTTCCTCTCTGTCTGTGAGGCTACAGAACTGGAAATAAAGCAGGCCTCTTTCTCCTAGTGTATTGTCTGTTTGTACACACTGAGCTTGAGTATTTTGTGTAGGTCAGGGTGAACTGCACAGGGCCCAGGCAGCCAAGGTTTCTGCTGAAGTCTGTTTAGTTAGTTTCAGGACACTGGCTTGCCATGGAAGTCTCTGGGGGCATCAGTTCTGTCCTTGTGTCTGCCATAATATGTTTCCTGTCCCGGAAGCAAACCTTGCTCGTTCTGTCAGCTCAGTAAGCAAACCATTCGTATACGGTGCAATCTCATCAATTTGCCGCATGAAACATCTGCCCCTGTGCCTGGTATAGCTTCAGGTCAGCTCTCGCCGTTTACACTGTGAACTCTGTGCTGAGCTGGCTCATAATGTTGGAGGCTCAAATCCTGCTTTGTGACATACATCAAGGCTGACGGTACTGTCGGAGATTTGTTTCTGTTGGATAGGATGAGACACAAAACCAAGGTCGCTCCATTCCTCTCCAAGAGATCTCATGGCTCAGTTTTGAAGGCCAGCGGGTGATTTCTCCCTGGTATCCATGCCAATATTTAAATCTCACTCAACATTTAAAAAAGCAGATAATCTGATTGCCATTACAGCACTGCTTATGGGATCTTCCTGTGCACAAATCGACTGCTGCACTCCCTGTATTTGAACAGTGGACACATTTCACAACTGTAGCATTGGTTGTAAAAGGCTTTGGGAGGGCTGGTGCTTGTGAAAGGTGCCACGCTAATGCAGGTCTTTCTTGTTCTCTGCTCATTACTTCTGGTCACTCCTTAAAGTTAACCCTTAAAGTCTTCCATTTGTTCACTCCTGAGGCAATCTATTAGGCTCACGGGTTTAATATACTTTTATATAAGTTTTGAAGAAGAGTCACTGGACTTGAAACATCAACTCTATTTTTCCCTCCACAAATGCCAGACCTGCTGAGTTTCTCCAGATATTTCTCTTCTTGATTAGATTAGATCATATTACCTACCATATGGAAACAGGCCCTTTAGCCCAACAAGTCTACACCGACCCTCCGAAGAGTAACCCACCCAAACCCATTCCCCTACTCCCTACTAATACACCTATCACCTGAATTGCACGTCTTTGGACTGTGGGAGAAAACTGGAGCACCCAGAGGAAACCCACGTAGACACGGGGAGAATATGCAAACTCCACACAGACAGTCACCCGAGGCTGGAATCGAACTCAGATGCCTGGTCCTGAGAGGCAGCAGTGCTAACCACTGAGCCACTTGCATGTCTCCAGCATCTGCAATTGGATATAGGAGCAGAATTAGATCATTCAGCCCATCAAGTCTGCTGTGCCGTTAGTTCATAATAGACAGGCAGGAATCTGGAAGAACGCAGCAAGCCAGGCAGCACCAGGAGGTGGAGAAGTCAAGTATAACAGGTGAAACATTGACTTCTCCACCTCCTGAAGCTGCCTGGCTTGCTATGTTCTTGCAGCCTCCTGCCTGTCTGCTTTGGATTCCAGCATCTGCAGTTTCATGGCTGAGATGTTTCTCAACCCTATTCTCCTGTTTTCTCTCCATAACCCTTGGCCCCCCCCCCCTTACTAACCAAGAACCTATCTATCTCGTAGTTTGTTTTTTTTTGTACATGAGCTTATTTGGCAGCAAAGAGTGAGATTGGTTGGGGAAGAGATAGAATCAGACAGTACAAAACAGGCCCTTTGGTTCAACTGTCCACGCTGACCAGGTTTCCTAAACTGAACTCATCCCATTTATCTGCAAGAGGCCCATATCCCTCTGAACCCTTCCTCTCCATGTTCCTGTTCCAGTGGCCTTTTAAATGTTGTAATTGTACCAGCCTCCACTACTTCCTCGAGCAGCTTGTTCCATACACACACCACCCTCTGTATGAAAAAGTTGCCCCTTAGTTCCCTCTCACCTTAAACCTATGCCCTCTAGTTCTGGACTCCCTCACCCCGGGGAAAAGATCTTGGCTACTCACCTATTCATGCCCCTTATGATGTTCATGCTTCGAAAGTGCCGGCGTCAGACTGGGGTGGACAAAGTTAAAAATCACACAGCACCAGGTTATAGTCCAACGGGTTTATTTGGAAGCACTAGCTTTTGGAGCGCTGCTCCTTCATCAGGTGGTTGTGGAGGTTAAGATCATGCTCACAGATTTTATAGCCAAAGGAGTCCAGTGTCATGAAAAAGTAAAAAAGTCTTAGATGAAAACTTTCATCTTTTAGAATGGGATATGCTGGTTTCTGTTCTTTGATAGTATAAATCCCAGAACTTCTTTTAAATTACATTCTCAAGATAGCCCAGCTTTTTAAACAGTAGGTATGAAGTCTGTCTATGTTTTTATGATTTTTGTCTCTCTTGATGTTGTGAATGTCGATAACCCCTCAGCCTCATATGCCCCAGGGAAAAAAGTCCCAGGCTATCCAGCCTCTCCCTATAACTCAAACCGTCCAATCCCAGCAATATCTTTTTAAATGTGCTAACTTCATCTCTGGGAGCATTTCAATCCTACACATCATCCTTCCCAGGCCATTCAGCCTCACCTTATAACTCTAGCATCCAGTCTCGGTAACAATCTTGGAAATCTTTTTTGCTCCCTTTTCAGTTTAATAACATCCTTCCTATAGCAGGGAGACCAGAATTGTATGCAGTACTCCAAATGTTGTTGGATGTATAGTATTCAGTTTCCCCATATTGAAAATTAATCTTTAAAAAACTGGAAATCACATCAAAAGCTACAAACTGTGGAGGCAGTGACAATTTTGTCGTGATGTTGTGGAGCTTTTAAACAGAGCTGCAGCTTCCACTGGGCAGTAGTTAGACTTTGTCAAGTTTGATTCTGTCAACATTTGGTTGGTGATTAAATATTATCCTGTAGGCTTGTAAGTACAGATACTCAATTAAATAAAGCTTTGGAAAGAGAGTAGACAAGCTGGTTTTGTGGTCAGACAAGCAGAGAAGGCTAGTGGATTAAATGTCAATTTATTTTACACAATAAATCTGGAACACACTGCCCGAGAGTGTGGTGGAGGCAGGTTCAATTGAGGCATTCAACAGGGAATGAAGTTATTATCGGAAGAGGAACAGTGTTCAGAGTTACAGGCTGAAAGCAGGAGAATGGCATTGACTGAGTTGTTCATTCAGAGAGCCAGCAAGCAGGCAATGGGTCCAAATAACCTGCTGGTGCATTGTAACAGTTCTGAGACTCCCCCATCGGGAATTCAGATTGTTACTTGCATAAGCCCACGTGTATCACATCAAGAATCTGATATGGGAATATTCCAAAAGCATTTAATCCAATCAACTTCCCAAAAATATTTTTTAATGTCTTTCTGATTGTGGTACCTAGACTTGAAAGGGTTACATATGTGCTTTGATAGCTAATTTGTCTGGATTTGCTCCCTGGGGCTCAATCTCAATTAGTAGCTGAAGTGAAATGAGAAGCAAATTTACTGTTGGGAGAAATCACCAGAGCCTTGTAATCCAAGTCGACAGAAGTTATGCTGAGTCTTCAAAATGCGCAGACCAGTGTTGGAGCTGGGTCCTTACAGCTTCAAAGGGGAACACGTACTTTTCGAAGGAGAAACTGGAATTTCCTTCAGGATGCTTTGCCTTTTCCTCTACTTCAATGAAACACAGCAAATCTGGTTGATGTGTAAAGATGGGTTGCCGCTGTTGATGTGGTTACCTTATGGCAGCGGTAGCATGAATGGTTCCAAAGAGATTTTGGTCATGAGGACATTTTGACCATGTAAACAGAGCACCACCTGCCAATGCCTCTTTGACAGCACTTTGCAAAACCCACAATCTCTACCATCCCAAAGGCACAGGACAGCAGGTACCTGGGACTGCCACCATTTGCACACTCCCCTCCAAACCATGCACCATCCTAACCCTATCATTCTTTCTTCACCGGTACAGAATTGTTAGAGTGCAGAGGAGGCCATTCAGCCCATTATTTCTGCACTGGCTCTTTGAGTAAGCATTTCAGCTCGTGCTGTTCCCCTGCCTTCTCCCTATAACCTGGACATTGCTTTCTTTGGAATATTAGTCTCTTCAGAAGCCTCTTTTGACAGCCTTGATTGATTATGTCCCATCGCACTCTCAGGCAGTGCATTTTACAACCAAACCATTCTGCACAAGAAAGCTTTTCCTTGTGTCAGTTTTGCTTCTTTAGCTAAATACTTTAAAACTGTGAAATAAAACCAAGAACTGCAGATGCTGGGATTCTGACACAAACAATGAAATTGATGTAGGAACTCAGCAGGTCTGGCAGCATCTGTGGAGAAAGAAACACAGTTAATGTTCCAGATCCAGTTCTGGTTAGGGTCAATGGACCCAAAATGTTAACTCTGTTTCTGCTGCACATACAGCCAGACCTGCTGAGTTTCTCCAGCAACTTCTGTTTCTCTTTAAAATGGTGTCCTCATATTTTTTATGTTTTCATGAGTGGGAACATTTGTTTTCCCTATTTACCCTTCAATCGGATCTCCTCTTAGCCTTCTCCAAGGAGAACAATCCCAGATTCTCCAATCTATCTTCATCCCTGAAATTCCTCATTCCCCACTGAGGTACACTCACTCCTGAATCTTCTACACTCTCTCCAATGCCTTCACATCCTTCCAAAAGTACATTAGTACTGAACTGCAGCTGAGACTAAACTAGTGTCTTATAAAATTCAATATAATTTCCTTTTCTTGCAATCTAAATATCTATTAATAAAACCTAGGAGAGTGTGTGCTTTATTAACAGCTGTCTTCACCTCCCCTGCCATCTTTGATGACTTGTACACACATATCCCAAGGTCACTGTGCACTTGCACATCCTTTCAAATTGTATTCTTGATTTTTTCAGGTTTCCCCATGATCATCTGATCAAAATGTATCACATCACCATTCTCATCTGTCACCTGTTTACCCACCCCAGTGACTTGTCAATGCCCTTTTGAAATTCTACACTATCTTCCTCACAGTGTACAATGTGTTTTGTACTATTTGCATATTTTGAAATTGTGCACCAAAGTATAAGTCATTAATGTACAATTCATAGAAGACAAATGTCCAACCAATGACCCCAGTGAATTCCATTCCAAACATTCTCCCAGTTCAAAACATCATCCTATTAACCATAACTCTCAGCTGCCTGTTGTTCAGCCAACTTTGTATCCATGTTGCTCATGTCCATTTTATTCTATGAGTTCTAACTTTGCTCACCAGCTCTGCGGCATTGTGTCAAGTATCTTCAGGTGTGGTGTACCAGGATGGATGCAGCTCCAACAACACTCAAGAGGCTTGACACCATCCAGGGATAAAGCAATCCATTTGATTGGCACCACATCCACTTGCTCCACCACTGACACTCAGTAACCACAATGTGTACCATCTATGAGATGCACTGCAGGAATTTGCCGAGGCTCATTAAACAGCATATTCCAAACCTGTAGAAGGACAAGGGCAGCAGATACATGGAACACCAACCCCTGCAAGTTCCCACCTCTCATCTAAACTGCTCACCATCTATATTTCGCTGTCCATTCAGAGTCGCTGGGTCAAACCCCTCCCTGACAGTTAAAGAAGGCAGCTCTCCAGAAAGTTCTTAAGGACAGTTAGGGTTGTGCAATAAATGCTGGCCCAGGCAGTGACCCTCCTATCCTATGAATGAATTTAAAAATCAGCACTGCCCTAGTGAACTCTCTCTGCCACTTCGTTAAAAACCCCTATTAGTTGGTTAAACAAGATTTTCCCTGAAGAAATCTCTGCAGGCTTTCCTTAATATCATTACATATCATTATTAATTTTGTGTCAAATTATTGTTTCTCGACGTTCCCCAGCCACTGCATAGTCTGTAGTTGCAAGGCGTATACTTACATCTTTGTTTTGGAGCCAAGACATCTCCAGTTTTTTCCCAGTACTCTTGCAATTTCTTTTTTCCTTCAAGTATATCCAGGTGACTCCGTCTACACGTCTCACTGCCCCGGAAAGGTAGCCGACCTCATCACAGACTCCTCCCACCCTGGTTAGACTCTCTTCCAACCTCTTCTATTGGGAAGATGATACAGAAGCTTAAACCAGTTCAAGAACAGTTTCTTCCTCGCTGTTATTAGATTTCCGAATGGACCTCTCCAATTTCAAACCTAATGTTGATCTTGCTTTTTGTGCACCTTCTCTGCAGGTGTAACCTGTATCCCTTGCTCTGTTCAATCACCCTATGGTTTTTGTGTCTTTGTTTGGTATGATCTGCCTGCACTGCTCACAAAACAAAACTTTTCACTGTACTTAGGTACATGTGACAACAATAAATCAAATAAAATTAAACCAATAATGCTCTCCTACAATCTCTTCCATCAGGCAGAAGATACAGAAGCCTGAACACATGCACCAACAGGTTCAGGAACAGCTTCTTCTCGGCCGTTATTAGACTAATGAATGAATTCTCTAGCCTCAATGAGCAATGTAACCTGTTTGCCTCTGTCTGAGGCTTTTTGATCTATACATCCTTGCTTACTATGACCTGCCTGTATTGCTCGTAATCAAAGCTTCTCACTGTACCTCGGTTCATGTGACAATCAATCAATCGATCAAATCAAATCAATTCCTTTTTGAAATCTCTTGTTGAAACTGTATCCAGAACCTGATCAGGCAGTGCATTCCAATCCAAACAATCACTATATGAAAGTCTTTCCCCATGTTGTGGTTGCACCTTTTAGCAATAGCTTCACACACCTGAACATGTTGCTATCAACCTTTCAGCCATTGAAGAAAATGCATTTTCACCTCTGTTAATTTCCAATCGCCTAATCTGTTTTTAATGATAATGAATCTTTTCTTTGCCTTCTCTGCTTCAAGGAGAAATACCCCTGTTTTCTCAGTCTATCTACATAACTGTAAACTCACATTTTTGGAACTCATACTGTAAATTTCTCCCGTCCCCTCCCCAAAGGCTTATCATCGTTCTTGAAGTGTATAATCCAGAATTGGACTCAGGAGTCCAGCTGAGGCTGTACTAGTGTCTTTTTGCAGGTTTCGTATAACTTCTTGGCTTCCACGCTCTATGTCTCTATTTATAAAGCCCAAACCGTGGATTGCTTTATAAATATGTGCAGTGAATCTTGGCTTTCGATTTCACTAAGTCTTTAATAATCTGGAGACACTTAACAAACTCCTTTGTTTACTGGGTTTGAATGTTCTACAGGAAAGTCTCAGGGCAACGTGAATGTACTCTAATATTCGGGATTCTGGAAATGCAGGATAACCATTTGGCAAATAAGGAATTTCTTAGCGTTAGCCCCAGCCTAAGGCATAGTCAGAATTGTTAATTTGAGAGATGGGAACATCAGCCTCTGTTAAGGCCAGCATTTGTTACCCATCGCCCATTGCCCTGCAGCCTTGAGTGTTGACTTTCATTACGAACCAGAAGGAACGTTTTGATGTTCACACATTCCATTCCACCGAGACTTTGGCGTGACACCATTTTTAAAGTTGACATGTTAAATACTTCAGGGTAGGTAAAAACAATGACTGCAGATGCTGGAAACCAGATTCTGGATGAATGGTGCTGGAAGAGCACAGCAGTTCAGGTAGCATCCGAGGAGCAGTAAAATCGACGTTTCGGGCAAAAGGGCTTTTGCCCGAAAGTGTATTCCTGATGAAGGGCTTTTGCCCGAAACATCAATTTTACTGCTCCTCGGATGCTGCCTGAACTGCTGTGCTCTTCCAGCACCACTCATCCAGAATCTGGCTTCCAGCATGTTAAATACTTCGCTCCACCTTATGTCATCATAAAATCAAAAGTTAGTACATTGAAGCTTAGAAATTAGGAGACATTCAGGCTTGCTCTGCCAGCCAATATGATCATCCATAAATTGTTACCTTAGAGTTAGAGAGATGTACAGCATGGAAACCGACCCCTCGATCCAACTCATCCATGCTGACCAGGTATTCTAAACTGAAATAGTCCCATTTGCCAGCACTTGGCCAATATCCCTCTAAACCTTTCCTAGTCATATACCCATTCAGATGCCTTTTAAATGCTGTAATTGTACCAGCCTCCATCACTTCCTCTGGCAGCTCATTCCACACTGTACCAACCTCTGTGTGAAAAGGTAGCCCCTCAGGTCCCTTTTAAATCTTTCCTCTCTCGCCTTAAACTTCTGCCCTCTAGTTTTGGACTCCTCTACTCAGGGGAAAAGACCTTGAATAATCACCTGATCTATACCCTTCATGATTTTATGAACCTCTATACTATCACCCCTCAGCCTTCAACTCTCCAGGGAAAACAGCTCCAGCCGATTCAGCCTCTCCCAATAGCTCAAACCTCCAACCTTGGCAATATTCTTTTAAAACCTTTCTGCATCCTTTCAAGTTTAACAACATCCTTCCTATAGCAGGGAGACCAGAATTGAATGCAGTATTCCAAAAGTGGTCGAACCAATGTCCTGTACGGGCAGAACATCCATTGACTTCCATCCACTGAGTCCATCTACACTTCCCGGTGCCTTGGAAAGGCAGTCAACATCACCAAAGACCCCTCCCACCCCGGTTATACTCTCTTCCAAGCTGGGAGAAAGTGAGGACTGCAGATGCTGGAGATCAGAGTCAAAAAGTGTGGTGCTGGAAAAGCACAGCCAGTCAGGCGGCATCTGAGGAGCAGGAGAGTCAATGTTTCAAGCATAATCTCTTCTTCAGGAATTCCTGAGGAAGAACTTATGCTTAAACGTTGACCGTCTTGCTCCTGGGATGCCACCTGACCGGCTGTGCTTTTCCAGCACAACACACTCTTCCAACCTGTCCCATCAGGCAGAAGATACAAAGTCTTAAACACATGTACAAACAGGTTCAAGAACAGCTTCTTCCCCGCTGTTATTAAACGTCTGAATGAACCTGTCAAATTTCACATCTAATGTTATCTTGCTTTTGTGCAATTTTGTGTAACTTGTATTTCTTGCTCTGTTCTATCACCCTAACAAAACGTTTCACTGTACCTAGGTACATGTGACAATGATAAATCAAATTAAAAAACTTGCGAAGGACATCTTCCTCACTGATGTTTATCATTTACAAAACTAAATGTTAAAAAAAATCAAATCGCTTGATAGTTTAGACACTGTCCTATGAATTCAGCATGAGAGACGGTGCACACCATATCATCCGTTCTCGGTCCAAAGCACCATGTTACCTTGTGCCAGATCTGCCCATTCTCCTCTCCTTCTTGCCAGATGTATTGAGAGGGTTTAGTCTCTAAGTTTCATGAACTGGCACATTCCCAGAATGTTAGTAACCCTGACTTTATTGGCTTCTGTGACTTTCCAGCACTTTCTGATTTTATTTCACATTTAATTTTAACACTAGCCACCAAAGCGAAAGCAATTTCGTGGAGGCAGGTACAGTTACAAAAGTTAAAAGGCATCTGAATGGGTGTTTGAATACGAAGGGTTTAGACAGATATGGGGCGATATGTTGGCAAATGGGACTACAGGACATTCTGCTATAACATCCATTTCATTAACACAACTTCGCTGTAACACAGTTGATGAATTGGGGACACTGTTTCTAAAGTGTGTGTTGGCTGTAATGCAATTACAATACCAACACTTTAAGCGCTGTTTCTAAAAAGTGATTCTTCTATAATGTAGGGTTGCACAAGAACACAACCATTGCGTTGTGTAGGTCAGATTGGGGTGTCTGATTGGCATGGATGAGTTGGAACGAAAGGTCTGTTTCCCTGCAGGATGATTCTCTTACTAACTATAACAATTGACTGATCTACAGTGGATCTACAGTGGATCTGCCTTTGCGCTGCTCGTGGTGGGTCAAAGGATACTTTATTTTGAGATAACTCTCTCAACAAGTTATAACAGAATCTCAAAACTACGTTCTTTGTAATGTAGATATATGAAAGACTATGTATTCCTAGTTGGTTTCCTAAAGCATTATTGCAGGTTGGAGGTCAGTTAGCTCAGTGGGCTGGATGGCTGGTCTGTAATGCACAATGATGCCGACAGTGCGGGTTCAGTTCCTGCACTGGCTGATGTTAATATGAAGGTGCCACCCTGCCCCTTGTCTGAGCTGTAGTAACCCAACATCAATGTTTTCTGTCTGATTAAAAAAAAAAGTGGGACTACGTTGACTCTACATTTACCTTTTATTCCTGATGAGTTAGAGGATGAATCTACTATAACAATAGAGATGTAATGGATGTGTCAAGGGCTGTTGGAATTAAATGTGTCCTGTGTGGGCAGGGTGAGATGTTTAATACGTTATTAGTACATTGATACAGGAACACAGTATCTGGTTATATCCTGGTATCTGACTGAGCTGATAGTGGCTAGGTGAGTGGCCCCTTGTTTTTTAAGCAATTTCTGCCCCCAAGCCATTTCTTAGGAGAAAGCAAGACCAGGGGAGCTAGGGCCCGCTGCAGTGTATCAGAGAATCCACACATGTAGAAGGAGGCCATTCAGTCCATCAAGTCTGCACAGATCCTCTGAACAGCATTTCACTATTCCACATTTACCATTGCTAAACCAATTTGCATGCCCTGAACAATTTCAGCATGGTCAATCCCCTGCTCTGGAGTGGTTAGCACTGCTGTCGCACAGCACCAGGGTTTGATTCCAGCCTCAGGCGACTATGTGTGGAGTTTGCACATTCTCCCTGTGTCTGCGTGGGTTTTCTCCCATAGTCCAAAGATTTGCAGGTTAGGTGGATTGGCTATGGTGAAATGTAGGGTGGGTTTGGTGGGATGTTTTTTGAAGGGTCAGTGCAGACTCAATGGGCCAAATAGCCTGCTTCCTCACTTATGTAGGGCTTCTATGAATCCACCTAGCCTGGACATTTTCAGACTGTGGGAGGGAACTGGAGTATCTGGATGAAACCCATACAGACAGTCGCCTGATGTTGGAATCGAACCTGGGTCTCTGTTGCTGTGAGGCAGTAGTGCTAACCACTGAGCCACCTTGCCAGTGAGTAGAGAAATGAGGAATGTTTAAGGCCAAGTGTCAGAGGTCAGCAGGGATTAGTCTCCTTGGGGTTGATGGACAGTCAAGTGTCTGGAGGGTTACCTCCAGGTGCAGTCTGGGGGAATTCCAGTATTCCAAGCAAACTATCCCTCCTCCCTCACTCTATCTGTCCCATCTCAACATGTTCTGTTTCCAGCCAATGGAAAGCAGGGCTGATGTCATGAAGGATGACTAACATACGCTCTGGACATCTTAATGATGGAAAAGGGGCAGGAATCATTCAAGGCGTTTTAAGAATTTTAGGAGGGTTGTATTTTTTCCCCTGACTTAAATGTGAGGACTTTGTCACCTACATTTATCTTTTTATTCTGGAACATCGTGTTGCTAGAATTCATCAAAATTATAATTGGGACACTGTTGTTCACTATAACCTGAAAGAATTGCAGCTGCTCGAAATCAGAAACAAAAACTGAAATTGCTGGATAAACTCAGCAGATCAGGCAGCATCTGTGGAGAGAAATCACTTAACATTTGGGTCCAGTGACCCTTTCTCAGAATTAGAACTGAAATGTTAAATCTTCTTTCTTTCCATAGGTGCTGCCAAGTCTGCTGAGTTTTTCCATCAATTTCTGTTTTTGTTGCATTGTTGTTGATATTAGATACAAATTTTAATGAAGTTCTAACCTGTAATTGTTATTTCCCCAGGAGAGCCCTCATTCTCTGTGCTGTGCTATGTTGTACTTGCTACCTGGGACTTGCACAAGTACTGCCTGAAGGTAAGGTTTGTTTGATTATTAACTATTTATCAATAGAACAGTGTCATTCCAGGTCTGGTGTCTGAAATCCCCCAGCTCTGAGACCAAGACTTTACTGGATTTTGAATTACTCATCAGTGTTTACAATAATTTCCAACACAAACCCCAGAATCCCATCTATTTCATGGTGTCATGACTGAGGTAAACCCTTCTAATTTAAACCAGCCACACAGAAACGATTCACCTTATGCTGTAATCTGTTAAAATTCAAGAGGCAAAGAACTATCCCAGGGGTCAGTATTTACAGTTAAAAATTAACAACTTTATTCTTTAAATCCAGCAGGGAGTATTAAAACCAACAACTATTTATAACTCCTTTCTCTTAAAACCTAACTTTTACCTCCTACTCTACAATCCTAGCCTGATTAAAAACAAATCCTGATTAAGATTTACAAAACACAAATCATGTTTCAAAACCAGTCAGCTTTGCTGATTCTACTTTGTAGGTGCTCTCCAGGTTGGCCTCGATGTTCTGCTGCACACTCCCTCCAGACAGGTACCTTTCAGGTACCTAGCAGTCTAAAATTGGTCTTTGGCAGTTCTCCCTGTAACTGTTCAAAATGTCTGGTTTTATACCCCAAAAGATCAGATTGTTTCATTGGTTCTAATATTATCAAAATGCTAAATTCAAATTTGATTGGATTTTGGTATCTTGGGGCATAATTTAAAGTGATTGCCTGAATTTGAATTTGTTTTTGTTTCATGACCACCCAGCTGCTGCTATTTGTTTCAACCAAGTGTTACATTGTTACCTTGTTCAGGACTCTGTGTTTTGTTAGTCCTTGCTAGCTTTTCAACTCTTAAAGGCACAGAACACCTCTATACCTTCATAACAATGGTCTCTCACAAATCCACTGAGAATAGAATTCTTATAGTGTAGAAATAGGCCATTTGGCCCATCAAGTCCACACCGAACTCTGGAGAGCATTCCATCCAGACCCATCCCCCTACCTTTACCTTGCATTTCCCATGGCCTACATGTCCCTGAACATGATGGGTAATTTAGCGTGGCCAATTGTCAGGTGAAAGGGCAGCTCTTCGAAAACTTTTGATTTCAAATAAACTGTTGGACTATAACCTGGTGTTGTGTGGCCTCCTACCCAGTCCACTTGAGTCCAACACCGACACCTTCAAATCATGCTTAAAATGTAATGGAAGCAGGTTGAATAGTCACTTTCAAAAGGAAATGGAAGATGTGTTTGAAAAGGAGATAATTGAAGGGCTGTGGGGAAAACAGCAGGAGAATGGAGCTTAGGTTTCAAATTCTGGTGTCAGTTTTGTGTGTTTTGGTGCATTCTCCAGTTGTGATTAAGAGCTGGTTAGGGTTAGGACACATATGTAAGAACCAGTTTAAGGGCCTTATGATACTGACTCTACCTCTGGGTTAGAGGATCCATGTTGAAGTCCCTCCACCCATAGAGGTGCGTCACATCATGAACAAACAGGTTGAAGTAGTTTGTCTTTTAGAATTAGAATCTCTACTGTATGGAAACAGGTGTTTGGCCCAACAAGTCTACACTGACCCTCCGAAGAGTAACCCAGCCAGACCCATTCCCCTACCCTATATTTGCCTAATGCCCCTAACCTACACATCCCTGAATACTATGGGCAATTAAGCATGGCTAATCCACCTAACCTGCACATCTTTGGACTGTGGGAGGAAACCCACACAGACACTGGGAGAATGTGCAAACTCCATACAGATAGTCGCTCAAGGCTGGAATCAAACCCGAGTCCCTGGCGCTGAGGCAGCAATGCTAACCACTGAGCCACTGTGCCACCCCTAAGAATAATTTTTCTAAGAATTAGTTTCCATTTAGTTGGAGTTGGTCTGTGAAAAAGCAAAATAATCTGCCATGGGTGTTGTGTATAAGACAGACTGGCTCCTATTTCTTCCTTTGCAAGATGAATATTTACCAGATTAATAAGTTGGGCCAACTGGATACTGAAAATAAACACTGGAAATCACAGCAGGTCAGGCAGCATCCGTGGAGGGAGAGCAAGCTAACATTTTGAATCTGGATGACAATGCTCTTTCATAGAGCTAGCACAGATGAGATGGGTTGAATGTGGGCTTCCTGGAGAAAATTGCAACTAAACTAAACTGGAAATTGACTGAAAAGGTTAGTTGTTGCCTACCATCAAACTGTTTTCAGGAAGACAAATGTGTGATGGTGATGATTGAAAATTTTTGAGGGCTATATAGAGGGAGATCGACTTGTATATCTGTGTTAAACCCTTTCCATTGCTGTGAGATGGAAATGGTCAAATAGACTTCGACCCTTGCTCTATTACTAAATGAAATTTCTCATAAAAAACCGTGGTTTTATTATTGCCCAACTGATCAAAATCATGGCTTCTGTCCCAAAGCCCATAACACAAGCTCTGGGTGAATCACCCTTGGTTTCCATTAGTCCCCGGTTCTACTATATCTCTTGTTCCTTCCATTGCCTCTAGGTTGCTGGATTGTTTCTGAGTATCCAGACATGAGTGCACTGCCCGGAACAAAATCTTATTTGACTCGTGAGACCATACTTTATTTCCTACATTGCAGCGATTGTCTTGAAAGTATTACATGACTGTAAAATCTTATCTGTGTTTTATTGAAACAGTTAGTGTACAGAGGAACCTCAAATATCCGGCATTCGATTATCCAAATTTCGGATTATCCAGACAAGATCACAAGGTCCCGATGCTTGGGCTAAACTGTTATCCGGCATTCAATTATAGGAACATTCAATTAGAGTCATAGAGATGTGCAGCATGGAAACAGACCCTTCGGTTCAACCTGTCAACACCGACCAGATATCCCAACCCAATCTAGTCCCACCTGCCAGCACCCGGCCCATATCCCTCCAAACCCTTCCTATTCATATACCCATCCAAATGCCTCCTAAATGCTGCAATTGTACCAGCCTCCACTACATCCTCTGGCAGCTCATTCCATACACGTACCACCCTCTGCGTGAAAAAGTTGCCCCTTAGGTCTCTTTTATATCTTTCCCCTCTCGCCCTAAACCTATGCCCTCTAGTTCTGGATTCCCCGATCCCAGGGAAAAGACTTTGTCTATTTACCCTATCCATGCCCCTCATGATTTTGTAAACCTCTGTAAGGTCACCCCTCAGCCTCCGACGTTCCAGGTAAAACAGCCCAAGCCTGTTCAGCCTCTCCCTGAAAGCTCAAATCCTCCAACCCTGGCAACATCCTTGTAAATCTTTTCTGAACCCTTTCAAGTTTCACAACATCTTTCTGAGAGGAAGAAGACCAGAATTTCACGCAATATTCCAATAGTGGCCTAACCAATGTCCTGTACAGTTGCAACATGACCTCCCAACTCCTGTACTCAATACTCTGACCAATAAAGGAAAGCATACCAAATGCCTTCACTATCCTATCTAATTGCGACACTACTTTCAAGGAGCTATGAACCTGCACTCCAAGGTCTTTGTTCAGCAACTCTCCCTAGGACCTTACCATTAAGTGTATAAATCCTGCTCTGATTTGCTTTCCCAAAATGCAGCATCTCGCATTTATCTGAATTAAACTCCATCTGCCACTTCTCAGCCCATTGGCCCATCTGGTCCAGATCCTGTTGTAATCTGAGGTAACCCTCTTCGCTGTCCACTACACCTCCAATTTTGGTGTCATCTGCAAACTTACTAACTGTACCTCTTATGCTCGCATCCAAATCATTTATGTAAATGATAAAAAGTAGAGGACCCAACACCAATCCTTGTGGCACTCCACTAGTCACAGGCCTCCAGTCTGAAATTAACCTAATAAAATTCTCCCCGCCCGTGTCGTTTGGATAATTTAGGTTCCAAATAACACAGGTGGGGAGAATTTTGTTCGGTTAATTGAATGTTCTGATAATCGAATGCCGGATAACAGTTTAGCCCAAGCATCAGGACCTTGTGATCTTGTCTGGATAATCCAAAATTTGGATAATCGAATGCCAGATAATTAAGGTTCCTCTGTCTTTGAAAGGGCCCTTTCCTTCTGGTTCTGTAATCCAGGGAATTTAAATTTCTTGCATGTATTCCTAATATTTATTCCCAGTGATACTTAAGACAACTGTTTATTGCTGTTCCCTTGTTTGCTTGTGAAAGTGTTGATTGGTGTTTCAGTCTTTTTGTGATGATTAACCACAATAGTGGTGGACAGTGAAATATAGAGTATTATACCATTCATAATGAAGGAACACCATTATATTCCCAAGGTTGGTTGTGTATGAAAATGCTGGAGAAACTCAGCAGGTCAGGCAACATCTGTGGAGAGAGATACAGAGTTAATATTTGGGGTCCAGCATGATTCTTATTATCAGACTCGAAACATTAACTCTAGGTTCTCTCTCCACAGATGCTGCCAGACCTGCTGAGTTTCTCCAGCATTTTCTGTTTTTATTTAAGATTCTCGACATCAGCAGTAAACCACAGACTGGATAAGGACTGCAGGTTTCTTTCCTTAAGGGCATTCTGTTTGCTTTACTTTAATTGTCTCACATCATCTTCTGGAAACTAACAGTTATTTCCTGTCAGTTTTGAGAGGGTATATCTCAGTTTTGAGAGTATTCCATTAATGTTACTTGATTTTTTTTGATCAATAAGATTTCTTGCACAGTGAAATATTTTAGTTGTGCAATAATATTGCACAGAATCATAGAATGTACCAAGCAGGAGAGGCCATTCGGTCCATTGTGTCTGCACTGGCTCATAAAATGAGCGTTTTAAGTCAGCACCATTCCCCCACCTTTTTCCTATAATCTTGCACAGTTTCTGTTTCACTTGTCACGCACGATTTCAGTCCTTTTGCCACAATCTTTTGCTGTTTATTTCCAACTGACTGTGCTCGTCAGTGCTATTTTCAGTAAGTTTTGTTGGCAATCGCAGACTTGTGCGAAAATAGCTCAGGACTAGTTTAACCTTTGTGAAAACAGTAGCTCGGGGAATAGGTTGGCAACTGAGAAAGCTGTAAAGCATCCATTCCATATAGAGTGGAACGAGAAGTCTGCAGACATAGAAGCATCACATTAGCACATAAACCACGATCAATTACAGGATTGTGTGTCCCTTTTGTTTTGCATTGTTCTTGAAGGAGAGATTTGCAACTGAATTACTTCAATGCAAGTGATCCTTTGGTAAAGAAGGGTTCATTAGTGATGAGAAGTCGATTGAGGAACAGACGGCCCAAGCCTTCAATTCCTCCTCACTCTAAAGCAAAAGAGACAGACTTAAGGTTGTAAATGATGAAATCTAATATATGACAATAGAATCCTAGTGCACAGGAAAAGGCTACGTGGTGACCACTGGTGAGTTTACTTCCTAGTCTGGGCTTTTTTTGCTTTTGGCCTTTGGCCCAGTTGCCTTCAGGGTATAAGTCATGAGTGAGAATTTTGTTTTTTTCTGAAGGGCATCAGGGAACCAAAGGGTTTTTTTTGTTGTTGAATGACAAATTCTGGATATTTCGAAATCAACTTGCTCAGACTTGTCAAACACACCTCCAGATCGAGTGGGACTGAACCCAGGCCTCCTGGCTCAGAGGTAGGGACACTACAACTGTACCACAAGAACCCTCGATTCTGGATTATTAATAACGGGTTTGATTTCAAACTTTTTAAATTGAATTTAACTTTGTCCAGTTACCACAGTGGGTTTTGAAATCCTATCTTCAACATATTGGTCCAGGTCTCTCGATAATTGGTGTACTAATATTGACTGTACTACTATGAGATGACCATGTTAGGTTGCCTTGACAATGTCATCACCATGTTGAAGATGTACAGTGTGACAGCTCAGTATAACAGATCTCAGTACCATGGACAGAAAGGGCATCTGTCAAATAAGAGAGGTCTATAGTGAACTGCACAGTTCACTGATTCTAACATCCAAATTGTTATGTTAACACAGAGAAGTGTGAGTGAGAGGGGTTTATGTTGTAGCTTATGATAGTGACGATGAAATGATTACGTTAATTCATCCAGGGCAGTGTGGAATGATTCCCAGTATCCTCCATAGCTTCACTCCATGTCATTTTTGTAACCACCACCTGCAAGTTCTCCTTCATCCTGACTTGGAAGTATATCGCCGTTCCTTCATTGTCACTGGGTCAAAATCCTAGATTTCTCCTCTTATCATAAACTGCAGGTGTGCCTGCACCTCATGGACTGCAGCGGTTCAAGAAGGCAGCTCACCACCACCTTCTCAAGGGGCAACTAGAGACGGGCAATAAATGCTGGGCCCAGCCAACGAGTGAATAAAAAGAAACCATCCTCAGTTCTACAGCCTTCTGCAATCTTGGTGCTGCTTCAAATCTGGCATCGCTTGCTCATTCCACATTTTCCTCATTCCACTATTGGTGGCCATTTTTTCAAGCTTAGTTGGTGGCAGTGGTGAGAGCTCATTCCATTAGGTGACCACCTCTGGCACATGTAGAGGCGTCCCTCAGATAGAATTATGGGACTGTCACAGCTGCCATTGCTTCCTCAGAGCTCGTGACCTCATGACGATAAGATAAAGGAGCATAATTAGGCCATTTGGCCCATCTAACCTGCTCTGTCATCCAATCATGGCTGATATGTCTCTCTATCCCATTCTCCTGCTTTCTTCCCGTAACCTTTGATCCCCATACTGATCAAGAAAGTATCCATCTCTGTCTTAAAGTCAATCAATGAATTGTCTCCACAGCCTTCTGCGGCAATGAGTTCCACAAATTAACCACCTTCTGGCTGAATCCCCAGTTGCTCATTCTATGGAGTGTAGATTGGGAACTCGCTTCTTTCACTTTTGAGCAGTACTTGTATCTCTGTGTAACAGATTTGAACAGACAAATGGCCCAAAAATCATGAAGCAGGGATTCTTTATTCTACTGGATCAGATCATTACAAACATGAAGGGAAATTGAGGCTTAACAAGTTAATATTTAGATGGACTGAAGACTGTTGTTTACATTGGGTTAGGGAATTCGTTGCCTATTTGCTCTCTCCTCTCCCAAAGACATCCTTTTTTTTCTAGAGAGGGTCAATTCCAGCTGCTCTTCCTCACTATTGCCACCTGCTGAAGGAGGGCTGTGGCACAATTGCTCACATTCTCCCACTCAGCTCCACCCTCACATCAACATGTAACGCTGAGGGTCCTGACATAACTGCCTGAGCTCCCCTGCTCGGTATCGTCCCTCAGCATCGCCACTTGCTGCCAAAGGTCCCAGCACAACTGCTTGAGCTCTGTGTTCGGTGTCCTTCCTCACCAACACCACCTGCTGTAGAGGTCTCGGTACAATCGCTCGAGCTCCCCTGCTTGGTGTCCTCCCTCACCATCACCACCTGCAGTAGAGGTCTCAGCACAACTGCTTGAGCTCCGTATTCGGTGTCCTTCCTCACCAACACCACTTGCTGTAGAGGTCGCAGCACAACCGCTCGAGCTCCCCTGCTCCGTGTCCTCCCTCACCATCACCACTTGCTGTAGAGTTCTCGGCATAACCGCTCGAGCTCCCCTGCTTGGTGCCCTCCCTCACCACCACCTGCTGTAGAGGTCTCGGCACAACTGCTTGAGCCCTCCTGCTCAGTGTCCTCCCTCACCATCACCACCTGCTGCAGAGGTCTCGGCACAACCGCTTGAGCTCCCCTGCTCGGTGTCCTCTCTCACCATCACTACCTGCTGTACAGGTCTAGGTACAACTGCTTGGGTTCCCCTGCTCAGTGCCCTCCCCAACCATTGTCAGCTGCTGCCGGAAGTTCCATTACATTGCCAAGAAAATCTCCTATTCACCTGCCTTCTAATGTTGTACAGAGCCAAGAAAACTGCAGATGCTGGAATCCAAAATAGACAGGTATGAGGCTGGAAGAACAGAGGAAGCCTGGCAGCATCAGGAGTTGAAGAAGTCGACATTTCGAGTGTAACCCTTCTTCAGGACTTGGGGTGGGTTTTGGGGGAACTGCAGATAAAAGGGGACCACTCCCTTTCTGACATGACTATCCTTGGCCTCCTCCATTGCCAAAACAAACCATAGTTCCTGTTGGAGGAACAACACCTTATCTTCCACCTGGGCATCCTACAGCCCGGAGACTCAACATTGAGTTCTTCGATTTCAAATATCCTCCCTTCCCAAGCCCTGACTCCCTTCCCAGCCCCTGTCCCTCACTGCCACTGCTTCCTGCCACCAACTGGATCAACTCCTCCCAGTGACCAACCAGATCGTACCCTCTACCTGAATTCACCTATCCTCACTTAACCACCCTCGTCCCCTCCATCCCCTTTATCTGCAGCTCCCCCCCTCCACCCGCCCCACCCCACACCCATCCCCAGTCCTGAAGAAGGGTTACACCTGAAACGTTGACTTCTCCACCTCCTGATGCTGCCTAGCTTGCTGTGTTCTTCCAGCCTCCTGCCTGTCTACTTATAACGTTGTATAGTAACACAAGCAAATGTTCAGTGTATTTGTGCTGGGCAATACTGGTACATATAATTTTAAATTTGTAAGATCTACAGCTGAAATGCAGAATGCCATTTATTTTCTTCAAGAAAAGTCAGCTTCATTTTCATCCTTTTTTAGGAGCAACTGATTGTAATTACTGCTTGCTGAATGCTAGAGCGGGGTATCACGGTGGCTCAGCGGTTAGCACTGCTGCCTCACAGATCCTGGGACCCAGGTTCGATTCCCACCTCAGTCGACTGTTTGTGTGGTGTTTGCACATTCTCCCTGTGTCTATGCAGGTTTCCTCCAGGTGCTCCAATTTCCTCCCACAATCCAAAGATGTGTAGGTCAGATGAATTGGCCATGCTAAATTGCCAAAGTCAGGGGTAAATATAGGGTAGGGAAATGGGTCTGGGTGGGTTACTCTTCGGAGGGTTGGTGTGGACTTGTTGGGCTGAAGGGCCTGTTTCCATACTGTAGGGAATCTAATCTAGAGTGGAACCCAGCTGAAATGTTTAGCTGTTTAAGGCTCTGTACAGTTAAAGTATTCCCTGCTGGAAAATGTGTAAACAAGGACACCCAGAAGGCAGACTGAAAGAGGCTAATTACTGTGGTTGATGGAAGGTTCTCTAAATTGGCAGCCATTTGGAAATCCTTGCTCATTCCTTTGAGAAGGCACGAGATCATTGATGTCAGAACAGATCTTGTCCAGAAAGACTTGCATTTATAAAGTGCCTTTCACCATCTCAAACTCACAAAGTGCTTCGCTACCAGCTGAAGCATAGACACTGTTCCTGTGTGCACAGTAAGCTCCCACATTCAGTCACGAGAAAATGACCTACCAATCTGTTGCTGCGATGATGATTTGGGGGATAAATCCTGGTCAGGGCGCTGCAGGGAACTGCCTGCACTTGAGTATGACTGAAACAAAGGAAATGTTCTCAAAGCTTCTCAGCTTGTTCCTATCAGGACAAACACAAGAATGTCAAATTTTCAGGGGAGCAACGATTTATAGTGCATAAGGAAAGTGTGTGAATTTGTTGGTGTTGCCATGGACAGTGCGCCTGGGAACTATTGTCCATTGCTTTTGTGGAATTCATGAAAAGGCGTAATCTCCCTGGAGACGCTGCTTTTCCTGCAGATGATGTCTCACCTGTGTCTGAACAGGACTTGTCTTGTCGAGGGTAAGGGAACACAACCAATCATTTGTGCCTTTTATGAATTTAAACAAAGGTCTGGGGAAACAGCAGTCACCTTGTGCTTTCTCCACGGCAATGCTGTGACAAATCAATCAACTAGCCAACCAATCAGAAGCCTTTCTCCTCCAGTAGAAATTATTGTGATCATTTGAAATTTGGCATTCTTGCATCTGTCCTGATGCGTGATGAAAGGCTTTAAAAATCTGTCTCTTTTCATTAGTGCTCAGGTCCTGCCTACCAAATGTCTGTTTGTATCCTCTGCATCTCTTTGAAAGAGTGCCATGGGATTTTAGATGCTCACCTGGGAGAGCAGAGAGGGTTGATATTGATATTTGCTGTCATTTAGATGCAATCTAAATACATCTTTAAGGATTTTCAAAGTTTCTGGCTTAGTTCCATACTGTCTCATACCTGACTGTCTCTTCAAGTAGCTCAGAGCCTGGAGTACACCAGGCCAGTTTAGTTCACCTAGGAGTGGCTATAGGTACCCTCAATGAGATACTGTACTGGGAGGTAGCCCATCCCATTCTGGTACAGAGTGTTCTTTGCTGAGTCTAGCACGTGACTGCTGGTGTCACTGTCACACGATTAGATGCATTGCTATCTCTTTATTCTTTGTTATTGATTTATAATCACTTTTATTCATTCAGGGCATGTGGGTTTCGTGGTTAGGCCAGCACTTACTTCCCATTGCTAGTTGCCCCTTGAGAAGGTGGGGGTGAGTTGCCTTCTTGAACCGCTGCAGTTCATGTGTTGTGGGTTAACCCACAATGCCACTAGGGAGGGAATTCCAGGATTTTGACTCAGCATCACCGAAGTAATGGCAATGTATTTCCAAATCAGGATGGTGAATGGCTTGGAGGGATACTTGCAGGGGGTGGTGTTCCCATGTATCTGCTGCTCTTGTCCTTCTAGATGGAAATGGTTCTGTATTTGGAAGGTGATGTCTGAGGATCTTTAGTGAATTTCTGCAGTGTATCTTGTAGATAGGACACATTGCTGTTACTGAGCGTCGGTGGTGGAGGGAATGGGTGTTTGTAGATGTAGTGCCAATCAAGTGGGCTGCTTTGTCCTGGATGGTGTCAAGCTTCTTGAGTGTTGGGGCTGCACCCATCCAGGGAAGGTGAATATCATGAACATTGATATTGGAACTTTTTTCTATGTATGATGCTTCCAAAGTAACACTTTGAGGCATGACAGAAGGACATTTCACATAGATCAGTCAGCAAGGAAGCTAGCTAGAATATATGTTCTTGAAGCTGGGATGTTTCGTTCCTAATTTGACATGCTCCTGAGAAGCCACGTTCTCACTCTATCATTCACAATCATCTATCTAGCCCAGATGGACCTTGTATACTTGAATTTTCAGAAGCTTTTTGATAAAGTCTCTTGTCGGAGATGATTAGCCAAATTGAAGCACATGGGATAGAAGCTAATGTACTGAACATGGGTTAAGGGTCTTCTGACAGAGAGAAGACAGACAGTAGGGATAAATGGGGCTATTCTCATATTTTCAGGTTGCGTTGAAGGAGTAATGCAAGGATCAATATGTGGGTCCCAGCTGTTCAGATTATATGTCAATGAATTGGAGATGGAGGCCAAGTGTAATATTTATAACTTTGCAGATGAATACAAAGTTAAGCGAGGATGGGTGGAATGAGGAAGATATAAAGTGGCTTCAAGAGATTTGGACAGACTTTGTGAATGGGCAGATGGGAATTAGTGTGAAAAGATAGGGGGTTATTAACTTTGGTAGGAGGAAGAAGTGTATTTCTTAAATGGTAAGATGCTGGAAAGTGCAGATGTACAAAGCGACCTAGGTATCTTTTTCAGCAAGTGACTGAAGACTAACATGTAGGTGCAGCAAGTTATTGGGAAGGCTAATGTTAGCCTTTACTGCACGAGGATGTGAGTACAGAAGTAGTTGGGTCTTGGATCAGTTGACTAGGAGCTATGTGCAGTTCTGGTCTCCTTATCTCTGGAAGTATATTATTGCCAAAGAGGGCGTGCACCAAAGTTCCACCAGGCTGGTTTCTGATGCAGGACTGTCCTGTGAAGAGAGATTGGGCAAATGGAGTCTGTGTTGTCCAGTTGTAAATTGTGGCAGTGGAAAAGCACATCAGGCCAGGCATTTCGGACAAAGGCCCTTCATCAGGAATGTATTCTCTAGAGCAGTGATTCTCAATAGTTTTTTGGCACGGCCCCACGAGGAGCTCTTCTCAGGTTTCAGGGCCCCCCTTTCAAACAGGGATGCAACACAAACGGATAGACAGAAAAGCATTTACTATTGAACACCAAGAAAACTTGAACATTCTGACATACTGGACAAAACTTTAAAGAAGACTGTATGAAATTAAACAACTCTCAGGCCGAATGTGATCCTTAAGCTTGGTGCTTTTCTGCAAGTTTCATGATATTGGGCTCCAAGTTAGACAATAACAATCGGAGGTCACCAATATCAGTTCTGTTCCAGGATTTTGTCAAGGAAACTACCTTGCAGAATCCGCTGTTAACCAAATATGTTGTGTGAAAGGCAATAAAAAAAATTGGGCTTTTTTCCACACTGTTGTAAATTTATTCAGCAGACCACTCTTGATCCAAAAATCTTTTTGAAACTGACTGAACTGATGACGCGCAGTTCTGTCACTCTGAAGATCAATCAGACTCTCTTGAATTTATGCCTCAAATTGGGTGGGTTGTACTTCAGAATTCAGATTCAAAATTCAGTCTGGGATACCAAGATTTTACAGGTAATTTAATCTTTCTGGAATATCCTTGTGTACCTGCTTTAGATGTTTCACATCAACGGTAAGGTCATCGTCCTTCAGTGCCTCTGTGATCATCTTCAAGTTTGGAAATTGTAAAAATTCTCAATGTCCCATATTGTGCCAATAGACTTCGAGTTTCTTAAGGAAAGAAACAGTGGTTACTGCTTTTGCTCTATAAGGTCTTGTTAAACAAATTGAGTTTTTGAAAGATATCTGCCAGATAAAATACGAACGCCTTAACATCAACGAGTCTTTCTCCATGTTGTTTATCAGACATGAAGGAAACTATGGTGTCCCAGAGTGTAACAAAACATTGAAGACAGTTTCCCTTGGAAGGCCACCTTGCCTGGGTATACAGCAGCAGCACCTGGAAGTCATCTTCATTTCCTTCACACAATCCTGAAGGCTATGGGACTTGATGATGTTTGCAGTTTTTAATGACAACTGAAAGCGAAAGATTGAGACGTCCTCTTAAGTTTTTAGCTACTAGATGCTCCCTGTGAATGATAGGGAGAATAGTAAAGACAGAAGGTATAGTGCTTTTTAGTTGGGCATTGAATTTTCTGTATTGACCAACAATAGAAGAGGCACGATCAGTTGCACAAGACAATTATATTGTCCTTTGGAATATTGTTCTTGCTTAAGTAACTTTTGACTTCTTCAAAAACAGACAGTCCCTTAGTATCCGTTTTAATCCTCCTGGCAAACAACATCTCTTCCATTAGTTTGTTTCTGTTCCAGAATCTCACGTAAGCCATGAGAAATCTGTGACGTTTGAGTAAGCATTTGTTTCAGTGTTGGCCTTCTCTTGAAATTATCTCAAAGGTTTTTAAGAAATCTAAGGGTTTATCCTTTTTATCTGGATGCGAGGTATCCAAATGTTTTTTTCAATTTGCTTGGCTTCATGCTTTCATTTGACAATGTAGTCATGCAGTTCAACACACGGGTTTTGCGGAAATGCAATGAAACCATACAAATAAGTATTCCACCGAATACTGCCAATACTTGTTTTTTTCGCCAAGGAACTCATGGGTAGAATCATTTTTGAAAATAATAAAAATAATCATGAAGCACTTCTTACAAGGAAAATAATGAACAAATGAACTAGGATAAAAAAGGCCTAAAAAGAGACACGCTGATCTTCAGATAATGAAACATGGCAATAATGGATGCGAGAACCCTTGATTCTTTCTGATTCACAACTGACTCTGAAGTGAGGCTGTGTGGGAAGAGCTTAAGCAGTTAACTTACCAGGTGCGCCAAATTCAAACAGTGTGTTGGAAAGATATAATAAATGGGAGGGAAATTATTGACTCCAGTGAAAGTTGTTGCTTTGTTATTTCATTGGTTTAGTTACCAGGGCCCCCATAAACCCTTGGGGCTCCCCTTCTCACAGTTTTCAGTCTATGGCCCCCTTCAAATGTGCCAGGGCCCCTAAGGGGGCATGTGGCCCTCGTTGAGATTGGCTGGTCTAGAGTATCACAGAATGAGAGATGACCTCATTGAATCTTAAAGATGTAGACAGGGTAGATAGAAGTAAGGTGTTTCCTCAGGTGGGGCATCTAGAAATTTATAAATAAGGCATTTAGGATTGAGATGAGGAGAGTTCATTTTAATCAGATGGTTGTGAATCTTTGGAATGTTTTTGCTCCAGAGGGCTGGAGAAACCGTATCTTTGAATATGTTTAGAGTAGACCTTTGATAGACTTCTGATGACCAATGGCAAACTGAGTTATGTGGGTAAAAGGCATTGAAGTGTTTGGTCAGTCATGATTGTAAGAAATGGCTGAGCAAGCTTGATGGACTGAATGGCCTATTCCTGTTTTTATGTTCCTACATGGTTCAACTATTTTAATAATAATTACTGTCAGTCTGGTTTTGGTTTCCAGCACACTTACAGAATTCCTCACAATTTGAGTTTACAGTTGTTTGACTTCGCTTGATAAACACCAATTTTTTTCTTAGTTTATCTCTAAAATTGTACAACTTTATTCCTGCCTCCTAGTATGTGATCATGTTTCTTACCTGAGCCCTGTTAATGAGATCTATGGGATGGTTTCGTTGGAGCCTCATCAATGGCTTGATTTGTGTTGGTTAAACTTTAAATTGTTGCATTTTATCTCAAATCATGGGGCAGTGCAATGCATGATTCTGATAATTTAATCCTTAATTTCTGTCAGCTAGTGATGGGAGCTATAGTAAAGGTGCACCTATTAAGATAGACTGAATTTACAGCAATGCTGTTGCACCATGAGAGAAAAAGAGAAAGGGGGAAAGAGAGAGAGAGAGAGAGAGAAAAAGGAATGATGAGAGAAAGAAAGAGAGGGACAGAGAGGGGCGTAGAATGAGAGGGGGAAAAGAGAGAGAGAGTGGGACAGAGAGAGAGGGAGGGGGAGAGTGAGAGAAAGAGAGGTGGAAGAGAGAGAGAAGGAATCAGGAGGGAATGGGGACAATAATTGTGGGGTAAGTAGTTAACATCTGAATCAAATAACCTATCCCTCTGTTGTTCAATATCATGCAATTCACTGCAAATTTTAGGGGTTCATTTCTGTACTTATAGTTCCCATTGGCACAAAGATCTTTGAGTGGAAATTTTATGCAAATTACAAATCCTCAGGTGCAGCAGAATAAAGAGTTGAGTATTTTCTGAAAATAAATCTTTCATAGGATGGGAGCAGCCTTATTTGATGCCACCTTGTCACTGAACTGAGTGGCTTTACTGGGCTTTTTCAGCTGGCAGATAATGACATTGCTGTGGGTCTGGAGTCACATTTAGGCCAGACCAGGGAAGGACAGCAGTTTCTAGTCCTGAAGAAAGGTTCTGACCTGAAATGTCAACTTCCCTGCTGTGCTTTTTCCATCTCCACATTTTATCGACTCCTTCCCTAAAGGACATTGGTATATCAGATTTTTGTTTTGCAACGATTGATTTTCAGACTAGATTTGTTTAAACTCTAGATCTCATTCATTTAACATTTACATTTTATCAGCTAACAAGGCTGGATTCGAACCCATATTCTTGGTGCAATCGTGTGAATGTCTGGATATTTCTGCTGTGTTCACTGTCTTCCTTCAAGCTAGTGTAAAGTACAAGTCACCATAGTTCCAGAGGGGCATGGGACTGCTTTCTTATCGGAGAGAGATGACTAGTGATGGATTAGCCTGATGGTCACTATCCCTCAGGTGAGGGGAGAGGTTGGGAAGGTGCGACCTTCATAGTAACTTCAGCCAGTGCAGGAATTGAATCTGTGTTGTTGGTGTCATTCTGCATCACAAACCAGCCATCCAGCCAACTGAGCTAACCTATCATGTTGTGCACAGTTTATTAAAGAGATTGAATAAACTTGGCTCATTTTGTTGCTGATGTGTCTATATTACGGATACTATGAAAATGCTCATTATTATCCTCCTTTTGTTTGTTGGTGTTACAACTGAGGTTGAAGAGCTGCACCGAGTTCTTTCCAGTCCCTCTCCTTGACTGTTTATAAAACATCTTAACTTTAACCAGAGTGGTAACTTGGCCAATTATTTAGGTTTCAGACTGCATCTGTTGTGCTATTGGAAATAATTTAGCTCTGTTTCTTCCATTAGCAAAGAATAGCTAGTTTCTTAAAGATAAAATCCAAACACGCATGAAAACACCATTAGCTCTGCTACACACCAAAACACAAATGCTGAGGAAGCTTGAGATCCGAAATAACAACGGAAAATGCTGGAAGTGCTCAGCAGCTCTGGCAACATCTCTGAAGAGAGAAACCGAGTTAACATTTTGGATCTATGGCCTTTCAGCTGAAACATGATTAACTCTGTTTTTCTTCAAAGGTGTTTCCAGATCTGCCAGCATTTTCTGTTTTTATCGAGTAATAAAAGGCTTCCCAATCTGAATACACACCACTGTGTTGATTGTGTAAATCTTTAACTTCAGTCATAATTGGACAAGCTTTCAGTGAATATATAGAGCCAGTACCAATCCGGTTACCATGACTTTCTCAATGATTTGGAATAATCTTGCAATCACATTCATTCCTTTTTTGAACTGCGCTCAAGGTAATAATGCAGTCATTTTTGTAATGACAGTAGGTAGGACCCATTCTCACAATCACTTATAGAATCCCTACAGTGGGGAAAGATACCATTCAGTTTTTAGATCAGAGTGGCGCTGGAAAAGCACAGCAGGTCAGGCAGCATCCGAGGAACAGGAAAATCAACGTTTCGGGCAAATGGCCTTCATCGGGAATGGAGGCAGAGAGCCACCAGGGTGGAGAGAGAAATTGGAGTGGTGGGGAGGGGGTGGGTGGGGCTGGGGCTGGGGAGAAGGTAGCAAAGAGTACAATAGGTGAATAGGGTGGGGATGGAGGTGATAGGTCAGAGATGAGGGTGGAGTGGATAGGTGGGAAGGGACATTGGCAGGTAGGACAGGTCATGAGGACAGTGCTGAGCTGGAAGGTTGGAACTGGGCTAAGGTGGGGGAAGGGGAAATGAGGAAACTGGTGAAGTCCACATTAATGCCCTGGAGTTGAAGTGTTCCGAGGCGGAAGATGAGGCATTCTTCCTCCGGGCATCGGTAGTGGCGGTGGAGGAGGCCCAGGACCTGCATGTCCTCGGCAGAGTGGGAGGGGGAGTTGAAATGTTGTGCCACAGGGCGGTGTGGTTGATTGGTGTGGGTGTCTGGGAGATGTTCCCTGAAGCGCTCTGCGAGGAGGCGTCCAGTCTCCCCAATGTAGAGGAAACCGCATCGGGAGCAACGGATACAATAAATGACATTGGTGGATGTGCAGGTGAAACTTTGGATGTGGAAGGCTCCTTTGGGGCCTTGGATGGAGGTGGGGGGGGGGGAGATGCGGGCGCAGATTTTGCAATTCTTGCGGTGGCAGGGGAAGGTGCCAGGACGGGAAGGTGGGTTGTTGGGCAGGTGTGGACCTGACCAGGTAGTCACTGAGGGGGAACGGTCTTTGTGGAAAGCAGAAAGGGATGGGGAGGGAAATGTATCTCTGGTGGTGGGGTCCGTTTGGACGTGGCAGAAATGTCGGCGGATGATGCGGTTTATGCGAAGGTTGGTAGGATGGAAAGTGAGGACCAGGGGGGTTCAGTCCTTGTTACAGTTGGAGGGGTGGGGTTTGAGGGCGGAGGTGCGGTATGTGGATGAGATGCGTTGGAGGGCATCTTCAACCATGTGGGAAGGGAAATTGCGATCTCTAAAGAAGGAGGCCATCTGGTGTGTTCTGCGGTGGAACTGGTCCTCCTGGGAGCAGATACAGCGGAGGCGGAGGAATTGGGAATACGGGATGGCATTTTTGCAGGAGGTAGGGTGGGAAAAGGTGTAATCCAGGTAGTTGTGGGAGTTGGTGGGTTTGTAAAAAAAGAAAATGTCAGTGTCAAGTCAGTCGTCATTAATGGAGATGGAGAAGTCCAGGAAGGGGAGGTAGGTGTCAGAGATGGTCCAGATGAATTTAAGGTCGGGGTGGAATATGTTGGTGAAGTTGATGGACTGCTCAACTCCTCGCGGGAGCACGAGGTGGCGCCGATGCAGTCATCAATGTAGCGGAGGAAGAGGTGGGGAGTGGTGCCGGTGTAACTACAGAAGATCAACTGTTCTACGTAGCCAACAAAGAGACAGGCATAGCTGGGGCTCATGGCTACCCCCTTGATCTGGAAGAAATGGGAGAATTGAAAGATACCAACCAGCCTACACTGACCCTCCAAAGAGCATCCTTCCCAGACATGGGATGGTTAGCACTGCTGCCTCACAGCGCCAGGGTCCTGGGTTCAATTCCAGCCTTGGGCGACTGTCTGTGTGGAGTTTGCACATTCTCCTCGTTATCTGCGTGGGTTTCCTCCGGGTGCTCCGGTTTCCTCCCACAGTCCAAAGATGTGCAGATTAGGTGAATTGGCCATGCTAAAATGCCCATAATGTTAGGTGCATTAGTCAGCGGGAAATGGGTCTGGGTGGGTTACTCTTCAGAGGGTTGGTGTGGACTTGTTGGGCTGAAGGGCCTGTTTCCACTGTAGGGAATCTAATCTCAAAACTCTGCATTTCCCATGGCTAATCCACATAGCCTGCACATCCCTGGACACTATGGGACAATTTAGCATGGCCAATTCACCTTCACAGCTTTGGACTGTGGGAGGAAACCAAAGCACTTAAAGGGAGCCTACACTGTTCAGGGGAGAATGTGCAAACTCCATGCAGACAGTTGCCCAAGGGGTGGAATTGAACCCAGGTCCTTGGTACTGTGAGGTAGCAGTGCTAACCACTGAACCACTCTATTAGCTGATTGATAGGCCTTTGTTAATGAAAATTAGTTATCTCTGGCAAAGCCAGAATTTGCTGCCCATCCCAAATTACCCTAGAGGTGATGGTGAGCTGTCATCTTGAACCAGTGTCTTCCATGTGTGGGACTCTTAAGGAGGAAGTTCCAGGATTTTGATGCAGCGACGGTGAACTAACAACGATGTATTTCAAGTCAGGATGGTGAGTGGCCTGGAGGGGAACTTGCAGGGGGTGGTTTTCCCATGCATCTGCCACCCATGTCCTTCTAGAAGGAAACAATAGTGGGGTTTGAAGGTGGTGTCAGAGGAGATTTACAGGATTAACTGCCTCTATAAGTTGTGGATTAATTTACTGTTTCTTCTGCAGTTTTTGAGATTTGAAGGCAAATTCAATGCCCACAACTAAATTTCAGTTTGATTTATAGTCACACACTACTTAGAGAACACCCTTCCCAGTGAACTCCTGCCTCTGTTTCCAGGCAGTAGGTGGCATTGGGCTGCAGTGTAGAGGTGACACTCTATGTAATGCTATGTGCCATCTCAAAATGCAATCAGTGATTGTAGTGAAAGCATGAATGAATTCCCACTGCACCTTTCTCACCTTCACCCTAAGTACTAGCATAGAAATAATTTGAGTTGAAAAGTCCTGCATGTAAAGTGAATGTCTGTTGCTGTTTTGTCAGCCAATGTGGAAGGAAATGGCAATGTTTGCAGGGAGAACAAGTCACAGATGTCTGAAATGGCAAAAAGCTTTATTTCCAAATACTAATTTGTTGTTGCAGATTGCATATAACATGTTAAGCTTTTAACCTGGTTCTCCACGATAGACTGCATGCCAGTTGCACTCACCGAATTAAACATTGCATCAATTATCAAACCAACGATTCAAATCTAATTTAAGAACCTCCACTTTATTTTGAGCTAAATTTGTTGCTGGATGATGTGAAAGAGGGATTTCCTCAGCAGATATTGCACCGTTCGCTGCCAAATCCTGACACCTGACAGATGTATCTGAAACAGATTCTGAGTGAAGAGTGTTTCTTATTATATTCTTTATTGCAGCCAGAATGTTACACAGTGCAGGGTGGAATACAGAAGTGGTACAACAGAATTAATTCTGAATCTAGTGCTGTGGTATGCCGTTTGACTTAAAAAGCATATATGTAAACTGTGACATTATTATCTGGATTGTGCTCAGAGATTGGGTCCTTGAGAAATCTTATTTGACTAATTAATCCTAAATCCTAATTAATCGTCTTTGGGTGAGTTTTGCTTCATTGAATGAATGATGTATGCTTATGTTCCTTGAGCACCAGCGATTGTGTTCACATGGAGATTAATTTCCCTTGGACTTTGATCCTATCAATATCCGGATTAAAGCGGGTCTGGATTTCTGACTCTCCTGGTGCCCTTTATCTATGGGATGTCCAACTGTGTGTTAGAAACTCCCCTCTGGAGAGACAAGTTGCCAATTAAGAATACGTTAGGCAATTTTGGCAGGGATTTCCAACTGGAAACATGGGTGCCCTGCATTCCACTGGCATCCCAACGTTGCCAGTGAAAGTGGCAATCGAAGAACTGACTGGCAAAGAGAAGAGATTGCATGAGTTACTGAGGCTTCACACCTGCTTCCTCGCCCGAGTGAGAGGATTTTGAGAACAGCGCTTCCTCTGACAGCTTTCTTTCACCACCTTGGAGTCGATTGCAGCCTACATTGCCTGTGACGTTCACGATGTCGGGGCTCTATGCATCTGATCTCCAGTTTCTAGCTGGTGATTGATGTTGGTTCAACATCGCAAGCTCAGTACCAGCTGCAGCTCTGCCAGAGAGAGGGAACCTGAGCTCAACCCTTTGGGCTCCCAGGCAGTGATGACCGCAACATGGATTATATTGGCAAGGCATCAGCTCCCTGAATATACCTGAACATCCGTGGTCTGCTCGAAGAGAAACTGCTGTGTCCAAGTCAACTGACCATGGCTCCTGAGGCAGCACCTTCCAACCATCTCGAATGACAAGGACAGTAGGTATATGGGAACACCACCATCTACAAGTTCCCCTTAAATCCACTTAAAGCATGGGGAGCAATGAGACCCAAGATACAAACAAGGAAGAAGAGTAGGCCTGCTCCCCCATTCCATAAGATTGTGGCCGATCTGATTGTTAACCTCACCTCTACATTCCTCCAACATCCCCTGATAATCTTTTACCCTCCTTGCTAATCAAATATCAATGCACCTCAGCCTTCAAAGTATCATTCTGCATCAGCTGCCTTTTGAGAAAGAGAATCCCAAAGACTCTAAATGCTCTGAGAGAAAAAAAAGATTCCTCATCTCTGTCTTCAAGCTGCCTCCAGTTGAAAACATGTGGCACGAAGTGACATTCCCCCAATCAGTCATGTTGCTCAACGGTGTGTTTTGGACAAGTGCAGAGGCCTCCCCACCTTCAGGATGCACCAGCTGCACTTCGAGACTAAGCGAGTCTGTGCATTCTACAACAGACTGTATCGGGGGGGGGGTCTTCATGATCCCAGCGTAGTGCCCCATTGGAGGAAGAGGTGAAGCCCATTCTCACTGGGACACCAGTGGCAGTTTCAAAAGGCATGTGGCAGGGTTAGGTTCCACCTGGCAGCCAGCTTGCTGACCCGATACAAAGCAGTCAAGCTTCCCTTCCACGTAGCATCATCAATCAGCTCTGAGCCCTCTCCGTACCATTCATCATAAATGACACTTGCTCCATGACAGGTAAAATTAGGAACACAGTGCAAGCAAATTATATTCAGACAGACTCAAAAATTAAACAAACTTAACAATCTAGAATTGTGTTTCATTCCCAGGGGTATATCCTTCGAGTGCCAATCTTTATGTTTACTTTTGCTGCTACTGCAAACTGTGTGGTTTCAGTCGAGTGGGAGCGAATCACTCCCATCCTGCCTCAATGGCTGAACTGCTGGTAGCTGACATGCCCTGGGTTTCAGAGTTAGTGAGGGGCTCTGGCAGAGTCTGTCCCTGCCAACCCCTCCCGTGTTGTCCTTTGGGTTATAGGACACTGATTCAAATGACAGGCTGGAAAATGTAGGTCATGTAGCCGGAATCACCACTTTCATCTTCCCTTTCGCAATCTTTTTAACCACTCAGCCGCATTTCCCTCCTAGTGATGAGGCAGTGGCATGGTGATGATGCGACTGGGCTGTTAATTTGACCAAATGCTCTGGGAAAGTGAGTTCAAAGCCCACCTCAGCAGCTGGTAGCAATTAAATTCAAGGAATAAATCTGGAACTGAAAGCTAGTGACGGTGACTATGACAACTGTCATCAATTGTCAAAAAAAATCTATCTACATGGCATTTTAGAGGTGTCTGCTGTCTTTCCCTGATCTGCTCTGTGTGTAACTCTAGATGCATAACAAGGTGACCCTCAGTTCAAGGGCATTTAGGGATGGACAACTAATACTGACCTCAGGAAGGAATAAAGACAGTTAATGAGCTGGAAAGCACTTTACACATTGATTTTGTTTGATTTGATTTATTATGGTGGACTGGTTGGGCCGAAGGGCCTGTTTCCACACTGTAGTGAATCTAATCTAATCATCACAGGTACCGAGGTACAGTGAAGAGTATTGATTTGCATGCTAACCAAACATGAATTAGAACTATAAGACAGTGAGGAGTTATTATGTAGACATTATGTAGATGATCACATTTCACAGGCTGTTGGCATCAGTCAACATGACTGAGTGTTCTATGCCAAGTGGCTTACATTTTATTCTTTCATGGGATATGGGCATCACTGGAAAAGCCAACATTTGTAGCCAATCCTTCATTTCCTTTGGACTGAGTGCTGTATTAGGTCATTGCAGAGGGCAGCTAAGAGTCATGTGTTAATGACATTATAAGACTATAAGACATAGGAGTGGAAGTAAGACCATTCAGCCCATTGAGTCTACTCCACCATTCAATCGTGGCTGATGGGCATTTCAACGTCACTTACCCGCACTTGCCCTGTATCCCTTAATTCCTTGCGAGATCAAGAATTTATCAATCTCTGCCTTGGAGACATTTAACGTCCCGGCCTCCACTGTGCTCAGTGGCAATGAATTCCACAGGCCCACCACTCTCTGGCTGAAGAAATGTCTCTTCATTTCCGTTTTAAATCGACCCCCTCTAATTCTAAGGCTATGCCCATGGGTCCTAGTATCCCCGTCTGAGGGAAACAAATTCCCAGCGTCCACCCTTTCTAAGCCATGCATTATCTTGTAACATTCTATTAGATCTCCCCTCAACCTTCTAAACTCTTACAAATACAATCCTAGCATCCTCACCATTCATCGTATGTTAGGTCTACCAGTCCAGGGATCATCTGTGTGAATCGCTGCTGGGCATGCCCCTGTGCCAGTATGTCCTTTCTGAAGTGTGGGGCCCAAAACTGGACACCGTATTCTAAATGGGGTCTAACCAGAGCTTTATAAAGTCTCAGTAGCACATCGTTGCTTTTACATTCCAACCCTCTTGTGATAAATGACAACATTATTTGTTATTACATAGAATCACATGGAGACCAGACAAAGTTAGGATTCCCTGCACTAAAGGGCATTCATGAACAAGATGATAGTCATAAAGCTATTAGAAATGGGGATCACCTTGTCAGTGACTTTTCATTATCACCTAGCTTTCCAATTGCAGATTTATTAACTGAATGTTAATTCCACCAGCTCCCAGATATTCACCAGATCATTAACGTGTGCCTCTGGATTACGACACCAATGATATTGCCACTGTATGCTCCATCTTTGTGACATTTAAATCTTCCCATCAGTTAGCTGGGTGTCTCCTATCTCTCTCTGTCCAATGGCAAAGCATATTAAGGCTTAAAACCAAAAAATAAACAGAAATTGGAGGAGAAACTCAGCAGGTCTGACAGCATTTGTGCAGAGAAAGCAGAGTTAACATTTTGTCTCCAGTGTGATGCTTCAGAACTGAAAAAGTTCAGAAACGTTTTACAAGTTCAATGCTAGGATTGGAGGGTTTGAGCTATAGGGAGAGGTTGAATAGACTAGGGCAGTTTTCCCTGGAGCGTCAGAGGCTGAGGGGTAACCTTATTGAGGTTTATAAAACCATGAGGGGCATGGATGGGTAAATAGACAAAGTCTTTTTCCCTGGGGTAGGGGAGTCCAGAACTAGAGGGCATAGATTTAGGGTGAGATGGGTAAGATTTAGAAGGGACTGAAAGGGCAAACGTTTCACACAGAGGGTGGTACATGCACAGAATGAGTTGCCAGAGGCAGTGGTGGAGACTGGTACAGCATTTAAAAGGCATCTGGATGGCTATAAAATAAGAAGGGTTTAGAGGGATATGGGCCAGGTGCTGGTAAGTGGGATTAATGTAGGATATCTGGTCGGCATGGACAAGTGGACTGAAGAGTCTGTTTCCTTGCTGCACATCTCTATGACTCAAGCTGAATCTTCGCCAGCAATTTCTGTTTTAATCTATTTTGGATCTCCAACATCCACAGCTCTTTGTTTTATTTTATACTAAGGCTTAACCGCCGTCCAGGTTTGAGTTGACCCCAGGTTTGTAGAAGGAGGCCATTTAGCCTGTCATGTCTGCACCAGCTCTCTTCTCAGCTAATCTTACTCTGTCACCATTTCCCCAGCAAATCATTCATCTTCAGATCATGATCCAATTCCTTTTTGCGAGCTGAGATTAAATCTGCCTCCGTCGGATTCCTCAGGCTGTGTTCTTGTTCCTAACCACTCGCTGGGTGAAAAGGTGTCACCTCTTGTTCTTTTGTCCATCACCATACGTTTATGCCCTCTGGGCCTCAACCTTTCTGACAAAAGAGATGGATTTTCATCTGTCTCAACCCCTCATGAATTTAAACATCTCTGTGAGACCTCCTCTCAACCTTCTCTCTACAGACGACAGTTAAAATGGTTAAAATGCCCTCCAGTTTCTCAGTGATGAATATTGTGAACCATTTGCTGAGGGTGATGGTGGAAGCAATCAATACTGCCTCGTTCTGAAGCAAATGAAATAAATTACGTTATTTTCTGAAAGACATTGGTCAGTAATTTGAGTTCTGCCGTGTGGTGATTGACGGAGACTTGGAAGGAAGTGGGGAACTTTGGACCAGTGGATTCCAAAACTCTCCATCACTGGTATATTTCAAGAACAATTACTAGGTCTGTTGTTGAATAATTCCTGTGGTTAGTCAATAATTCCATTGCTGTATTATTGTGTCAAAGCCAATTAGTTAGACCTCAGTATGTCTTCCTTTAGTAGTTCACTGGTTCTGATATTGAAATCTCCGGTTCAGCAATATGACCTTATCACAGAGGTTGTATCATGACTACAGTAAATAATAATCTCACTGGTTTTGAGAAAACTAAAAGGACTCACTTCCAACATTCATTGTTGCTTTCTTCAGAGGAACATTATGAAAATATAAGCTTAGAATTCACTGTGGTCTAGATTTGTGCAAAGTCAACACATCTGCATTATATTCATTTTTACAGAGACACAGTGTCAAAGTCCTGTTGCATCTCTATGTCAGCTTTGGACCAGATAATCATCAGCCTGTTGTCTTTCCCTATAAATTGGGGTTCCCTTTGAAGTTAAGTGTTTTGCATCCCGGTCCTGATGAGCTCAAGGCAAAAAGTTTCCATTTTGTGCGTCGTTTTAGCATGCATTTATTTTTGTCCTGCTGCTTTAGTGAATTCAGTGATGCAGATGTTAAAGGAGGAATTGCAGTCATTTCTTGGCTTTGTCAGGACGTCATGTTCAATCCGTTCTGATTGCATGGATTCCATTGTCAGTTTTAATCATTGCAGCCATGTTTCTCACTGACGCTGCAGTTTCCTGTGCATGGCCAACACCTGTCAGTTCGCATTGCGATATGTTTTCAGTTAAAGTAGGAGGGTTTGCAATGGCGCAGAGTCAGGGCATACCGTCAATCAGTGATAACTACTGCATGAAGGAAGAACTGAAATGGGAACAGGATATAGAGGGGTGACTGTGACATCACAATGGATGAGTAATTCAGAAGGATGTGGAATCCTGCCTTAGTAACTGGTGGAAATTTAAATTCAATTCATAAATCTGCCACACTAATCTCAGTGATGACCAAGTACCACAGATTGATATGAAAACCCCATTGGTTTACCAATTCAGAAGTCACACGACACCAGGTTATAGTCCAACAGGTTTAAAAGCCTGGAGCACTGCTCCTTGGTCAGGTGAAAGGGCCACGTTCTGAAAGCTGGTGATTTCAAATAAACCTGTTGGACTATAACCTGGTGTTGTGTGACTTCTGACTTTGCCCACCATAGTCCAATGCCGGCATCTCCACATCCTGGTTTACGAAAGGTCTTTGGGTCTAAAAAAATCTGCCATTCTTACCTGTGATTCCAGACCCCACAGCAATGTGGTTGACTCTTAATCTGGCCTCTCAGGATCGCTGTGAGATTCAGTCTTTGCATCAGTCTAAAAAGTGAATTAGTAAAATGATCAGGTTCCTGGCAGGGACTGTACTATGGGAAAGTCAATTGCCAAGACTGGATCACCATCTAGCTAAAAGGCGGAAGTGTGGAGAGATGGAAAACAAATTGGGGCCCTACAGAGGGAAATAAGGAGGGAAAGCAGATTGGGAAAAAGAATCAAACTGTTTAACCTTTCGAGCAATTAACAGCCTCTTCTAATCCAATTCTTCCTCTCTTAATTCTAAATTAGAAAGCAAATTTGTTCTTCAATTTGTAAGTTGTGCTTAAATTGCAATAAAGACCCTCATGCTCAAAATATTCAGGCTGGCTTTCGAATGATTAGCGCTGTATTTTCTGACATGCTCTTGCACTATTTCTGTATAATACAGATTCAGTTATGATTAAAGAAGGATGTGGTCTGTAGGGAGAGTGAGATTGTAATTAAAATGTTTTGTTTGGAACACCAAGACAAATTGAATTCTGTGAGGCAGCTGACCTTAATTCTGCCCATATGTTGCAATACCCACATGACCAAATCTGCCATTTGTTGATAGCTCGAGACACGAGTTTGGTGGTTCAACTCCATGTCATCTCTCGTGTGTCAAGTAGAAGGTTTACCCAATTTTGTCTCTGTATGTTCTTATCAGCTGCATTTGGCACGTAGAGATCTAAAATATGCAATGTATATAAGGATAGTAAAGGAACCAGCAAACGCATTATGCATCTATGGGTCAGTTTTTGTGCAACATCTCCATCACTGCGAGTTGTGCAGTTTAATTCAGAGCCATTGAACTGCCTGTGTCCCTTTTTCCATCGACATTTTTAATCTTTCCAATGTCAGCAGGGAGCCAAGTGTCTCTCCAGCTTACATTAAGATTTAACTGTCCAGTGAACAGAGGTTGTCACAATTACAAAAGTACATGTGCACATTGTGTTGTGTTTATATTGCCCAGGTGGCAGTGAACAGTTTAATTTGGGGTTTTGTGATTCTTGAAACAGAAACTGGTCTCGCAGTCGTGGAACCATTACCCTGAAGGTCTGTATCCATACGTAGAATTTGAATGAGTTCCGTAGCCGTGCATTGACGTGGGCCGCCTTCCCAACACTGTATCTTTTTGTTTTCAAATCCCTCCCTGATGTCACCTATAAGGCCATAAGACACAGGAGCAGAAATTAGACCATTCGGCATATTGAGTCTGCTCCACCATTCAATCATGGCTATTAGGTGTTACAACCCCGATTCTCCTGCTTTCTCCCCAAAACCTTTGGTTCCCTTAGCAATCAAGAACTTAGCTATCTCTGTTTTAAATATACTCAATGACCTGGCCTCCATAGCCTTCTGTGGCAATGAATCCCATAGATTCACCACTCTCTGGCCGAAGAAGTTTCTTCTTATCTCTGTTCAAAAGGGTTTTCCCTTTACTCTAAAGCTGTGCCCTCAGATCCTCCAATGGATCTCTTGCCAATGGAAACATCTTCCCAACATCACCTCTGTGGTCTCCTCCAGCCTCGGTAACTCTCTGGTTTCTGCTGCATCTTCATCGCTTGGGCCACAAACTTTGTTTTCACATTCCTCCATGGCGTTGTTGCCATTCCACCACCTGTCTCCTCTACCATCACCGAAATCTCTTCCAACCTTGAGATCTTAGCTGTTCTCCAATTCTGGCCATCCCCAAAATCCTTGCAGATTTGGAACACTACTCATTACAGAGTCATCTAAAATTATGGGTCAAAAAAATTCAATAGTCGCATCTCTTGCTGTTAACTGATGCACAAATTAATCAAACTTTCCACGAAGATCAGAGTAAGGCATATTTAATGATTGAACCTGTTGACCTGTGGGGCTAATAATGTGATGATGTACTCATTAATTCAACTTTGCGATCTGGGTGTCACTGGTGGAGCCAGTGCTTATTTTCCACATTGAGAAGGTGGTGGTCAGCTCCCTTCTTGAACCACCACAGGCCATATGCTACAGGCTCTCCCACAGCACTGTAAAGGAGGGAGTTCCAGGAGTTTTACCCAATGACACTGAAGGAACAGCAATATGTTTCCAAGGCATGGTGAGTGGCTTGGAGGAGAACTTGCACATATCTGCTGCCCTTGTCCTTTCAGATGGTAGAGGTCACAGGTTTGGAGGCTATTTTAGGAGTCTTGACAAATTTCTATTTGTTTACATTAGATTCAGCTCCAGGGTCCATTCAATCAGCATCTTTTCCTATTGTCATATAGCTTAGTATGATCATTTGAAATTTGGAATCTTGCATTTGGCTTGATGAGTGCAAGATGGAAAAACTTCAGCAATTCTGCTCTCTTTTTCAACAATGTTTATGTTTATTTTATACAGTTTTTTAGCTCCATTATACTGAAACAAGATGCTCTAATTGGCAAATGAAAATGGTAATAGTGAATTTATTAAACTGGTGTAAATTGATACTGGAGCCATGATTTAATTAGGCACTGATTCAGCGTTGAAGCTTTTGGTAGGGTTTTATTTTGGAGCACATTGGATTGAAACCAAATTGGAAAGGATCCAATGTTTAATGTGCAGTACAACCAGGGTTTTATTTTCCTCCTGTAGTTTGTTCTCTTGGCTCCATTACATAACTTACCTTGAAAAATGGTCTGTTTCCAGTCATGTTTGAAACCAGTGAGACTGCACTAGATCAGCTGTCTTGAACGCTCCAACACACACAAACACTGAAGGTTTTCTCTCTTTCTGAATTTTTTTTCAAATCATGAATTCTCCAGTTGCTCCTAAACTGTGGCCAAGGTAAATAGGGAAAAAATAAGACAGGGGGAGAATTTTGATTATATGTTTTTAGGAAAAAAGGTAGTCTGAGGTTACGATTTTCCTTGGCTTTATGAGACTCAATGGTGTGATCAATTGTCTGAATTCTAAACAAATGCAGTCTTCTTATAATGGGAACTCACTTTCACTTCTTCAGATAGTTGTTCAAAGGTTCAATGAAAACCTCTATAAGCACAAGACTGAGAATAAGAATGTTAGAAGAAGAGGAGAAAGCTTTCCATGAAAGGTCATTTGGATCCAAGCCAGTCCATGAAATGGATGAGCAAGACTTTTGAGTTCATTGACTACTTACAGTCTTACAACTCCTTCCATCCGAAGTGTCCAAGTCCTTACATTTTCTTTTTTTTGTATCCAAACATACTATCACACACAACTGAACAGGTTTTAAACCATAAGACATACAAGCAGAAGTTAGGCCATTTGGCCCATTCTGTCGAATCTGCCATTCAATCATGGCTGATGGGTTTCTCAACCCCGTTCTCCCATGTTCTCCCCATAACGATGAAAAACCTACCCATCTTTGTCTTAAATACATTCAATGACCTGTCCTCCACAACCTTCTGCAGTAATGGATTCCACAGATTCACCACCGCCTGGCTGAAGAAGTTTCTCCTTATCTCTGTTCTAAAGAGACGTCCCTTTACCCTGAGGCTATGCCCTCGGGTTCTAGTCTCTTCTGCCAATGGAAACATCTTTCCATTGTCCACTTTGTCTAGACCATTCAATATTTTGTAAGTTTCAATTAGATCCCCCCTCATCCTTTCAAACTCCATTGAGTATCGACCCAGAGTCCTCAAACGTTCCTCATATGTTAAGCCTTTCCTTCCTGGGAATTTCAACCACCACATCACTGTGACTTTTTTTTAAGCTACGAACCACCACTAGTAACCTAACGTTACTTAATAACAGTGATGAGCAAGGAGGGTTCTGAGGTTTAGTTTTGAAAGAAGAAACTCTCAACATTCATGACTAAACTAGAGAGATCCGTGAAGTAAATGGAAAGAAAGAGGCAAGATTTGCATTTATCTAACATCTTTTGTAATGTCTCAAAAAGTGCAATCCTGGCAGTGAATACGTGACTCTGGAAAGGCAACTTAACCAAAACAAATGAGAAATGTGACTTGAGGAAATTATTATTTAAACCAATTTGCATTGTAAACTATTATTGGCCCTTGACATGGGTCTGGTGCTTAATATAGCAATGTTCCGAGTACTTCAGGAACTGTCCAATCTGATAAAGTGAGCGAAAGAATTGCTTGTGAGAGAGTTGAGCTGCCGAGAAACATGACTTCATCTGGCCTTCACCAGTCTGCAGGATAATGACCTGTACTATTGAAATGCTCCCAGAAAGGAAATGAGCAGATTTACAAGGATGTTGCTGAGACTAGGGGGGTTTGAGCTATATGAGGAGGCTGAATAAGCTGGGGCTACTTTCCACGGAGGATTGAAGGCTGACAGATGACTTTTTGAAGTTTTATAAAAATGAGAGGCATGGATAGGGTAAATAGACATGGTCTTTTTGTCAAGGTAGGGAAGTTCAAATCTAGAGGGCAAAGGTTTAAAGTGAGCAGGGAAAGATTTAAAAGGGACGAAAGGGGTAACCTTTTATGTAGAGGGTGCTGCGTGTATGGAAAAAGATGCCAGAGGAAGTGGTAGAGGTTGGTACAATTACAACATTTAAAAGGCATCTTGGGAGTAGGAAGGTTTTAGAGGAAATGGGCCAAATGCTGGCAAATGGGATTAATCAGTTTAGATTATGTGGGTGGTTCAGTGGTTAGCACTGCTGCCTCACAGTGGCAGGAACCCACCTAGCCTCTGGGTGACTGTCTTTGTGGAGTTTGCATATTCTCCCTGTGTCTGCATGGATTTCCTCCCACAGTCCAAAGATATGCAGGCTAGGTGGATTGGCCATGGGAAATTGTCCCATCGTGTCCAGGGATGTGCATGCTCGATGGATTAATGATGGGAAAAGCAGGTTAAGGGGTGAGTCTGGGTGGGGATGCTCTTCGGAAGGTGGGCATGGACTCGATGGGCCAAATGGCTTGTTTCCACACCATAGGGATTCTGTGATACCTTGTCAGCAGTGTGCTGGATAACCCTGTGTGTGCCCAAATGAGATCTTTGTGTGGACTGAGTTCTTACGTCCTTTCTCGTCTTATCTTTCAGATGTGGACATTCTCCAAAGGCTGGGCCTTATTGGGAAAAAAGCACAAACACTGGCATCGCCATCTTCCATGACGTTTCGCTCTGTTCCTCAGGGGGTCATTCCTTTTAAACTGGGCGTCATTCTCACACCGAGAGCTCGCATCAAAGCACCTGTAGCAGCTGTTATCCCTGCCTCCTATGGCACTAACCTCACCCTCGTCCTGAGCGTGTGCTCCCACCGTGTCAACAATGCTTTTCTATTCACCGTCAGGAATAAGAGAAAGAGACTGCAGCTTGGCATGCAGTTCATTCCTGGCAAAATCATTGTGTATGTGGGACACAAACAGTCTGTCTATTTCGATTACGATGTCCACGATGGCCAGTGGCACGACATGGCCATCACCATCAGAAGTCGAAAGGTTACTCTATATACTTCTTGTGGGAAGAATCGCACTCATGCAAATTTGCATTTCAAGAAAGAGGATTCTTTGGATCCAGAAGGTTCCTTTCTTCTGGGGAAGTTGGACCAACACTCGGTGCAGTTCGAAGGAGCTGTCTGTCAATTTGATATTTATCCCTCCGCTAAGGCAGCTCATAATTATTGCAAATACATCAAGAAACAGTGCAGGCAGGCTGATATTTACCGGCCGAACCTCCTCCCCCTCCTCCCTCTTTTGCCGCCTTTCCCCAATTCCTCTGCCCCGTCTCCTTCTCCGTTGACGCTGCGGAAGAGGAGCGGACCGGCGAACAGCTTCAGCGAGAGCGTGGCTTTGCTGGGCCTGGCCCCGACGTCGCCGAATCTCAGCCCCTGGACTGTCAGGCGGACGGCGTTTGGCGCCACGGCCCCGCCCGCTGTGCTCCCCATCCAGCAGCAGCAGGAGGCCGCGACCACCATCCGTCCGAAGCCGCTGAGATCCACTACCCCCGTCCCGAGCGTTGGGTTCCTCCAGCTGACCCCTCACGCCGAGGCCACGGCGCCCACCCCGGCCAGATCCACGGGGAAGGGCAGCACGACGTCGGAGAACCAGCAAGGGCTTCCCCGCCGAGCTCCTGCCGGCGCAGCCGCAAAGCAAGACTCCAGAGGGAGGGCCACGCCCACTGGGCACGCGACGGCGACGCCTCCTTGGCACGCGACGACCACGCCGACTGGGCACGCTAGGGCCACGCCTACTAGGCACGCGACGACCACGCCGACTGGGCACGTGCCAGCTCCCCCTCCAACTGCCACCGTGCCGGCCACGCGGAAGACCGAACGCCAAACCGCCAAGACCTGGAGGCCTGCCTCGAAGGAAGCAGTGGGCCGGGAAACTGAGCCAATACCAGCCACAACGCCATCGTACCCCAGAGTTACCTATAGCGTGGTGTCGGTAACGCCTGCTGCCACAGATGGATACCAGACCTTTGGGATGGAAAGCTTTACTGTTGACCCGATGCTTCAAGGGCTCCCAGGTATCAAAGGGGACCCAGGCCCAATGGTAAGACTCCTTTATCTCCATTGAACGTCGAATGAGGGCCTGGCTCCTAAGTAGTCACATACACATTTGTTTCTGAAATGACCACTACGCACAACAGTTAAACACTCAAATGAAGCAAAACACTGCTGTTGCTGAAAATATAAAGCATATGAATGGCTGTAAATTGGGAGAGGGGAGTGTGCTGGGGGACCTTGTGCACTAGGTGTGCAGGCGCAGCAGGCGGTAAAGAAGGCAAGCAGTATGTGGGTCTTCATTGCAAGAGGTATCAAGTACAGTTATTACAGTTGTACATGGCTTTGGTGAGGCGGCCGACAATATTGTGCACAGTTTTGGTCTACTTTTCTGAGGAAGGATGCACTTGCTCCTGAGGGAGCGTAGCGAAGCTTCACCAGGCTGATTTCGGGGATGGCGGGACTGACATATGAGGAGAGCTTGACGTGGTTAGGATTGTTTTCATTCGAGTTCAGACAAATGAGAGGGGGATCTCAGAGAGACGTATAAAATTCTGACAGGATTAGACAGGGTAGATGCAGGAGGATGTTCCCGATGGTGGGTGCGTCCAGAACCAGGGGTCACAGTCTGAAGATTCAGGGTGGACCATTTACGACAGCGATGAGGAGACATTTCTTCACCCAAAGAGCAGTGAGCCTGTGGAATTCATTATCACAGGAAGTAGTTAATGCCAAAACATTGGATGTATTCAAGAGGCGGCTAGATATAGCACTTGGGATAATTGGGATCTAAGGTTATTGGGACAAAGTAGGATTCGACAGTTGAGTTAGACGATCAGCCATGATTGTGATGAATGGTGGAGCAGGCTCGAATGGCCACCTCCTCTATTTGATGTTTCTGTGTTTCTCTGTTAAACGTAAAGAGTACTGGAGAAACTCAGCAGCATGTGTGAACAGAGTTCATGTTTCAAGTGCAGTCTGACTCTTCAGATTTCTGAGGAGGTTCTGACAGTTCTGAAGAAGAGTCACATTGGACTCCAAACATCCAACTCTCTCACCACAGATGCTGCCACATCTGCTGCGTTTCTCCAGCAATCTGTGTTTGTGTGATAACTTGCAACAGTGTGTGCAGGTACAGGTTGTTCTGCTGTAATGTGGCAGGCAGCGTTTGAGGAGTAGGAGAATTGATGCTTCGGACAAAATCCCTTCATCAGGAATGAGTCTTGTGAGCCGAGAGGGTGGAGAGATAAATGGGAGGGGGTGGGGCTGGGAGAAGGTAGCTGAGAGTGTGATAAGTAGATGAAGGTGGGGTCATGTTGATAGGACAGAGAGGAGGGTGGAGTGTATAGGTGGGAAGGAAGATGTAGTGGTAGGAAACCGGTTTCCTCATTCCCCTCCTCCATGCCTTATCACAGGTCCGTCCAACTCAGCACTGCCCTCATGACCTGTCCATCTTCCTTTCCACCTATCCACTCCACCCTCCTCTCTGACCTATCACCATTACCCCCACCTCCATGTTCCTATTGCACTCTCAACTACCTTACCCCAGGCCACACCTCACCCCCATTTATCTCTCCACCCCTTTGGCTCACAAACTTCATTCCGGATACAGGGCTTTTCCATGGGTGCTCCCTGACCTGCTGTGCTTTTCCAGCACCACACTCTCGACTTTGATCTCCAGCATCTGCAATCCTCACTTTTTCCAGCTGTAACATGACATTTGTGTTCCTCCGTGACCTTGCAATATAGAAAATCAGGCTGTAGATCGCTAATAGAAAATCGCTTTACCCATTCTGTAGAGAGTTTGTATTACCCAAACAACATCCACAATTCGTCAATTGTGTTACAGCTAATTTGCGCTGATGAAACACACATTACAGCAGAACGACCTATAGACTGTGTCCCAATCCGCAGGGAGCAAACAATGATGACAGCCAACAGCCATCAAATCTAAGCAACAAATACGAAAGTGAAATCTGGCAGGTGCTGGACATCTGACACAAAAATACGCTGAAGATAATTTTGCTGCTGTAGTTATGTCGGAATCGCAGTCTTATTGACATAACTAATCAAAATGTGGAGATGCCAGGGTTGGACTGGGGTCAGTAAGGTCAGAAGTCACATGACACCAGGTTATGGTCTAACAGGTTGATTTGAAATCACAAGTTTTCGAAGCATTGTCAGTTGACGAGCTACTTCACCTAACGAAGGAGCAGTGCTCTGAAAACTTGTGATTTCAAATAAACCCATTGGACTATAACCTGGTGTCATGGGACATCTGACTATGAATACTCAAGTCATCGAGCTGAAACATTAACTGTTTCTTTCTCCACAGATGCTACCGGAGTTTCACCAGCACTTTATTTTTATCGGCCTCAACCATCAAATCCAAATAGGCCACTGACAGATAATAAATAAGAAGGGAATAAGCTAATCTAATTACAAAATATGTTTTGGAGAATTGGTTCCTCCACTAAGCTGAACCCACTGTTGAAGATCATAACACGACAAAAGTGGTAGCAAATGTCAGAAATTGGTTGAACTTGGCAAACAGTTTTGGTGTTTAGAATATACCAAACATGAGCCTTTCACTGGAAACTAGGATTTGATTTTGTTGGATTTCGAGAGATATCCCCCTCTCAGCTGAAGACACACTCCAGGGTAAAGTTTCCTCTGATGATTGGGCAGGATCCATGGTATTTCTACAATTTAGCCCGAGTGTGCACTTCTTTCTTATACATCTACCATGTTTTGTGCCTTTTATAACATACAAAAACAGAAATTGCTAGAGAAATGCAGCAGGTCTGGCAGCATTTGTGGAGAAAAAGCAGAGTTAACGTTTCAAGTCCAGTTTTTGTCAGTTTCAGAACTCCAGCATCTGCGGTTTTTTTGTTTTATTTTTGGGCCTTTATAAACTGTTCCCCTCTTTCCCTAGATCTGCTTTATAATTTGTCCCATGCTGATTAGTACTCCCTCATTACCTGTAAACTGTATTGCCGTATAAATTTAACCAGTTGTTCTGAAGCACAGAATATGGGAATAAAGAACAAGCAAGAGACTTCCATAATGTGTCTTTTACTTCCATGGCAAGTCAGTGCTGATTAAATTTACAAACAATGAAATCAAGTAAGGTGGAAAAGTGCTTGTGTGAAGTATAAATAATGCCATTGATCTTTTAGATACAATGTTCTATTACAATGCTGTAAAATACTATGTAGTTCCAAGTAACTGCATCGTTTTAACTTGCCCAGGCTATTTTCAAATCCACATTTTATATTCTGACTCCCAAATGGCAGCATCTTTATACAGATCCTCCCTTCTCCTGTGTCTTTTTGATTATAGACATGCTCTGTGATGCATAAACCTACCATGCCACAATCATCTTCCCTCTGGGTCTTTTCCCAGTCACCTTAAATTTGTGCCACATTGATAGCTTACACTCCTGTCACTGGAAACTCCATGTCCACCAAGATGTTTTGCAACTTTTAAACATCAATTAAACCTCTTCTTAACCTTTTCTTGTCTAAGAGGAACAATCCCACATTATCTAGCTTCATCAAAAAGCTGCAGTTCCTTAGCATTCGAACTATCCTGGTCAGTCTGCTGTGAGGTAATGATACAATAGTCTAGGGCCAAGGATTGTACACATTACCCCAACTGGAAGTCCGCCAATAATTCATAAACATAGGGTCCTTGCTTGTGCTCTCTTTGCATCAATTTCTAAAGGAGAAAGTGAGGTCTGCAGATGCTAGAGATCAGAGCTGGAAATGTGTTGCTGGAAAAGCGCAGCAGGTCAGGCAGCATCCAGGGAACAGGAGAATCGACGTTTCGGGCATATGAAGGGCTTATGCCAGAAACGTCGATTCTCCTGTTCCCTGGATGCTGCCTGACCTGCTGCGCTTTTCCAGCAACACATTTCCAGCATCAATTTCTAAAGCCTAAGAATCTTTACACATGCACATACGTGCACACGCACATCCGCACACACACTCCCTCCCAAAGGTCTGGCGGCATCTGTAGAGAGATAGATCCTTCTCAAAACATTCACTTTGATTTCTCTTCACAGATGCTACCAGACTTGCTGAACTTTTCCAACAATTTCTGTCTTTTGTTTCTGATTTTCAGCATCTGCACTTCTTTCATTTTTATTCCATACCCTTTATTATTTGTCTGATAATGATTACAAACTTGTCTTGATTTCCCACTGTTCAGATCAGGGTACTGGAGGAGAAATGACATTGGGGTTCACGATCAGTCTCCTGATCTATTTGAATGCTAGCGTGGACTAAATGGGCTAAATGGCCTCCTCTTGTTCTTATTTCCTTTGTTTTTATATGTGTCATTGCTAGATAAGTGTGTGGCAACATTCTTAAAAAGAGCAAAATACTCTGGATGCTGGAAATCTGCAAGAAGCACAGAGTGCTGGAGAAACACAGCAGGTCTGGCAGCATCTGTGGAGAGAGAAGAACAGAGTTAATGTTTTGCATCCAGTAACACTACTTTAGAAATGAGAGGAGTTGAAAAATGTTCTTTTTATGTAGCAGATAGAGGAGGAGGAGCAAGCAGAACAGATTGCAAGGATGCTCAGAGCCAAGGAGGTTGTGAAGGGCAGTGAAGGAAGGATAGAGATGTAAAAAGGGTGAAATGAAGACATGAAAAGAAGAAAATGAGACCACTCTGCTGAGAGCAATGTCATCAAGATGTGATGTGTATTTGTATGTATGTGTGCATATTTCTGTGTGTATTTGTATGAATGAAAGAAAGAATTGACAAGGCAAGTGAAGCTCTGAAGTTTTGGAATTCAATATTGACTCCTAGAGGCTGTAAGGTGCCTAAGCAGAAAATGAGCCCACATTCCAATCCCTTTCTTTTCTGAAGAAAAATGACATCGGACTGAAAATATTAACTCTGTTTCCCTCTCCACAGATGTTGCCAGATCTGCTGAGTTTCCCTAGAAATTTGTATTTGTTTTTAAAAAGGGGCTGACTTTACCTATTTCCTATTGGAACCCTTTCTGGATTTGTTAACTTCTTTTGTCACTGAGTCACAGATTTTCAGTCTGGCTACACCATGCATTACATTTGTGTCAAAGTGCCAGGACGCACAGACCATTTCTTCAATATTCAATGTTATAATGAATATTGCATTAAAATAACTTGTGGTACATCAGTTATTTTCTCTGTTCAACCTCACGTGTCACTTTGGGTTTAAATATTACTCTGTTCTTCGGCTGTTCCAGTATTGGAAGAAAGTTCTGGCACTTCTGTACTCTTGTATTACTTTCCAGTTTTCCTTGGCATTTCATCCTCTCTTCAAAAAAACTGCTTCTGTATTATCTTGTACTCAATATTTACTGTCCCTTCATCCAACAAGCCTTTTCAAATATTTTTCTATTACTCAGCCTTTTAGTTTTCCTGTTGTTCAATTATAGAACATTTGTGTTTATTTTGGCCTCATTACATTCCCACATCATTTTCATGAAGAATGGTTATTTATCTCTGATGAATGTTCCAAACTGCAGCCTTGTCAGACCTGAACCTATTGGTAGTGTTGTCTCAGATAGAATTTGTCACACTTTAGCCACTATCTGGACCACTACCTCTGACCCACAAGCCTCAGGGTGGCCAAGTTACAACACTCCTGTCTCTGAGGAACAAAGTTTTAGTTTCAGACTTAGTGCAGCCTAATCTGGATAAATACTTTGTGGCAGTACAGAGGTATTTAACACAGGTATTATCTGCCAGATGAAATGCTAAGCAGAGGGATATGAATAGGAAAGGTTTGGAGGGATATGGGCTGGGTGCTGGCAGGTGGGACTAGATTGGGTTGGGATATCTGGTTGGCATGGATAGGTTGGACCGAAGGGTCTGTTTCCATGCTGTACATCTCTATGACTCTATTTATAGAGTCATACAGCAGGGAAACATATCTTTCGTTCCAAACTTGTGTGCGTTGACCGGACATCCTAATCTGACCTCGTCCCATTTGCCAGCATTTGGCCCATATCTCTCTGAATCCTTTCTATTCATGTACTCATCCAGATGCCTTTGAAATATTTTAACTGTACCTGCCTCCACCAGTTCCTCTGACAGCTCATTCCATACATGCACCACCCTCTGCGTGCAAAAGGTGCCCCTTGGGTCCCTTTTAAATCTTGCCCCTCTCACCCTAAACTTATGCCATCTAGTGTTGGACTCACCATCACAAGGAAAAGACTTTGTCTATTTACCCTATCCATGCCCCTCATGATTTTATAAACCTTGATAAGGTCACCCCTTGGGATTGCATTACACAACATCCTATTCTGCCACTCCCATGGGCAATGACTAGCTAAAGTAATATTGTTCTCCATAAGCTCCCTGAGCTGGATTAGTGATTAATGCTGCACATCTTTTCCCATAAATCCCCAATTTCCACCAAAATATTCAAGGAATTTCGAATCCACAGAGTTCAAAATAACCACAGAAGGACCACAAAATGCATTTACAGGCCTGCAAGACATTAGGTTGCCACTTCTGAATTATTTCTTTTTTTAACGTAACTGCAGAAGTTATGTTGTGGTAATATAATAGGTTTGTGGAAAATGTTGGCCTTTGCAGAAAATATAAAGTGGATTGAATGAAATGAAATAGATCTGATCTTCAAAACAAAAAATGTGAAACACATTATTGTTAATTTGCTTCACGCCCTGTACTCGTTTACCTAAACGAAGAATGAGCGGTTATGAGTAACTAAAATGCTTTATGTTCACGGGATGTGGACATCTCTGGTCAGGCTAATATTCATTGCCCATTCCTAATATCCCAAGAATGATGGCTTGATGGGCTATTTCAGAGGCCAGTTAGTTCTGTGTCAACTGCACTGTCGTGGGTTTGGAGTCACATTTAAGACAGGAGAAAGTGAGGACTGCAGATGCTGGAGATCAGAGCTGAAAAATGTGTTGCTGGAAAAGCACAGCAAGTCAGGCAGCATCCAAGGAGCAGGAGAATTGACGTTTTGGGCATAAGCCTTTCTTCAGGAATGAGGCTGGTGTGCCAAGCAGGCTAAGATAAAAGGTAGGGAGGAGAGACTTGGGGGAGGGGCGTTGGGAATGCGATAGGTGGAAGGAGGTTAAGGTGAGGGTGATAGGCCGGAGAGAGGGTGTGGGCGGAGAGGTCGGGAAGAAGATTGCAGGTCAAGAAGGCGGTGCTGAGTCCGAGGGTTGGGACTGAGATAAGGTGGGGGGAGGGGAAATGAGGAAGTGAGGGAGGAGGTGTGGGCGCAAGTTTTGCATTTCTTGCGGTTGCAGGGGAAGGTGCTGGGAGTGGAGGTTGAGTTGGTGGGGGGTGTGGACCTGACAAGGGAGTCGTGGAGGGAGTGGTCTTTCCAGAACGCTGATAGGGGAGGGGAGGGAAATATATCCTTGGTGGTGGGGTCTGTTTGGAAGTGGCGGAAATGACGAAGGGTGATACGATGTATTCGGAGGTTGGTGGGGTGGTAGGTGAGGACCAGTGGTGTTCTGTCCTGGTGGCGATTGGAGGGAGGGGGTTCAAGGGCGGAGGAGCGGGAAGTGGAGGAGATGCGGTGGAGAGCATCGTCAACCACGTCTGAGGGGAAATTGCGGTCTTTGAAGAAGGAGGCCATCTGGGTTGTTCGGTATAGGAATTGGTCCTCCTGGGAGCAGATGCGGCAGAGGCGAAGGAATTGGGAATATGGGATGGCGTTTTTACAGGGGGCAGGGTGGGAGGAGATGTAATCTAGGTAGCTGTGGGAGTCGGTCGGTTTATACTAAATGTCCGTGTTGAGTCACATTTAAGACAGACCAGGTGAGGACAAACAGATTCCCTTCCTTAAACGGCAGTGGTAATACACTGAGATCAAATTGTTGAAATCGGCAACCAGAGACTTTCAGAAATTTACAAAGGTTTTGTTATAGATCCATAAAATGTTGCAAACAACATAAAAATGTAAGAACTAGGAGCAGGAATAGGCCATCTGGCCTCTCGAGCCTGCTCTGCCATTCAATAAGATCATGGCTGATCTTATTGTGGACTCAGCTTCATGTACCCCCCCACTCACCAAAACCGTTAATTCCTTTACTGTTCAAAAATCTGTCTATCTCTCCCTTAATAACATTCAACGAGGTAGCCTCAACTGCTTCACTGAGCAGGGAATTCCACAGATTCACAACCCTCTGGGTGAAGAAGTTCCTCCTCAATCAGTTCTAAATCTGCTCCCTTTTATTTTGGTGCTGTGCCCCCTAGTTCTAGTTTAACCTGCCAGTGGAAACAATTGCCCGCTTCGATCTTATCTGTTCCCTTCATAATTTTATATGTTTCTATAAGATGCCCCCTCATTCTTTTAGATTCCAATGAGTATAGTCCCAGTCTACTCAATCTCTCCTCGTAAACCAACCCTCTCAAGTTCGGAATCAATCCAGTGAACCTCCTCTGCACCCCTACCAGCGCCAGTACATCCGTCCTCAAGTAAGGAGACCAAAACTGTACACAGTACTCCAGGTGTGGCCTCACCAGCATCCCATACAGATGCCGAATAACCTCCCTATTTTTAAATTCCATCTTTCTAGGAATGACGGACAATATTCCATTTGCCCTCTTAATTGCCTGCTGCACCTGCAAACTAACCCTCTGTGATTCTTGCACAAGGTCACCCAAGATACCTCTGCACAGTAGCATGCTGCAATTTTTAACCATTTAAATAATATTCTATTTAAATTATCCTTACCCTTCCTGACCCCTTATCTGTTCAGAAGCCAGCTCCCCTTCGGGAAAGAACTTAAAAATATATCCTATCAAATTAACCAATTACCCATTGAATCAAATTGCAATCAATTTGTAACAGTAATTAAAAACAAGAGAGGAAACAATGGTTGGAACTCTTTCCCCACAAACAGCAGTTGATGCAAGGTCAGTTGATTTTTGTTAAGCAAAGGTATTGAGGGAGATGAGCTAAAGACAGGTATATGGAGTCAGGCCACAGATCAGCCATGATCTCACTGAATGATGAAACAGGCTCGAGGGCCTGAATGGCCTGCTCCTTCCTCTGTTCCTAAGGGAGGTGACAAAATCAAAATGGAATCAGAGGGGGAGATGATGCACTCCAGCCCATGTGGTGCCCACTTCTCTCCAAAAGCTTCAAAGATATTGGGCAACACCTTTCTAAGTACATTTGGGCATGGACGTCGCTATGGGCAAGGGGCCGACGGTCAGGGTTTATGGCCTGTTGCTGGAAGATGTCAATGAGGGGTGACTTTAGCCAGGCCCAGGACCTTGCACGTGAGGAGTTAAAACTCAGCTTTTTAATTTATTTTAGAAAAACTACGATCACCAAATTGTCCAGTTAACTGACAAACATTGCTACCAGAGGCTGTGTGACAGAAACCAAATTCAAAAGGGTGGGAATTGGTGTTTGAAATCTTGGTGTTCCTGAATCATATTCATGGCCTAAACTTTAGGCACAGTTTACAAAATCTGTAGATGATACAAGAGGTTGTAATTGTGTGAAGGGTAGCGTGGAACTCAAAACGACATAGATGAGTTGATAGAATGGTTGGACAATGGATAAGGGAAATTTAAAGCAGAGAAGTTTGAATTCATTAATTTTGGGAGGAAGAACACATAAACCATACTGTAACAGAGGAAGCTGGGTGTATATGTGTATAAATTAATGAAGGTGGCTGAATAACAAGTCTCCTAGTAGGAGCCAAACCTGTATTTTATATCCTGATTTATTTCTTAGCAGTATTTAATATTGATTTAGTTTATACCAATATTGCATAGTGATTTATTTTATATCAGTATTTTAAAGTGATTTAATTTAGTGATTTATTTTACATCAATTTGGTTCAGTGATTTATTTTAGACCAGTATTATAATTATTTAGCTTATGCCAGCATTTTGTATTGCTTGAACATACCGTCCTCTCTTGTGTTCTCTTGTGTCCCTATTGATAAAACTTAGAAGATGCTGTATGCTTTAGTAATGGGAGTCATTACTTTTAAAATCAGCATGTTTTGATACATTTCTAGGTAGGTGGGACTTAAACCCTGAGGTGAGGACATTACCACTACACCACATGACCCTATAATTGAAGTGCAAGTTAACCCACATTTGGAGCACTGTTGTTCAACTCTGGTCTCCCTGCTGCAGGCAAATGTTGTGAAACTTGAAAAGATTTACAAGGATGTTGCCAGGGTTGGAGGGTTTGAGCTACATGGAGAGGCTGAATAGGCTGGGGCTGTTTTCCTGAACCGTAAGAGGCTGAGGGGTGACCTTATAAAGGTTTATAAAATCACGAGGAGCGTAGTTAGAGTGAATAGACAAGGTTTTTTCCTGGGATGTGGGAGTCCAAAACTAGAGGGCATAGGTTTCAGGTGAGAGGGGAAAGATTTAAAAGGGACCTAAGGGTCAACATTTTCACACAGAAGGTGGTGCGTGTATGGAATGAGCCTCCAGAGGAAGTGGTAGAGGCTGGTACAATTACAACCTTTAAAAGACGTCTGGATGGGTATATGAATAGGAAGGGTTTAGAGGGATATGGGCCAAATGCTGGCAATTGGGATATCTGAGATATCTGGTCTGCATGGACGAGTTGGTCCGAAGGGTATGTTTCCATGCTGTACATTTCTATTACTGTAAGTCTTTGATGTTTTTAACCCATCTGTTGTCTGGGGGGAGGCTGTCTGTTCTTTTAAATTGTCTCTTAAAATGCAAAGGAACAGTTTTAAATTTACGGGTGTACTCCTGAGCTACTTTAGAAATGTAGAAGATTTTGATATTTTTATCATTACACAGCAAAAGTCAGATATAAAACATTGCTGGAGGAGATAAAAAGAATCTCATCTGTTATTCTGTATCCTGGTTGAAAGAGTTTGTGTGCTTTATTTATGTGGGTGAATTTTTCCATGGAATTGAGAAGTCTTGATTTGCAGGAGTTGTTTGAGGTGGGACCTATTTGACTCAGAACCAATGTGTTGATTCATTCAGATTTTGAATTCCTGTCTCCACTGATCTGGGTTGGAACTGAGAATTAAAAGCTGTCTGAATAAGTGTGGTAACCAGTCACGTCCCCAAGGTGGTAATGGGGTTTTATTAATGGAGATTCACCAGGATGTTGCCTGGAATGGATGGTTTGAGTTACAAGGAGAAGCTGGATCGGCTGGGACTTTTTTCACTGGAGTGCAGGAAGTTGAGGGGTGACCTTATAGAAGTTTATAAAATCACAAGGGGCATAGATAGGGTGAATGGCAGGTGTCTTTTCCCTAGGATGGGTGATCTCAAGACTAGGGGGCATATTTTTAAGTTGGGAGGAGTAAGATTTATAAAAGACATGAGGGGCAAATCTTTTACACAGAGGGTGGTTCGTGTGTGAATGTCCAGAGGAAGTGATGGATGTGGGTACTGTAACAATGTTTAAACTAAGTGCAAGAATAGGAAATGTTTGGAGGAATATACACAGGCAGGTGGGATTAGTTTAGTTTGAGACTATGGTTGGCGTGGATTGGTTGGATTCAAGAGTCTGTTTCCGTGGTGTATGATTCAATGACGCTATAACCATGGCTCAGTCACCATTTTACTATCAAACTCCCTATAAATGTATGGGGAGAGATGAGAACCAACCATCAGAGGCAAATTAAAGCAGCGATTTTCAGAACCCGCAATCACATTTAATTCTTAGTTAGACCTTTCGGCAGAGCTGTATGGATGCTTGGTTTCTAAATTGGCATATTTGAAATGATGTGTCAGATCTGCTGAGGTCCTCCAGCATTCTGCGCTTGTTTCACCTGTCCAGTTCCACTGTATTTTGCCTTTATCAGAAAGCAGGTTCTGTCATCAAAAGTTATTCCAACGAGAATTCTTGTATCATTCTGTCAGCATTGTTGAGCCGAGGAGTCTAGTTAGTTAGCTTTCTCTTTTCAGATAGACCCATTGTCTTGTGTCAGTCAAGGCTTTTAAATAAAGCCGTACCACCTGTAACATTTCAATTAAGAAAAGGAAATCAGGATATTATGGTAATTCTTGGGAAAGTGGTCACGTTGCCAGGCAACGCTTTGCAATATGAAAAGACTTCCTCAGCAACTTTTGGTGGCTAACTGTTTGCCCAAAAAGAAGAAACAGTTAAATTTGTGATCGGGGCATATTGCTCCAACATGTCAGCGTACTTCAAAATGGAGGTCCAGTCTATGCATTTCCAAGTTGGTATTTCCTTACTCTGGGGCTCGGTTGGCTTGGGTGGCTGGCTTTGTGACACAGAGTGACATTAACAGACCAGGTTCAGTTCCTGCTTTGGCTGAGGTCACTATTAAGGTCTCATTTCCCACTGCCTCTTCTGGGATATGGTGACCCTCAGGTTAAACCACCTCCAGTCGCCACTCTCCAATGAAGGAGTGGAGCTACAGTCACTTTGAGTTTTTCTTGCTTCACCAGGAAGTTCATTTACTGTTTCTTTTTAAAATTGTCACTTCTCAAATCCATGCAACTTCTGAGTGGCAACTTAAAAAGTTATACAAACAGAAACTGTTGAAGAAACTCAACAGGTCCGTGGAGAGAGAAACAGAGTTAGTGTTTTGGATCCAGTGACCTTCGTCAGAACTCTGAGTTTGTTGACTTAAACATTCTGTCAAGTTGTCAAAAATTTTCAAAATGTTGAGTTCCTGAGAATTTCTAAAAGATATTTTGTGAGATGTGAACATCTCTGTCTGGGCTAATGTTTGCTACCCTCCCTAACAGGAAAATGGGTAGTGAGCTATCTTCCTGATCCACTGCAGCTTAACAGGGCAAGGGGTTAGGTACAGCCACAATGCTGTTTGGGAGGGAGTTCCAGGAATTTGACCCAGTGGCAGGAAAGGAACAGAGATAAGATTCCAAATCAGGATTGTGAATGATCTGGAGGGGGAACATTCAGATTGAGGGGGTGTTCCCGTACCATCTGCTTCTCAATTTGGTGCAAGTAGATCTGGGATCTCCACATCTCTAAACTTTGAGATTTTGGATTTTCTCACCCTCTGCTATAAATATCCACTTGATGACCGAATGCCCATGAGGTAACTGGAAATACAGGAACCATGGATAGTATAGGCCCATAGCACAGGGAGCTCTTGTGATGCAGTGGCAGTGTCCCTACTGTAGATTAGAAGGTCTGGGTTCAAGCCCAATTAGTTCCAGTGGTGAGTAATAACAGTTTTGGAATAATTTGACTCAAAAACAACTAAATCCACAGAGCAGGACTGCATTGATTCAGGTTATGTAGAATTAGATTCATAGAATTTTACAGTACAGAAGGAGGCCATTTGACCCATCATATCTGTACCAGTTCCTGAAAGAGCTTCTCAGCTAGTCACACTCTCCAGCCCTATCTCTAAATTGATCAGTTTTCAAATATATATCCAGCTCTCTTTTGAAACCTTCCATGGAATCTGCCTCCCAACACTCTCCCAGGCAACGCATTCTAAATCCTAATAACTCTCCGAGTAAAGAAGTGTCTCCTCATCTCACTCTTAACTCTCTTGCAGGCAATGTTAAAATTGAGACTCCTAGTTATTGAACCGCCAACTGGTGGAAACAGAATATTGCTTTTTACTGTAAAAATTATTCATAATTTTGATCACCTCAATAAGGTCACCTCTTAATATTCTCTGCTCCAAGGAGAATAAGTTCAATTTCTCTCATCTTTTCTTATATTTAAAATCCTTAATTTGAAAATTACCTTGATCTAGCTGCAGGAATGGCTCAGAAAAGACATACACAATCAAACAAGCAACAGTTATCAGGAGACTGTCTGGTTCGAATCCTTTGTTTGTTTGAAATAACTGCCCTCTGAGTTAAGGTGCCCTGAATTATATCACACTTAAACTTTAGCCCTTAGCCACAGAAGGTCAAACAAACTGACTCGGGCTGTAACTCTGGTTGCTATCCAGTAACTTCCTCCTCGGAACAGACACTTAGAACACAGGAACAATTTTAACTTTAGTCTTCCCGATTGCAGCTGTAGTTGAAGAAACACTCGCATTTTTATCGCTGTGATGAGAATCATCACCTTGAGAAGAGACATAGCAAAGGTAGAAATTAACATAATTTAATGTGCTTTGACACTACATCAAAGCTTGATGTAGTTCAACATGAAAGGAAATCTGAAGGAAATGGAGATACATTGTACGCATTGTAAACTTGTAAAATATTAATTTTCAAATGAATACCATGTATGATATTTTGCAGCTGCTCCCATTGTACATAGATGATTAAAAGCTTTGCATCTAGAGTGTAGCTGTAGTCTTACACCGTTCAAAGGCATCTGGAAACGGGCTGTCTGAGGAGTCCCAGCTTGAATGTGTCATGTTACCCCAGGACAATTGGTTCAATCAATTATTTGTTTTGTTTCGGAATCAAATGCCCAAACGTGAACAAGTGAAAGTAATAATGAGTAACTTTGGAAAGCAGCACCAGCTACAATAGAATCATCAGCAATATCTGATAGCTACTTGAAGTAATAAATGCAACATTGCCCCAGGGCACTTCACAGGAGTATTATTTGTCACTACACCATGTTGGGAGGTATAGAATCGTAGAGGCATGGAGATGTACAGCACAAAAACAAACCCTTCAGTCCAAATCATCCATACCGACCAGATATCCTAAATGAATCTAGTCCCATTTGCCAGCACATTGCCCATATCCCTTTAAACCCTTCCTATTCATATACCCATCCAGATGCCTTTTAAATGTTGTAATTGTACCAACCTCCTCCACTTCCCCGGCAGCTCATTCCATACACACACCACCCTCTGTGTGAAAAAGTTGGAAGTCACACGACACCAGGTCCAACAGGTTTATTTGAAATCACTGCTCCTTCATCAGGTGGTGACTTTGTCCACCCCAGTCCAAACCAGCACCTCCACATCATGAAAAATTTGCCCCATAAGTCCCTTTTAAATCTTTCCCCTCTCACCTTAAACCAATGCCCTCTGATTTATTACCTTGTCTATTTACCCATCTATGCCCTTTATGATTTTATAAACCTCTGTAAGGTCACCGCTCAGCCTTCTAAGCTCCAAGGAAAACAGTCCCAGCATATTCAGCCTCTCCATCAGGTGATTGTCTATGTGGAATTTGCACATTCTCCCCATGTCTGTGTGGGTTTGCTCCACGTGCTCCAGTTTCTTCCCATAATCCAAAGATGTGCAGGTTAGGTATGTTAGACATGCTAAATTGCACACAGTGTCCAGTGTAGTCTACGTGGGTTACAGGGATTGGGCGGTTAGGTGGGTCTGGGCAGGATGTTCTTCGGAGGGTCAGTGCAGACTCGATGGGCTGAATGGCCTTCATCTGCATTGTAGGGATTCTCTGAAAGAAGGCGGAGAGGAGATTTATTGAGTTTCTCAAAATCATGATGGGTCCGGACAGAATAGATTAGGAAGAAACTATTCCCGTTGTTGGAAGAGTTAAGAAGGAGAGTGCAGATGTTCAAAGTCACTGGCACACACAGTGGGATTGATGTTTCCCACAGCAAGTGGTGAATGTAAGTGCTGCATGAGAGGCCGGTGGAGACAGGTTTGATTGAAACACTCCAAAGCAAAGGAGACTGTTAGGTAAAAAAGGAACAAAGTGCAGGGTTACAGAGAGAAGGCAGGAATCTCATGTGTGCTGGTGAGTTACAGATCGTTGAGATGAAGTTACTGTGGCAACATGCATGTTGCAGTCTACAGCACTGGATAGTGATAGTAGAGGCTCTAGGCTTTCTTCGATTACGTGATTATCTTCTGCTGCTGCCATAGCAAGGCTCTTCAGGTGAATGCACAACCTGTTTGGCCACATTCTCAACATGCCTCCATTGACCGTCAAGGCTGGGACTTGAGTTTCCAGCTAAGAGGCAGGGACACTACACACAACAGGACATGGGTCCTTGTGTCTCTCTGGAGAGACGAGGGGTAAGAAAAATCAGGGCTGTGGAATTGCATCAGGATTGCAGGCTCTCGCCACAATCAGCAAGGTCAGTGACCAGCAGGACATGGAAAAGCTGAAGGAACTGGACAGGAACAGTAATGACTGGGCAATAAAAGATGTGTAACAGTTAAGCAAGGAGTAAAATGCCACAAATATAATTCCAAACTGAAGTGTACACGGGAAGTGCTGTCTTGCACAGACCCAGAGAGTATAAGGTGGCCATTCAGCCTATCGCTTTGTGCCAGTTCTCTGCATGAGCAAGTCACTTTGAGTCTTTTCCTTCCTTCTCTCTGTAAAATCCTGCACTTTGTTCCTTTCCACCTCCCCGTCCAATTCTCTTTGGAAAGTTTCAATCAAACTTACCTCCACCTCCATGACTTCCTGACTCCTGGTCAGGAGCCCAAAGTCGGGTGAATTGCTGGTTTCGTGAAAAGCCAAAGTGTGATTTGTTTGTTCTCTGACAGGTGGGGCAGTGAAAGTGAAAGTCATGGCCAACACTCCCAGAAGGAGTTTGGAGGCGAGCTGGAAGAAAGACTGGTCTTTCTTACTTGGCATTTAATCAAAGTTCTCTAACCCTGTATACTACGCTCTTGGCAAGCTATCGTTTTGAGTCTAGCTGACTCTTCATTAGAGCTTAGCTTGCTCTCTCTCCACAAATGCTGCCTGAGCCGCTGTGATCTCCAGCATTTTTTGTTTTCAGTTCAGGTTCCAGCATCTGCAGTAATTTGTTCCTACTATACTCTTGAGTTTGAAGCTCAGTATTAAATTCTATAACAATTGTCCATGATTTTCCTTAATCTTTCATGGGATATTGGGACCAGCATATGTTCCTCACCCCCAATTGCCCTTGAACTGAGTGGCTTACTTGGTCATGTCAGAGAGCATCTGAGTCAACCACATTGTTGTGGAACTGGAGTCACACGTAGAACCGCCCCCATTACCAATCTGAGAAGCATTATTGAACCAATTGCCTGTGCTTACATGCTCACCTTTAGCCTAGTTTTGTTTTAAAGTTAATTGAATTCAAATTCCACCAGTTACCAAGGTGAGATTTGACCTGGTGTCACCAAAGCATGAACTTGAGCTTCAGGCTTCCTACTTCAGTGATATCACAAATACTGTATTGTCTTCTCCATATTGTATATAAAGCTGATAGAAGGCTCTTTCCCCGAGCTAATGTAACCCATTTATGGAATAGAAGTGGCTACAAGAACAGGTTAGAGGCTAGAAATACTGCAACAAATAATTTATCTCCTGTCTTCCTAAAGCCTGAGGAGAAAATGAGGTCTGCAGATGCTGGAGATCAGAGCTGAAAATGTGTTGCTGGAAAAGCGCAGCAGGTCAGGCAGCATCCAGGGAACAGGAGAATCGACGTTTCGGGCATAAGCCCTTCCTGAAGAAGGGCTTATGCCCGAAACGTCGATTCTCCTGTTCCCTGGATGCTGCCTGACCTGCTGCGCTTTTCCAGCAACACATTTTCAGCTTCCTAAAGCCTGACCACCATGTACAAGGCACAAGTCAGGGGTGTGATGGAATACTGCCCACCTGCCTGGATGGGGGAAGCTCCAACAACACTCAAGAAGCTTGACACCATCCAGGACAAGGCAGACTGCTTGATTGGCACCACATCCACAAGCATCCACTCCGTCTGCCACTAATGCTCAGTAGCAGCATTGTGTACTGTTTACAAGATGCACAGCAGAAATTCACCAAAGATCCTCAGAAAGCACCACCCAAACCCACCACCACTTCTGTCTAGAAGGATAAGGGCAGCAGATACTTGGGAATACCAACCTCTGCAAGTTCCCTTCCAAACCCCTCGTCATCCTGACTAGGAAATATATCGCTGTTTCTTCAGTGTCACTGGGTCAAAATCCTGGAATTCTCTCCCTAAGGGCATTGTGGTCAACCTACAGCAGGTGGACTGAGCAGTTCAAGAAGGCAGCTCCCTGCTACCTTCTCAAGGGACAACCAGGGACGGGCAATAACTGTCAACCCAGCCAGCCTACATCCGACGAAATATAGATAAATTTAAAAAAAGCTAAGTCATATAATTTTCCTTGTATAATAAACTTGTGTCTTTTGTGGTTATTGTCCTTAAATTGGAGTGACTTTGTCTTAGTTTGATATCAACTGTAATTGTGAGCCATTTGCATTAAACTTCCAAATATGAACCTTTAATATATAATACAATTAATGAGGGCCCTATCTCTGATCCCTGGTCATTTAACTTTTGTTACAAATGTACAAAGTTTCTACCATTTGGCCAACTCGTTTAACTCCGGATTTTTCTTGATTCCCAAAACCTCAAACTTAAGTTGGCAGTACTTTATGCAGAATGCCATCATATGTTTTCAAAAATCAAGTTAAAAGTTTTTCCTAAAAAAAGTCATGAAGCTCGTTCAAACAGAATCCTGTTTTTCTGATTATATATTGACTGCTGTTCAGTGAGTTAATCCTGTAGGAAATGCTCAAGTCTACTTTTGAAATTTGATTTCATGGCATCATTCAATATTGATGGGATTTATCAAAGATCTGTGCACATGCGCACACAGGTCTTTCTGTTCCTGTATCCTGTTTAAACCATTTCATTTACATTTTCTTTCCTCATTCTTCCTTCCAAATTGTATGATTTGACATTGTGCTGATTGAATGCACAGCAGATAATATTTCAATCATTTCACCTACCTAAAATCTGTTGCTATCCTCCTCACTGCTTACTACAGTTCTGAAATTGTTCCCTGTATAGCCAAGTCTGCTAACAAATCTCAAAATGCCTTAAGAGCTAATCCTATGGTCACATTTACCTGTGTCTTTAACTGTACTTGTAATCTGCTGCAGTGTTAAGCTACCAAGATCTTTCCATTGTGCCTTAATAAGTGGGTGGCACAGTGGTTAGCACTGCTGCCTCACAGCGCCAGAGACCCGGGTTCAATTCCCGCCTCAGGCGACTGACTGTGTGGAGTTTGCACGTTCTCCCAATGTCTGCGCGGGTTTCCTCCGGGAGCTCCGGTTTCCTCCCACAGTCCAAAGATGTGCAGGGTCAGGTGAATTGGCCATACTAAATTGCCCGTAGTGTTAGGTAAGGGGTAAATGTAGGGGTATGGGTGGGTTTCGCTTCGGCGGGTCGGTGTGGACTTGTTGGGCCGAAGGGCCTGTTTCCACACTGTAAATCTAATCTAAGTGATCTTTTTAATTTGATGTACCTGGTCTTGGATCCTTTGTAATCTGTAACATTGACAAGTGAAAAAGTAACATTGGCAAGTGAAAATGTAACATTGGCAAGTGAATGACTCACTTCCCAATTTCCCAGGGCCTGAAGAAGGGCTTATGCCCGAAACGTCGATTCTCCTGTTCCTTGGATGCTGCCTGACCTACTGCGCTTTTCCAGCAACACATTTTCAGCTCTGATCTCCAGCATCTGCAGTCCTCACTTTCTCCTGCTGTAAAACATCTACCAGGCACAAGTCAGGATGGATCATTAAAATAAAACAAAGACCTGCAGATGCTGGAGAGCTGAAATAGAAACAGAAATTGCTGGGGAAACTCAGCAGGTCTGAGGAGGGAGAAACAGTTAACTTTTCGAGTCCAGCGACTGGTTCTGAAGAACTACATAGTCACTTGGGTGTAATGAGAGATCATACAGGAAGCTCTAGCCTAATTTATCAGAATAAAGTCTGTGAGGCAAGGACTTTGATATTGTTTATCAGGAATGGCGTCAGAGCATTGGTACAGTGCAGGGTAGGCCATTCATCCCATCATGTCTGCACCAGAATAGATTCATTAATTGAATTTAAATTCCACCATGGTGAGATTTAAATCAAGGTCATTAAGAGTATTAGCCTGCGCTCCTAGATTTGGAGTGCAGTGACATTATGATTGTACCATTGCTAGGTACAGTTCCCATGAAGAATTCACAATTGATTTCCGCCAAAGTGTAGTGCCCAAGACTCTTTTACAGCTAAACCTGTTTAGAACCAATCAGCAATGGTGAGTTGCAAAAAGAAAGTAGCTTGATCATCACTGTAGCTTCTAAATCTAGTTCGTCAGCGTGGAGATTACTGGGTCACAATGAATAGCCTCATTAATAGGTGACCTTGTCAAGTTTGTATTGTTTGCCTGAAAATTTCTAATGCTCTCCTGGAAAATCGAACTGATGTTCTGGCAAATAACCCATAAACTCTGTCAACTCAAGCAGGATTAGTCACTAATTGCTAAATTGTGAGATAGAATAATGACTGTATCACATTTCTAATAAATGTTAACTGTTTCTCTACAGGGTCCCCCAGGACCTCCAGGGTTACCAGGTTCACCTGGAAAACGAGGACCCCGGGTAAGTGCCTGGAAGGTTTTGTTCTTACATTTCACTCATTGAACGTATTGGCTTGGGTACTAAACTCAACCAAGAGCCAGAAACAGTGGGCACAGCTCTTTAGCGTCAGTATCGGTATTGATTAGCAGCCTGTGTATTGTCACTTCATTAAAATAAGTCGATCACCCTTAATTTAATCCCAAATCCATCTTGATATTCACTGTTAACCTGGTAAACATTTGCCCAGTTAAGAACATAGCAGGAACCCGTTTATCTTCCACAACTGGAGGGTTTGAGCTATAGAGAGAGGATGAATAGGCTGGGGCTATTTTCCAGCATATGAGGCTGAGGGGTGACCTTATAGAGGTTTATAAATTTGAGGGGCATGGTCAGGGTAAATAGCCAAGATCTTTTTCCCAGGGTAAGAAAGTCCAAAACTAGAAGGCATAGATTTAAGGTGAGAGGCAAAGGATTTAAAAGGGACCAAAGGGGCAACGTTTTCACAGAGGGCGGTGTAAGAAGGGTTATACCTGAAACGTTGACTTCTCTACCTTCTGATGCTGCCTGGCTTGCTGTGTTCTTTGAGCCTCCTGCCTGTCTATTTTGGATTCCAGCATTGCAGTTCTTTTGTCTCTAACTATGTGTGTATGGAATGAGCTGCCAGAGGAAGTGATTGAGGCTGGTACAATACAACATTTAAAAGGCATCTGGATGGTTATATGAATAGGAAGGGTTTACAGGGATATGGGCCACATTCTGGCAAATGGGACTAGATTAATTTAGGATATCCTGTTGGTGTGGACGAGTTGGGCTGAAGGGTCTGTTTCCGTGCTGTACAGCTCTATGACAGTTTATTCACAAACCATAGACTGCTCAATCCTTCCGCAGATCAGCACTTTTTCTAGTGGAAACCAGATATTTTATAATCCCACCACTCACAATCCAATCACTGAATTAACCTAAAACTTAAGTAACCACCAAGGCAAACCAGCGGCAGTGTAACAATAAAGAGGCACAGGATACTGACAACATTCCAGCAATAGTACTGAAGACTTGTGCCCCAGAACTTGCTGCTCCCCTAGCCAAGCTCTTCCAATACAGTTACAGCACTGGCATCTACTCGACAATGTGGAAAATTGCCCAGGTATGTCCTGTACACAAAAAGCAATTCAAATTTAACCCGACCAATTACCATATAAAATCAAAAGAACCGCAAATGCTGCAAATCAGAAAGAAAAACAGAAGTTGCTGGAAAAGCTTCAGCAACCATGAAGAGAAAGCAGAGTTAATGTTTTGGGTCCGGTTCTGAGGAAGGATGTTGTCGAGGTCTTGTTGTGTTTGAACACAGACTGCTTCAGTGTCTGAGGAGTTGCGAATGGTGCTGAACATTGTGCAATCATCCCCATTTCTGACCTTGTGATGGAAGGAAGGTCATTGATGAAGCAGCTGAAGATGGTTGGACCTAGGACACTACTCTGAGGTACTCCTGCAGAGATGTCCTGGAGCTGAGATGACTGACCCTCCACAAGCACAACCATCTTCCTATGTGTCAGGTATGATTCCACCCAGAGGAGAGTTTGCCCCCTGATACCCATTGATTTCAGTTTCTCCAAAGGCTGTTTGGCTTGGGCTGACAAGTGGCAAGTAACATTCAAAAGCCCGGCCATACTATCTCCAGTTTCTAGATGAAGGGCTGATGCCCTGCTCCTCGAATGATGCCTGACCAGCTGTGCGTTTCCAGCACCACACACTTCGACTCTGACCTCCAGCATCTGCAGTCCTCACCTTCTACTATCTCCAATAAGAGACAATCTAACTGCTGTGCCCTGATTTCCATTGGTGTTACAGGCAGTAAATACTGCTACCGATGCTAATATCCTACAAGTGAATAACAGAAAAGGGCAGGGAAACAAGAGAGGGAACTAAGTCAAATTAATGCACTCCAGCCCAAGTGGTGCCCAACTCTCTCAAAAGGTATTGATGAGGGGACTCACTTTTTAAAAAAATATTCTTTATCAACCTGCTCAGTGATGTTATCATATAACTTCTAAGCAGGTGGGAGTCAAACCCAGAACTCAGTTATTTTTTAAATATCCAGAAGTTCTATCACGTACACCTGAATGGTTTTTCCTTCCACCAAATCATCCGTGGTATTAGAACATAGAACATAGAAGAATACAGCGCAGTACAGGCCCTTTGGCCCTCGATGTTGCGCCGATCCAAGCCCACCTAACCTATACTAACCCACTATCCTCCATATACCTATCCAATGCCCGCTTAAATGCCCATAAAGAGGGAGAGTCCACCACTGCTACTGGCAGGGCATTCCATGAACTTACGACTCGCTGAGTGAAGAACCTACCCCTAACTTCAGTCCTATATCTACCCCCCCTTAATTTAAAGCTATGCCCCCTTGTAATACCCGACTCCATACGCGGGAAAAGGTTCACACTGTCAACCCTATCTAACCCCCTAATCATCTTGTACACCTCAATCAAGTCACCCCTAAACCTTCTTTTCTCTAATGAAAACAGCCCCAAGTGTCTCAGTCTTTCCTCATACGATCTTCCTTCCATACCAGGCAACATCCTGGTAAACCTCCTCTGCACCCGTTCCAGTGCCTCCACATCCTTCCTATAGAATGGCGACCAAAACTGCACACAATATTCCAGATGCGGCCGCACCAGAGTCTTATACAACTGCATCATGACCTCAGGACTCCGGAACTCAATTCCTCTACCAATAAAAGCCAGTACGCCATATGCCTTCCTCACCGCACTATTTACCTGGGTGGCAACTTTCAGAGATCTGTGTACATGGACACCAAGATCCCTCTGCTCATCCACACTACCAAGTATCCGACCATTAGCCCAGTACCCCATCTTTTTGTTATTCTTCCCAAAGTGAATCACCTCACACTTAGATTTAGATTTTAGATTTAGATTACATTACAGTGTGGAAACAGGCCCTTCGGCCCAACAAGTCCACACCGACCCGCCGAAGCGCAACCCACCCATACCCCTAACCTAACACTATGGGCAATTTAGTATGGCCAATTCACCTGACCTGCACATCTTTGGACTACATTGAATTCCATTTGCCACCTTTCTGCCCAGCTCTGCAGCTTCTCTATATCCTGCTGTAACCTGCCACATCCTTCCTCACTGTCAACAACTCCTCCGACTTTCGTATCATCCGCAAACTTGCTCACCCAACCTTCTAACCCCTCTTCCAGGTCATTTATAAAAATGACAAACAGCAATGGTCCCAAAACAGATCCTTGCGGAACACCGCTAGTGACGGCACTCCATGAAGAAACTTTGCCATCAACTACTACCCTCTGTCTTCTTCCATCCAGCCAATTCCTAATCCAAACCTCCAACTCACCCTCAATGCCATATCTCCGTATTTTCTGCAGTAGCCTACCATGGGGAACCTTATCAAACGCCTTACTAAAATCCATATATACCACATCTACCGTTTTCCCCTCATCAACCTCCTTCGTCACCTTTTCAAAGAATTCAATAAGGTTTGTGAGGCACAACCTGCCCTTCACAAAACCATGCTGACTATCCTTGATCACATTATTCCTATCCAGATGTGCATAAATCCTATCCCTTACAATTCTCTCTAAGACTTTGCCCACAACAGAAGTGAGACTCACCGGCCTATAGTTACTAGGGTTATCCCTACTCCCCTTTTTGAACAAGGGAACCACATTTGCTATCCTCCAGTCTTCTGGCACTACTCCAGTAGACAAAGAGGACATAAAAATCAAGGCCAATGGCTCTGCAATCTCCTCCCTTGCTTCCCAGAGAATCCTAGGATAAATGCCATCAGGCCCAGGGGACTTATCTATTTTCACCTTTTCCAGGATTTCCAACACCTCTTCTCTACATACCTCAAAGCCATCCATTCTACTTATTTGTGACTCAGTATTCACATCGACGACAATGCCCTGTTCCTGAGTAAATACTGAAGAAAAGTATTCATTCAGTGTCTCCCCAATCTCTTCCGCCTCCACACGCAACTTCCCACTACTATCCTTGACTGGACCTATTCCTACCCTAGTCATTCTTTTATTCCTAACATACCTATAGAAAGCCTTAGGGTTTTCCCTAATCCTACCAACTAAGGACCTTTCATGTCCCCTCCTTGCTGCTCTTAGCTCTCTCTTCAGGTCCTTCCTGGCTACCCTATAACTCTCAATCGCCCCAATTGAACCTTCACGTCTCATCTTGAGATAGGCCGCCCTCTTCCATTTAACAAGGGATTCCAATTTCTTATTAAACCACGGCTCCCTCGCACGACCCTTTCCTCCCTGCCTGACAGGTACACAATTATCAAGGACACTCAATAGTTGCTCCTTGAACAAGCTCCACATATCATGTACACTCTTGCCTTGGAGTCTACTTTTCCAAGCCACACATCCTAAGTCATGCCTCACCGCATCATAATTTCCCTGACCCCAGCTATAACTCTTGCCCTGTAGTACACACTTATCCCTCTCCATCACGAGAGTAAAAATCACCGAATTATGGTCACTATCCCCAAAGTGCTCACCTACCTCTAATTCTAACACCTGGCCTGGTTCGTTACCCAGAACCAAATCCAGTTTGGCCTCACCTCTTGTTGGCCTGTCTACATATTGTGTCAGGAAACTCTCCTGCACACATTGAACAAACACTGACCCATCTAACGAACTTGAGCTATAGCTTTCCCAATCAATATCAGGAAAGTTAAAGTCCCCCATAACAACCACCCTATTACTGTCACTCATCTCCTGAATCACCTTCCCTATCCTTTCTTCAATGATTCTAGGACTATTAGGAGGCCTGTAAAAGACTCCTAACAGGGTGACCTCACCTTTCCTATTCCTAACCTCAGCCCAAACTACCTCAGATGGCAAGTCCTCATCCATCGTCCTTTCCACCACTGTAATACTATCTTTGACAAGCAATGCCACACCTCCCCCTCTTTTACCCCCACCTCTGACCCTACTAAAACATTTAAATCCTGGAACCTGCAACAGCCAATCCTGTCCCTGTTCTAGCCATGTCTCCGTAATAGCCACAACATCGAAGTCCCAGGTACCAACCCACGCTGCAAGTTCACCTACCTTATTTCGTATACTTCTTGCATTGAAGTATACACACTTCAAGCCACTTTCCTGTTTACAGACACCCTCCTTGGAAATTGATGCCATGTTCCTAACCTCCCTACACTCCAGGCCCTGCACCCTGAAGCTACAATCTGGGTTCCCATGCCCCTGCAGAGTTAGTTTAAACCCCCCCCAAGAGCACTAGCAAACCTCCCCCCAAGGATACTGGTGCCCCTCAGGTTCAGGTGTAGACCATCCTGTTTATAGAGGTCCCACCGTCCCCAGAAAGAACCCCAGTTATCCAAAAACCGGAATCCCTCCCTCCTGCACCATCCCTGTAGCCACGCATTTAAGTGTTCTCTTTCCCTATTCCTCGAATCTCTATCACGTGGCACGGGTAACAAACCAGAGACAACAACTCTGTTCGTTCTAACTCTGAGCTTCCAACCTAGCTCCCTGAAAGCCTGTCTAACATCCTCGGCACTTCTCCTACCTATGTCGTTGGTGCCAATATGGACCACGACTTCGGGCTGCTCCCCTCCCCCTCCAGGACCCGGAAAACACGATCAGAGACATCACGTACCCTTGCACCTGGGAGGCAACATACCAAACGTGAGTCTCTCTCGTTCCCACAAAACCGCCTATCTGTGCCCCGAACTATCGAGCCCCCAATTACTACTGCTCTGCTCTTCTTCACCCTTCCCTTCTGAGTAACGGGGACAGGCTCCGTGCCAGAGACCTGAGCCCTGTTACTTACCCCTGGTAAGTCATCCCCCCCACAAGTATCCAAAACGGTATACTTATTCTTGAGGGGAACGGCCGCAGGGGGTCCCTGCACTGGCTGCATCCTCCCAGTCCCCCTCACTGTCACCCATCTATCTGCCATCTTTGGAGTTACTACTTCCCTATAACTCTGATCTATGACCCCCTCTGCCTCCCGAATGATCCGAAGTTCATCCAACTCCAGCTCCAGTTCCCTAACACGGTCTTGGAGGAGCTGGAGATGGGTGCACTTCCTGCAAGTGTAATCGGCAGGGACGTCGATGGCATCCCTCACCTCATACATGTTGCAGGAGGAACATTGCACTGCCTTCACTGCCATCCCTCTAAAGCTAACTTTTACTTAAAAAAAAACTGGGTCTAAAGAATACAACAAGCAAAATTCAGCACTTACCTACTTACCAAAACAGGTGTTATTATTAGGTTAGAAGAGGAGGGCGGGTGGGAGGCACTACCCGTGTAGTGCCTCGGGTTCCTCTCCTTCGCGCTTTTAAAGGGGGAAAAAAAACCTACCCAGGTAAGCTTACACTAACTGCTTCCGGGTCTCGGCTGCCCCTCTGGTCGTCGTCACTTCCCCCTGGTGCTCCCGCTCTTTCTGTGAAGAGAGAGTGAAAGAGAAAAAAAACACCGCTGCCCGCTACCGGTAAGCACTTTTAAAACCAAACGGTCTTACCTTCGCTGCTGCTCGCACTGGAAATGACCGACCGCTTCGGTCGGTCATTGTTCATCTATGAACCACCACCAGGAAATCATCCATGTTTCCCATTGTTTAACTTCTGCATGGAGCTCAATAAGGGCAACATAAATCAATTTTCCTTTAATATTTTCCTCATCAATCTGTTCAGAAATGGTATTATACATTTCTAGAGTGAGGTGAGACTTGAACCTGGATCTCCTGGCTGTGAGGTAGGGACATTACCACTGCACCATGGATCCTTTCAGAAAGCAGGTCTTTGATATTTGACAGACCTCTGAAGTGAATGGGACCGGAACCCAGCTCTCCTGGCTTTGAGAAAGGGACAGTACCATTGCGCTACAAGAAATGTGTCCCAATTAACATCAGCTGCTCTCAGTCCTTCCTGGAACATGTTGTTATTCACAGCCAATTAGCTCATCAAATGCAATATTATCATTTATGCTTTCTCTGATAGCAAAATACTCCAAAAAAGCCAAATTGACACTTCTGGAGAATAGGTAATGAGTGGGGCAGTAAAGCATGTCTTAAGGCATAAGTGGTAGAATCCATACCTGTAAATCAGAGGATCTGGGTTCAAGTCCCACCTCCCCAGGAGTTGTATTACAATTTGACCAAATAGTTGATTGAAATTGTCTTATCATGATAATTTCACAAATGGCGTCTATAAGTTATTTTTTGGTCCTTGCTTTCTGTTTAATTTGGCCATATTTTCTCATGGTCTATCCAACAATGTACAGGGTGCATTGCTATAATGCAGCAGTAGTGTTCTTGTGCAACTATAGAAAATCGCGCTATGGAAAACCGCTACAGAAAATTATGCTGTAGAAGATAGCTGTAGAAAATTGCTTTACCTGTTCAGTAGAAAGTTCATGTTATCCAAACAATGTCCACAATTTGTCAGTCGAATTATAGCCAATTCGCATTGACAAAAAGCGTGTTACACCACAACGATCTGCACAAGATACAGGCCAGCATGGAATGATCCCCACTTAATGAATGAATGCAGCTCTGCACAGCACTCAGGAAGCTCAACACCATCTAGAACAACAGCTTCATGTCCCCACTTCGCCCATCCCAAAAAAAAAGTACCGAACATTGTCTGCCTGCAGCAGACTTCCATTTGTAACCTTTCTGCAGGCATTTGGGGGTAATAAGAGGGGAAATCTGGATTTGGTCTTCAATTTTGAAGACAAATTGAAAGATTTTGGCAGGGCAGTTGAACCCAAATAGAAATTGATAGTGTATCTGTGATTCGAATGGTTGGTGTTCCTCCTTGTTTGACCCACACTGACATGCCTGTGCAATTTATATCAGCGCCATCCATAAGGTTTCAAATTCTCTTTGATGCACAAATGGACAGAAATCCCAACGCAAACTGTTGTAAGGCTGTATTCTTCCAAGGACCACCTTCCCATGGTAGGTGTTTTGCTGCCTCCCCTCCTCGCTCTGCCGCTCAGAGTGCTTGCAGGATCTTCAGAGAAAGATGAAGAGGGCAGAGACCAGACAGAGGAGGGCAAATGTTTGGCTGGGCCCATTCACAGGAGATTGGAACTGAGGCCTCAGGCCTCTTTTCAGTCAGGTTTCTGCCACCCCCCACAGTCAGGCTCAAAACCAGAAACTTGGCAGGTCTGACAGCATGGAGAGTGTGATGCTGGAAAAGCGCAACAGGTCGGGCAGCATCCAAGGAGCAGGAGAATTGACGTTTATGGCATAAGCCCTGCAACAGGAATGACTCTTGACACTGATCTCCAGCATCTACAGCCCTCACTTTCTCTTAGATCTGGCAGCATCCATGGACAGAAAGCAGAATTAATGCACATCTCTTGAGTGCACTTCTGTTCAAAGGATGCGATGTGTTGACTATGCTTTCTCTCTCCACTGATGCTGCCAGCCGTGCTGAGTTCCTCCAGAAACTTCTGCTTTTGTTACAGCTTCCTGGCATCCAGAGTTTTTTGGTTAATTTTACAATCAGACTGTTCCTTCATCTGGGAAGTAAGTATCAGGCAGCTTTAGGCCTGTGGAAGGAGGAGGGCAACAACAACAGGAACTCAAGTCATCCTAATTCCCCAAAAATTAAAAAAAAGGTTACAATTAAATTTTTTGGTGTCAGCAGCCAACATGGGCCACACACACAAGAAAACTGGAGGGAAGTATACACAGGCCTGAGATAGATTGACTCCCTGGTTAGTCAGGAATCAGAGTTTATCACGGGAATGTGGAGTTGAAGGTGCCGTCATGGAATTTTCTAATTCTATTCTATAAAATGATAAGCCTTATAAAATGATAAGGATTGGAATGCACATAAACGAGAAAAACTAGCCCTTGTGCATCAGGTAATTTCAAGATACAATAAAACAGGTTCTTTTTTCTGAATTCTCAGACTAAATGCAGCCTGGTCGAATATTTTTTTTCTCAATGGACACTGCCTGTTTGAACATTCAGTGCCACACCTTCTCACACAGAAACCGATCTGCTGTTATCAGTCGTTGGAAAGAAATCATAGAATCCCTACAGTGTGGAAACAGACCTTTCGGCCCAACAAGTCCACACCAACCCTCCGAAGAGTAACCCACCCACACCCATTCCCCTACCCTATATTTACCCAGACCAATGGACCTAACTTACACATCCCTGAACACTACAGGCAATTTAGCACAGCCAATTCACCTAACCTGCACATTTTTGTGACTGCGGGAGGAAACCGAAGCACCCGGAGGAAACCCACGCAGACACGGGGAGAATGTGTAAACTCTACACAGACAGTCGCCTGAGGTTGGAATTAAATCCAGGTCTCTGGTGCTGTGAGGCAGCAGTGCTAACCACTGAGCCACCATGCTTCCCTATGAAATGACTTGATGCTGGATCTGAAACTAGGATTAGGCCAAAATTGTGTCTGCATGTGGTCTTACCTCATTTGTTTATCCTGTACCTTGCCAGGCAAGTGCTGTGATTTGTAATTGAACTGTATGTTTTATTAAAACTGATGTAATCGTGAGGTGCACATAAAATTGTGAAAATAGCATCATAAGTAACTGGGGAAAAATGCACACTTTTACTGCAACAAATAAAGCTTAAACAAATACTAGTGGGCAGTTATCCATATGGAATATTAAACTAAGTCGACGTAAGAACACAGGCAAGTTTCCAGTGAAATACTAGGCTATAATCTGACTGGGTACACAGCGTTACATAAACCTTCTCGTTTCTCATCTCCATCTGTAGAATTCTAGAATATTTACAGCACTGTACAGGACATTGGTTAGGCCACTTTTGGAACACTGTATGTAATTTTGGTCTCTGAGCTATAGGAAAGATGTTGTGAAACTTGAAAGGGTGCAGGAAAGAGCTACAAGTGTTGCAAGTGTTGGAGGGTATCGGCTATAGGGAGAGGCTGAAAAGGCTAGGGCTATTTTCCCTGAAGCATTGGAGGCTGAGGGAGTGACCTTATATGGGCTTATAAAATCATGAGAGGTATGGATAGGATAAATAAATAAACAAGGTCTTTTGCTTGGCATGGGGGTGTCCAAAACTAGAGGGCATAGATTGAAGGTGAGAAGGGGAAAGATTTAAAAGGGACCTCGGGGTCAACTTTTTCATGTGGAGAGTGGTGCGTGTATGGAAAGAGCTGTGAGAGGAGATGGTGAAAGCCAGTACAATTATAACATTGAAAAGGCGTCCGGATGGGTGTATGAATAGGAAGGGTTTAGAGGGACATGGGTAAAATGTTGGCAAATGGGACTAGATTATGTTAGGATATCTGGTCAACATGGACAAGTTGGACCGAAGGACCGACTGTGCTGTACATCTCTGTGACTCTGACAGAAGGATCCCAATCAGGTACAAAGTAGCTCTCTGCAAGAATCATTCACCTACTCTCAGTCTCCCCACTGTTTCTCCAGACCCTGTGATTTTATTTTGTTTCTTCAGGGTTTTGAGCTAATTCCTTTCTGACAGACAGGGTTGATCGACTTCCATAGCACTGAGCTGATGGTGATACACTGGCAGTATCAGTGGGCTAGTGAGACAGGGAGGAAGAGTTTCCTGAAGAAGGGCTTATGCCCGAAACGTTGATTCTCCTGCTCCTTGGATGCTGCCTGACCTGCTGCGCTTTTCCAGCAAAACATTTTTCAGCTAGTGATACAGGGATCCAGGCTAATGTTTTGTGCTCAAATTCCACCACAGCTGCTGGTCGTAAAGCTGTCATCGATTGTCGTTAAAAGTCCACCAGGTTGGTCCAGCACATAACAACCATTAAGACCATAAGAAATAGGAACAGAAGTAAGCCCGCTCGACCATTTAATAGGATCATGGCTGATCTGATGTTCCTCATGTCCACTTTTCTGCCATTTCCACAGATTTCCCAATCTATCTCAGCTTTAAATATATTTTTGGTATTGTTTCACCACAGTCTTGCCAGACCATAGGACTGAGCTCTCATTGGAGAGAGAGAGAGAGAAATGACTAATGATGGTTTAACCTGAGAGCTGCTGTACCTCAGGTGAGGGGAGAGGTTGCAAAGGACAGTCCTTCATGGTAATCTCAGTTGGTGTGGGAATTGTCAGTTTTGAGTCTGAAGTGGATAGATTTTGTTACCTGAAGGATATTAGGAAAGGACCAGTAAATGGAGCTAGGTCACAGATTGGCAAGGTTCTCAATGACAGCACAAAGAGATTGGAAAGCCTGAATGGCCTCTTCCTGTTCCCGTGTGCCCAATGTCATACTGGACATCTCATGAAAAGTGTATATATTTCAGTTTATTTCTAACTGATCCTGAAGGGGCAATGGTGGAATAGGAATTCAGCCCAATGTTATTAGACACGTCCAGCCTAATCCAAGTTAATACTCTGATAGTATGGAGATTTAAACCAATCATTGAAAACTGAAAGCCAATCTTAGTAATGAAACTTATCATTAATTAATGTAAAAACCCTATCTGGAACACTATTGTCCTTTAGGAAGCTTTACCCTACAATTCTCGTGTGTTGATCTGACCTAGTCTACAAGTTGATTAGCAATAATTATACTAGTAGACTTGATAGTTGTAGTTTTTGGCAGCACAGAATTGATGGGCCAAATGGCCTCTTCTGAATAGTACGATTCTGTGATTTGACTCTTAGACCCCCAACCCCCAAATGACCTAAGAAGAAACTCAATTCAAAGACAGTTAGGGTTGGGCAATAAATGCTGGCAAGGCCATCCTGGGAAAGGTTGTTAATAAATCTACCGGTCACAGGAGGAGCAAATAAAACTGGAAGGAACTGCGGATGCAGTAAACAGAACCAGAAACAAAACCAGAAATTGCTGGAAAAGCTCAATGGGTCAGGCAGCACCCGTGGAGAGAAATCAGAGTTAACATTTCGGGTGGAGTGACCCTTCCTCAGAACATGCCCTTGAGTGTGTCAATAAATCAGACAATCATGATCCTGTTAGATTTGAATTGAGTTTGCATTATTAATTTCATACTCATCTCAATTCCCTGCTAATTTTATAACATTTAAAAGGTTGGCATGGAGGGATTGGGCCGAAGGGCTTATTTACATCCATACTGTATGTTTCTTAAGACAATCTTGTTAACATCTTGAGAGGTGTTAACAAGTTGTAGGCTTGTTATATTTGTTACCATTAGCACCACTTTTTGAAGATGGTCACATTAAAAGCCTATTTTGTCCAGCAGTTTGTTTCATTTTCCTAAAAGTAAATGTCAGATCTTCAGCTGGTCCCATGCTGATTTCACAGCAGAGTCATTATCAAGACTTCATTTTATTAGCTTTTGTGTAAGTGAATCCTTTATCTCCCTTTAATGCTCTGTATATTTGTTCAGCTGCCGTAAATATGGGTCGCTGATTGGAGGGCAGTGCAATTAGCCATTGGCTTTACAGTTTTTGTTGTGCTGCTATGGAACTTGTATTGAGGGAAAATTAGATTGAGGTGACACAAAGTGAGATTTTAGATCTTGTGAGGCACTGGTTTTGTTGAAATACGTGAACTTTTCTGCAGCTGCTGGAGTTGCCAGCACTGGATGGGTGGGCCTTTTTTGTATTGTGGAGGTCAGTTTCCAGGGGCACGTCCAGCTAGTTTGTACTCTCAGTGCCGATCTTCATGGGGCAAGTGTGTGGGAGGTTTGACTCGGGGAGCAGTGCATGACCCACACAGTTTCTAAGTTCATTTTAAAAGCATTGCATCTCCATTTCCAGGAACACCAAATCATGAGCTTTACCCAGTAATTTTTATGGTGAGTCGATGCATAACTTCTATTTGAGCTCATTATCACACAAGCAACCTAATGACTGCAAGAGGCCAGTGGTACACGTTATGGACCAGACCAAACCCTCAAAATATATTCAGAAGATAGCATAGACTCTAAGCTTTTCTTAAAGATAAGTGCCAGGTGTTGCATTCTGAATGCAAATCAATTGGTCAAATTACCCGATTTTAAGCAAAATACACATTATTCATGCATTAGAGTTAAAATACAACAAAAGAAAGAATAATTGGACTAATTTAACTCTATTGGAAAACTTAACAGAATAATAGATTATGTAACTACTAAACAGTGAATGTTCCAATATAGTAATATCCCATAAAGACACCTTTGGCAAAGGCAAAGTCAGTAAAACTAGGTTGTGTCACAGGCAATTCTGCAGCCTAGGAGGAAAGGCAGCAAGAGAAAATTCTGTGCGAGAGAGAGAAAGAGAGAGAAAGAGAGACAGAGAGAGAAAGAAAAAAAACACTGGGGAGATGCATCGTTATTCAGTTACTTGCCAGTTTCACATCAAGTTGAACTTGGGATCTCTGTATCAAACCACCAGCACCACATAGTTACTCAGAGTCACTCAGGAGAAATCTCATTCAACATTGCCTGGAATCGAAGGGTTTCAGGAGTAATGGAGAATGCAAAATGCTAAAAACAAATGGATCAACCATGAACAAACTGAATGGTGGAGCAGGCTCAGTGGCTGAATGGCCTGCAACAAATTTATATGGCTATTCAGCCTGTCACATTCAGGGCAATCATAGAATCCTGATCGTGCAGAGAGAGGCCATTCAGCCCATTGAATGTGCACTGACCCTATGAAGAGCATCCCACACAGACCCACCCCACCTTACCGTGTAACCCTGCGCATTATTCATTTTAACCACCTAACCTACACATTTGTGGATACTATGGGGCAGTTTAGCATGGCAAATCTACCAAATCTGCACACCTTTGGGATGAGGAAGGACACCAGAGCACCCAGAAGAAACCTATGCAGACATGGGGAGACTGTGCAAACTCCACGCCAACAGCCGCCCGAGGCTAGAATCAAACCCAGATCCCTGGTGCTGTGAGACAGCAGTGCTAACCACTGAGCAACTGTGTCTGTGAAGTCCATGCCGTTTGTCCTTCTTTCCTGTTCCACCCTATCCCTGTATCCCAGCTGATAAATTACTCCAAACCATCCATTCAATTTTCTTTTAAAGTCATTCACTCCTGCTGCCTCCACAGTCTGAGAATTCCATAGTATAACATTTGTTTACGGAGAATAGTCTATAATTTATAATTACTTTACACTGTATTATCACAGCATTGAGAGCAACAACATTTTATTGTGGGGCTGTTGATAAGATTTCTCTGTCGCTCCTGGCACTGTGTATAACTGACCTGAACAGGTGTGTGTGTGTGTCACCAGGTACTGTTATGTGGAAATGACATCAAGCACTGGTCTGCAGATTACATATACAGAGAGATGACAGATTTGGAAAACCCTATGTTTTAGGGAGCATAGTGATATTGGAACAGGAGGAGGCCACTCAGTCTGTTCCACCATTCAGCTAGATCATAGCTGAACATTCACTTAACTCCATCTACACAGCTTAGTTTTGTCAACCTTCATAAATACCTTAGACAACCAAAAATCTATCACTAGCAGTATTGAAACTTCCAATGTCTCTTCTAGCCTCGACAGATTTTTTTGGGGGAGAGTGAGTGTTTCGTACACAGATATCCACAGGCAGCAACAGACCTTCAGAGATGTACAAGAATTTTATTGTAAATCTATAGCTAGACAAACATCAGTTTCCATCATTCTCTTCTGGATCTTTCCCTGTCCTGAAACTAATCTCCACTGAGCTCTTCTCATCTTTGATGTTTGTGATGAATTCTGGACATCTCATGAAAGGCGTATATATTTTAGTTTATTTCTAACTGCAGTGTTAATAATTGTATTTTAATTATATTTAATGTTATGGACAGGAGTTGGTCATTACCTTAGGATTCTTTCATACAAAGGATCAAGGGTCTTGTGCCACAGTGGTAGTGTCCTTACCTCTGGTTTCGAAACCTGAAAGAACCACGGATGCTGTAAATTGGAAACAAAAATGGAAATTGCTGGAAAGGTTCAGCAGATATGTGTAGAGAAATCAGAGTTAACGTTTTGGGTCGAGTGACCCTTTGAAGATAGTTTTCCCCCGATTCTCTTTGATTCTGGTTTTGCTAGGGCTCCTTGATGTCACACTCCGTGAAGTGCTGCCTCGATTCAAGGGGCAGTCAGTCTCATCTCACCTCTGGAGTTCAGCTTTTCCATCTGTGATTGGACAAATGGCGTAGTGAGGTCAGGAGCTGAGTGGCCCTGATGGGGCCCGAACTGAGGTCAGTGAGAGCATTCAGCTCTGTGAGAGAAAACGCCATCTTGAAAGATTGGAGCATGTTGGGACCAGGTGGAGATTGCCTCCCCATCATTTATTATTCACCATCAGATGGCCATCTACCAGTCTCTGTTTTGCAGCCTTACCCGAACTAAAGCACTCACTTTCAGAGGAGTTCAGGAAATGAGCAAATTTGTAGTACTTCTAATCTGCCCGGAAATGTAGCATTGTCTAGAGTTGCTAGAGGAATGCCATGATGATGGACTGTTGCTGGGATTCAGTTGGCTCCAGGTTTCAATAAAAGACACTGAGCGTGGGCTGGATTACATTGATTTATCTCTGTTCTGTAAACAAGATGCATGCACCGTCAGGGGCCCTCTGGCTCCTCTCCTTAATGGTTGCCTGTAGCTTGCAGTAAATATGGTGAATCAGGATACTTTATCTGCCAATATAGCAACATCTGTGGTGACTTTGTGAATAATGCTGATTGAAAAAATCTGGGATTTTAGCTAGGAGCACTTTTATAATCACTGGAGCTGGTGTTGCCTACATTGAAGTTCACCAGGATAGTTAGCCTGGAAGAGCAACTTATGTGAGAGGTGAAGGCATTCTAGAGTTGATGTGATCTTGGATGCATCTGATTCACATTAAAGCAGATGTAGAAATTCCAATTGTCAAGAGGAAGAAAAGTAAAGAACTTACTTTGGCAAATGAGTTGTAGAAAGGCACGTTTCATTCGGTTGTTGCCTTGATTGCTATTGGAATTTTTATTTTGAAAGTTTTGATGCACTCATTTAGAAAAGAAAGGATTGGTTGTCTGAAAGATTTCGCAACGCATAAATAAGGCCTAGTCTGAAGGAAAATGGAGACTGGTTTGGCAGTTTTTAACGTATAAATATTTAAAGGAATTGGCTTGGCTATTTGTCAAAGATTTAAACATTTTAACCAAAGAAAATAGTGAATGGAAATGCTGCTTATGTTCTGTTGGATGTCCAATCAGCAAGTGGGATTAGAAAATGTTAAATCCACAGTAATCCTTTGTTAACTCACCCTGGTTTGGTTCAATTTCAACCAGTAAAAATATTTTAAAAGAAACATATAAAAGCTCCTTTTCACTTAATTGGTAGAACTCCTAACCAGATCATATATTCAAGTCCCACTCAGAGATTTGAGAAAATGATACAGGACAACAACTTTGTCCAGGACTCAGGCAGTTCTGAGGAGGTGCTTTATGGCAGGCATCTGGATGTAGGAAATACCTGCCGTTTACAACTAGTTACAGTGAAACAGGGGGTTTCCTGGTCTCATAGAGTCAATGGGAATCAGAGGAAAACTTTTCCCTCTTTGAAGTCAAACTAGGCATATAGAAAGCTGGTTGTATTGGTTGGAGATCGGTCATCTCAGCTAGGACATCTCTGTAGGAGTTCCTCAGGAATATCCTAGGTCCAGTCATCTTCAGCTGTTGCATTTCATTCCAAACCATCAATTATTCATCCATTACGGCAATTGCTACTTTTTGCAAGTTAACTGTGCATTAACTTATGTAACATTGTCACTGCACTTAGAGGATTTACAGTTTGGAAGCATTTTGAGATGTCCTGTGGATTCCTAACGTGCAATTGGAGGGTAGCTCGGTAATTTCTTTTGTGACGACTTTTGACCTGGAAGGAGCACAGCAAATTTGTAAATTTTTTTAAAGTTTGGTGGAATCCATAAATGTTTTTAAGAATATTTATTGAATTGAATTTATTGACACGTGTACCGAGGCACAGTGAAAAGCTTTATCTTGCGAGCAATACAGGCAGATCATAGAGTTAAGTAGCATAGATAAGTAAATAATAGGTAGACAGCAGCAAAAACAAAAACACAGGTACAGGCGAATGTAAAGAGTTTGTGAGTTCATTCAGTATTCTAACAACAGTAGGGTAGAGACTGTTTTGAAATCGGCTGGTGCAAGTGTTCAGGCTTCTGTTGAAGAAAAACATTGCCAGGGTGGGATGAATCTTTGAGAATGCTGGCAGCCTTTCCTTGACAGCGGGCCTGGCAGATGCATTCTATAGATGGGAGGTTGGCCTTTGTGATTATCCGGGCCGAGTTCATCACTCTCTGTAACCGTCTCTGATCTTGAATGATACATATGCCATACCAGAGGGAATGCTCTCGATGGTGCACCTATAAAAGTTGGTAAGGGTATTCACCGTCATGCCAAATTTCCTCAGCTGCCTAAGGACGAAGAGACATTCTTGGGCCTTTGTAACCAGTGTGTCCACGTGAAGAGTCCAAGAAAGCTTGTTGTGGATGACCACTCCCAGGAGCTTGACACTCTCCATTCGTTCCACCTCTGTGCTGTTAATGTGTAGGGGGGCATGAGTAACATTCTGCCGAAAGTCAGTAATGAGTTCCTTGGTTTTGCTGGCTTTGAGAGCTAAGATGTTCTCAGTGCACTGTTTTTCCAGGTCTTCCACCTCCCGTCTGTAGTCTGTTTCTTCACCATCTGAGATTTGACCGACTATGGTGGTGTCATCAACGAATGTATAAATGGCATTAGTCTGGTATTTGGTGACGCAGTCATGGGTATGCAGTGAGTACAGTAGGGGGCTGAGTACGCACCCCTGGGAGGGTCCAGTGTTGAGTGTTCGTGAGGATAAAATATTGTCCCCAGTCTTCACTGATTGTGACCTGTGGGCCAGGAAACTGAGGATCCAGTTGCAGAAAGTGGGGCTTAGCCCAAGATCACTAAGTTTAGTAATCAGTCTCGAGGGGATAATAGTGTTGAAGGCTGAACTGTAGTCAGTTTAAAATCATATCTCACAAACATGATTAAGTTTTTTGAAGAAGTAACAAAGAGGATTGATGAGGGTAGGGTGGTAGATGTGATCTAAATGGACTTTAGTAAGGCGTTCAATAAGGTTCTCCATGGGAGACTGGTTAGCAAGGTTAGATCTCATGGAATACAGGGAGAACTAACCATTTGGATACAGAACTAGCTCAAAGGTAGGAGATAGAGGGTGACGGTGGAGGGTTGTTTTTAGATTGGAGGTCTGTGACTGGTGGAGTGTCACAAGGATTGGTGCTGGGTCCGCTACTTCTTGTCATTTATATAAATGATTTGGATGTGAGCATAAGAGGATTACAACTGGATCTTGATCACATGAGCCAATGGGCTGAGAAGTGGCAGATGGAGTTTAATTTAGATAAATGCAAGGTGCTATATTTTGGGAAAACAAACCATAGCAGGACTTATACACTTAATGGTAAGATCCTAGGGACTGTTGCTGAACAAAGAGACCTTGGAGTGCAGGTTCATTGCTCCTTGAAAGTAGAGTCACAGGTAGATAGGATAGTGAAGAAGGCGTTTGGTATGCTTTCCTCTATTGGTCAGATTATTGGGTACAGGAGTTGGGAGGTCATGTTGTGACTGTACAGAACACTGGTTAGGCCACTGTTGGAATATTGCGTGCAATTCTGGTCTCCTTCCTATCAGAAAGATGTTGTGAAACTTGAAAGGGTTCAGAAAAGATTTACAAGGATGTTGCCAGGGTTGGAGGATTTGAGCTATAGGGAGAGCTGTTTTCCCTGGAGTGTCAAAGGCTGAGGGGTGACCTTATAGAAGTTATAAAATCATGAGGGGCATAGATAGAATAAATAGACAAGGTCTTTTCCCTGGGGTAGGGGAGCCCAGAGGTAGAGGCCATAGGTTAAGGGTGAGAGGGGAAAGATATAAAAGAGACCTCAGGGGCAACTTTTCCACACAGAGGGTGGTACGTGGGTTGTCGGAGGAAGTGGTGGAGGCTGGTACAATTGCAAGATTTAATAGGCATCTGAATGGGTATATAAATAGGAAAGGTTTGGAGGGACATAGGCCGGGTGCTGGCAGGTGAGACTAGATTGGGTTGGGATATCTGGTCGGCATGGACGAATTGGGCCGAAGGGTCTGTTTCCATGTTGAACATCTCTTTCACTCTATGACTTTGAAGACTTCAGAACAACCATAAATGGATCAATTGTAATTTTCTTGGATAATAAGTAATCCTGGCCCATATCACTTAGCAACTGTTGACCTGGGTTGATAAGTGTGCTGCTGGAAAAGCACAGTAGGTCGGGCAGCATCCGAGGAGCAAGCGAGTTGATGTCTCGGACATAAGCCCTTCATCTACCATCCCAATTGTTGACTTGGAAGCATTACCAATAGGAAGGAAGAGGAAGTAGGAAGCTTTGCGGCTGTCAGACAAAGCAGAGCTAAAAGCAGAGGAACTGGACGGTAAAGGCAATCAGGACACAGAAGTGGACACAGAGAAAGCAGGCAGGGATAGAAGGATAAACACACTGTGAGGGACAGCAGGAAATTGCTCCCAGTAAGAGTTCAGATTTTCAGATTGGCAGAAGAGGAAACACAAGGTTCTGTGAGCTGGTTAAAAAGGTCTAAAACCTGGAAGCCTCTGTGCTTAAGTTGGAGACACAAGAAAGCTAGATATTGTCCTGCAGTTGGGCACGCCAGAAGCTGGAGTGCAATTGGTTGAAGCTAACTCTGAAAAGCTGAACCTTTAGAACTATTATGAACTGAGGGAGGGAGCTCCGCCTTGAGGGAGAGAGGGTTTGTGGAAGCTGCTTTCCTGATGAGAATTGTACCCATTGAAACTCAAAAGTGAAATCTGATGGCAGATAGGATGACAGACTTGCCCTGTGAGAATAAAGAACTGTTTATTGTGGAATGATGTGGCCACATAGTGTGGCATGTGTGCAGAGAGTGAAGTGAATGCTCGTAGTTATATGAAACGTGTCTATTGTTTCAACTATTTAAAGTGAAATTTCCCTTTTTAATTGAATTATCATTTGCCTGTTAAATGGTGTATGCTTTGCATTACTTCTGAATCATGTTCAAGTGCGAGCTACATTAAAATGGGAACTTAATGGTAATTTCCTCATTTGGTGGGGCTCATAGGTAAATTTCGCTTATGGTTCTCTCACTGGGATCAGAATGCTTTGTTCAAGATTCTACATTTTAAACGTAGTTGTAGGAAATATCTCACTGGGGACAGAGGATTGCCCTATGCTTCTGGATAAATGTTCGAGGAGAAAGTGAGGTCTGCAGACGCTGGAGATCAAAGCTGAAACTTTATTGCTGGAACAGCACAGCAGGTCAGGCAGCATCTAGGGAACAGAAGATTCGACGTTTCGGGCACATGCCCTTCTTCAGGAATGAGCAGAGAGTGTTCAGCAGGAGAAGATAAAAGGTAGGGAGGAGGGACTTGGAGGAGGGGCGTTGGAAATGTGATAGGTGGAAAGAGGTCAAGGTGAGGGTGATAGGTCGGAGTAGGGTGGAGGCGGAGAGGTCAAGAAGAAGACTGCAGGTCAGGAAGGCGGTGCCGGGCTGGAGGGATTCGGCTGAGACAAGGTGGGGGGAGGGGGGATGAAGAAACTGGTGAAGTCCAAGTTCATCCCCTGTGGTTGGAGGGTTCCCAGTCGGAAGATAAGACGCTCCTCCTCCGACCGTCGGGTTGTTGTGGTTTGGCGGTGGATGAGTCCAATGACCTGCATATCCTCGGTGGAGTAGGAGGGGGAGTTGAAATGCTGTGCTACAGGGTGATTGGGTTGGTTCGTCCGGGTGGCCCAGAGGTGCTCTCTGAATCGCTCCGCAAGTAGGCGGCCTGTCTCCCCAATATAGAGGAGGCCACACCGGCTGCAGCGGATGCAGTAGATAATGTGGGTGGAGGTGCAGGTGAATCTGTGGCGGATATGGAAGTTTCCTTTGGGGCCTTGGAGAGAAGTGAGGGGGGAGGTGTGGGCGCAAGTGTTGCACCTCCTGCGGTTGCAAGGGAAGGTGCCGGGAGTGGAGGTTGGGTTAGTGGGGGGTATGGATCTGACAAGGGAGTCGCGGAGGGAGTGATACAGCGCATCATCCGCCGTCACTTCTGCCACCTCCAAACGGAAAATACAGCGCATCATCCGCCATCACTTCCGCCACCTCCAAACGGAAAACCCCACTGGTCCTCACCTACCACCCCACCAATCTCCATGTACAGCGCATCATCCGCCGTCACTTCCGCCACCTCCAAACGGACCCCACCACCAAGGATATATTTCCCTCCCCTCCTCTATCAGCTTTCCGTAGAGACCACTCCCTCCGCGACTCCCTTGTCAGATCCATACCCCCCACCAACCCAACCTCCACTCCCGGCACCTTCCCTTGCAACCGCAGGAGGTGCAACACTTGCGCCCACACCTCCCCCCTCACTTCTCTCCAAGGCCCCAAAGGAAACTTCCATATCCGCCACAGATTCACCTGCACCTCCACCCACATTATCTACTGCATCCGCTGCAGCCGGTGTGGCCTCCTCTATATTGGGGAGACAGGCCGCCTACTTGCGGAGCGATTCAGAGAGCACCTCTGGGCCACCCGGACGAACCAACCCAATCACCCTGTAGCACAGCATTTCAACTCCCCCTCCCACTCCACCGAGGATATGCAGGTCATTGGACTCATCCACCGCCAAACCACAACAACCCGACGGTCGGAGGAGGAGCGTCTTATCTTCCGACTGGGAACCCTCCAACCACAGGGGATGAACTTGGACTTCACCAGTTTCTTCATCCCCCCTCCCCCCACCTTGTCTCAGCCGAATCCCTCCAGCCCGGCACCGCCTTCCTGACCTGCAGTCTTCTTCTTGACCTCTCCGCCTCCACCCTACTCCGACCTATCACCCTCACCTTGACCTCTTTCCACCTATCACATTTCCAACGCCCCTCCTCCAAGTCCCTCCTCCCTACCTTTTATCTTCTCCTGCTGAACACTCTCTGCTCATTCCTGAAGAAGGGCATGTGCCCGAAACGTCGAATCTTCTGTTCCCTAGATGCTGCCTGACCTGCTGTGCTGTTCCAGCAATAAAGTTTCAGTTCTGGATAAATGTCATGACCATGGAATGTTGCTGGGATTTTACAAATAATATACTGTTTCTCCCTCTGTTCAGTAGGATGGTGTAGCAGGAGAAGAAATGTACATGTGCCCATTGAACAGCCAGCTGCTCTGATGGTTGTCTCTTTAGATATTTTTATTTGAAACTGCTGAAGATAAGACATAGTCCTCCTGGGGAAAACGTAACATTGTCATTAATTGTACTAAAGGATTTCATTCATAAATGTGTTGTCTCCCTGATAGATCTCATTGATACCAGCTCAGTTAGAATTCCGATCTGAAGATAAGTCATGGACTTTAAACTTATAGGATTTGGGACATTGCTTGCATTATGAAATAGATCAATTCTACTTGTATGTGCATTGACCCTTTTTCTCTGCACAGATGTTCCCAGACCTGCTTGGTTTCTCTAGCAATTTCTGTCTTTGTGTAAATAGAATTCCAATTGTTAACATGAGTAAATTCAAATAATTTTGCATCAGTTTGAGTCAAATCAAATCATTTACAGCAGTCTAATTGGAAGCAGATTGAATCAAATCAGATGAATAAAATTCAAATACTGCTTTCAGACAATGGGAATGGTTGCCAGTCAACGCTTTTTCACACCTGAGTATAAATGATCTATTTTACAATGTGCAAGCAATATCCTAAATCCTATAGGTTGTCATTGTCCAATTGCTACTATTCTTGAACTGTCCTCTTACAGTCATAGAGCCATAGAGCATAGAATCAGACCCATTGGTCCAACCAGACCACAACACCGACCATAATCCCAAACCAAACTATTCCCACCTGCCTGCGCTTGGCCAATATCCCTCCAAATGTTTCCTGTTCATGAACTTATCCAAATGTCTTTCAAAATTTGAAATTGAAACTACCTTCACTACTTTCTCTGGTAGTTCATTTTATAAATGAATCACTCCCTGTGTAAAAAAAAGTTGCCCTCATGTCCCTTTTTAAATCTTTCTCTTCTTACCTTAAAAATAAGTCTTCTAGTTTTGAACTCCCCCACCATAGGGAAAAGACCCTTATGCCTGAGGGGCATAGATAAGATGAATGATTTATAAACCTCAATAAGGTCACCTCTCAACCTTCTACACTCCAGTGAAAAAAGCCCCAGTCTATTTTTATATCTCAAACCCTCCTTTCCTGGCAACACCCTCATGGCTGTTGGGACAACTTAAAGTTTCACTAGGATAAGGAAAAAAAAAACTTGCATTTATCTTCTTTTGCATTTATCTATCATCTATCACAACCACAAGACATTTCAACTGATTCAGCCCTTTGCAGTGTAGTTCCTGTTGTAGTACAGGAATCGCAGCAGCTGATCTATGACAGCAGGCTCCCATTACAGAGAGAGATGCCTCCAATGCTTTGGTCTTGCATTCATCAGGGCAAAGGCAAGAATGCCAAAGTTCAAATCATCACAACAATTTATGCTGGGAGAGAATGCAGTAGTCATTTGAAATTTAACATTCTTTCCATCCCATTGAGTGTAAAATGAAAAGATTTGGCATCTTAACTCTCTAAACAGTGCTGTAATAATGACAAGGTAGAGTTATAGAATCATAGGGATATACAGAACGGAAACAGACCCATCGGTCCATTTCGTCCATGCCGACCAGATATCCCAACCTAATCTAGTCCATGTGCCAGCACTTGGTCCATAATCTCTCTTTAACCTTCCTATTCATATACTCATCCAGATGCCTTTTAAATGCTGTAATTGTACCAGCCTCCACCACTTCCTCTGGCAGCTCATTCCATACACACACCACCCTCTGCATGAAAAAGTTGCCCCTCAGGTCTCTTTTATATCTTTCCACTCTCACCCTGAACCTATGCCTTCTAGTTCTAGACTCCCCTACCCCAGGTAAAAGACCTTGTCTGTTTATCCTATCCATACCTCTCATGATTTTATAAATCTTTATAAGGTCACCCCTCAGCTCCAGGGAAAACAGCCGCAACCTTTCCAACCGCTCCCTGTGGCTGGCAACATCTAAACTGACTTTTTCCACGTGAGGTTGATTGAGGGATAAATGTGGGTGAGGACTGTGGGGAGGAGTTTCCTGTTGTGTTTTGAATCTTCAAAAAACCTTCCCCTCTAAGCTCTGCTAAACTGAAATCTCTCATGTCTGGAACCTATCTTGTTGATTTTTTTTCTGCACCCTATCCAATGCCTTCACATCCTTCCTGCAATGTGATGTCCAGAATTCAATGTAGTACTCTAATTGAGGATAAACCAGTGCTATTTAAAGGGTTGCCATAATTTCCTTGCTCTTGTACTCTCTGCCTCCACTTTTAACACCATATGCTTTTCCAGCCTGCCTCAAAACCTTCAATCATTTGCTTGGAAACATCCCCAAATCCTTCTGTTTCTCCACATACGTTGGACTTGTCCCTTCTGCAGCAATACATTTCCCCAGTCTTTCCAGAATCACAGAACTATCATGGTACAGAATCATAGAAGTATTACAGTACAGAAGGAGGTAATTCAATGTATTATGCCTGTGCTATCTCTTTTAATGAGCAATATGACTTAGTGCCATTCTCCCACTTTCTTCGCTAACAATGCACATGATTTCTATTCAACGAGCCATCCAACACCCTCCTGAAAATCTTGATTATCTCTCCCTGCACCACACTCTCAAGACAGTGCATTCCAGATCGAAGCCATTTGCTGTTTTTTTTCTCACATTTGTTTCTTTTGGAAATCACTTTAAATCTTTATCTTTTTGTCCTCAATTTATTTTTCAAGCAGGAGTGGTTTCTCCCTGTCTACTCTTTCCAGACCCCTCATGATTTTTAAAACCCTCAAATCTCTTCTTACCTTTCACCTCTCCAATCTGTTGTCATTAACTGATGTTTCTCATCTCCCAGAACCATTCTCATAAACCACTTCTGCACTCGCTTTAATGCATTCCTGTATTGTGGTGCCTAGAACTGTACAAAGTGGTCCAGCAATAAAATTGCTTTTAAAATTTGGAATTTAAAAAAAAGCTAGACCAATGGCAGCCAATATCAATTACCATAAAAATGCATCTGGCTCTTTAGGGAAAGAAATCTGCTGTCTTTACCTGGTCAGACCTACTCGTGACTCCAGACCCACAGAAAGTTGGTTGACTTCTAACTGCCGTCTGGGCAATTAGTGATGGGTAATAAATGCTGGCCTTGATAGTGAAGTTTACATCCCATGAACAAATATTAGAAAAATAGGGGTCTAACTAGTGTGTTCTACAAGTTTTTAAAAATTCATTCACAGAATGTGGGCATCACTGGCCAGGCCAGCATTTATTGCCCATCCCTAATTGCCCAGAGAGCAGTTAAGAATCAACCACATTGTTGTGAGTCTGGAGTCACATGTAGGCCAGACCAGGTAAGGATGGCAGTTTCCTTCCCTAAAGGATATTAGTGAAGCAGATGGGTTTAATCACAACAATTAACAGTGGTTTCATGATCACTATTAAACTCTTGATTACAGTTTTTTTTCATATATTGAATTCAAATTTCACCATCTGACATGATGGGATTTGAATCTGTATCCCCAGAACATTACCTGGGTCTCTGGATTAACAGCCTAGTGATAATACCACTAGGCTATTGCTCTCCCTGACCTGCCTTTTATTTTGCCTTTGCCTTTACCTAAAGTTCAACATTACCTCTTTGCTGCTGAGTCTATGCCCCTATTAATTGTAGTCTTTCTGGTTCTGAAGTCTTTCAAAGTTGTACCTTCATGTTATACTGTCTTAACATGTTTGTCCTGACAAAATATATTCATCTGCCATGTGTCCAGCCATTCACTAACCTGCCTGCACCCTCTTCAATCTATGACTATTCTGTCTAAGCCCAGTTCCACCAGATTTACACGAATGAATCCACAATCAGGAATTTCTCAAACCTAGATTTTACTGTGACGGGGCATCTGTTGTTGGTTAAATTTGCCCGTGCATTTTCAGGTTTCAACAATTCTTTCGAGACAGATTGCTGCAGGTGGGAGCTTGGCTGATTACTGTAAAGGGTATCACCACTGGGAGCAAACAATGATGCATCTCTTTAACCAGTCCATTGGAAAGATTGTGAAATATTTAGCAAAAGGACTTGAGAGGAAGTGTCAATTAGCAAAGGGTCAATTCAATGTCAAATGAGATACAGAAAGTGAAATAAAGAGAAGGAAAGATTAGGCTAAGGGGGTGGGGGGGTGGGGGGAAAGAGAGATAGAACGGGAAAGTAAAAATTTGTGCATTTTAAAACTTTGAACAATTATTAAATGAAAGGATAACACTCTATATTTGTTATGGTTGATTTTCAGAGCCAAAGACTTTGGTTGGTCATAACCTATACTCTAAATGGCTCGACTTAACTTTATGTGGCGGGTTTAGGTAGTACTCAGAATGAAAATGTGACAATGTCATGGAAGGTAATGCATTTCAATGGTGAGGTAGGCAGTGAGATGCTATTTTTTGGGTAGTTTATTGTGGATAGAGCATCTCCAGCAGTGTTGTGTTATGCCTAGTGGACAGTATATCAATGTTCCTGTAAGAGACTTGCTGACGATATCATCGCTATGTCACAGCATGTGACCTGAGGTATAAAAGTTCACACACCATCTTACCTCTTACTTTGGCAGGGAGGCAATGGCTGAGTGGGATTATTCATAGTTGAAAAATGTGGTGCTGGAAAAACACAGGTCAGGCAGCATCCGAGGAGCAGGAGAATCGATGTTTCGGGCATGAGCCCTTCTTCAGGGCTTACGTCCGAAACGTCGATTCTCCTGCTCCTCGGATGCTGCCTGGCCTGCTGTGTTTTTCCAGCACCACATTTTTCAACTCTGGTACTCCAGCATCTGCAGTCCTCACTTTCTCCCTGGGATTATTCATAGACTGTTAAACTCGAGATGATGCATCTTGACTTCAAAATCTGGAGTTTTGAGTCTAACGATGGCCATGAAACCATTGTCAATTGTTTGAAAAACCTATATGGTTCATTAATGTCCTTTAGGGAAGGAAACTGCCATCCTTACCCGGTCTGTCCTAAATGTGACTCCAGAGCCACAGCAATGTGGCTGACTCTTCACTGCCCCCTGGACAATAGGCATTGGCCTGACGAGTGACGCCCACATCACGTGAACAAATGAAAAAGAGCACTTGGAGCAATTATTGCTATTAAAAGCTGGCTACTCCGTTGGAATTTAATAGTTTAATGTTAGCCCAGACAGTCCTCAAGGAATGCAACATTTGTATACATTGGTTGTAGTAAACATCTTTGGATTCTTCAATGCCAGGATGTTTGAACTCAGCTTCTTATATCATGTGAAGACCATGGACATTGCTGCATCAGTGGTGGAGACAAACTCACATCAAGAGCAACATTAAAATATTGGCATTTAAGCACATGTCTCCCTCAGACCTGAACATTGTTGATAAAGGCAAATACCAGTAATTGGTGGAGGCACAATAGACCAAATAATCTCCTTCTGCACTGTGACAATTCTGTGATTCCTGTAAACCTCCTTGCTGAGTTGTCAACATCATTTGGCCCATCAGCTACAGCTTTGTTCAGTCCAAGTGCATTATATCACAAAAAAAGCCCAATAGTTGGGAGCCTGTCCACAAATCTGTCTTAAGTAAATAGAGGAAGCTGCTATGTAACTCGGTTTGTTGACAAATGGGCCTTAAGTCTAAAAAAACGAAAGCACAATACGTATCTGAAAAATGCATTTATTTTTCAATTTGTTTGCATCTTTCAATGACCTCTTGTCCAGTAAAAGGTATTGAAACACATGGGGAGTTAGCTCTGGATAAACGCATTCACCTTTTTCTGCTTAGCGTGCTGTCTCCAGAGAGCTCACAAATGTTCTTGCGGTCAAAGATGTTTTCTGTGTTTTTTGTCCTACAGTGCAACATCACAGAGCATCATTGTGGTCAGTTTGGGAACCAAGTGGGTGAGTGGGAGGGCATTCATCAACTCTCAGGGTTACCAGGGTGACCATCATCTTTATCCTTTTTCAATGTCCACTTTCCCGAACCGCACCTCAAAAATGTTGGATGTCACCAGGCGGGTTCAGTAGCCACATGCCTGGTGTTGAGGCATTCGTGAAATAAAGCGGCTTCTGGGACATTCCCGCCACAAGAATAGCCATCTTTTCAGTGCCACCCGACTTGGCACAGACCACAATAATGACATGTTCCTTGCATTGCTTCCCACCATCTTCACTTCATCTTTAAATCGTTAACAGCCATCTGGTAAAAGACATCAAAACAGCGTCATTTCATCCACATGGACAACGTCCTCTGTGTATTTTCGCATGTTAGGTGGACAAGACCATTTCTGAGCGTTACTGCACACTTGCCTGTGATTTCTTTCTCTGGCGTGGACTAACAACGCTGTTTGGCCTGCTGTTATGACATTTGCTTAAGGTTGAGTTACTAGTCCAAAACTTGGGATTGCCACTTTTTAATTGGTTTCCCTATTCTGCAGCAGGAATGGCTGCCAACTTTGCCTCAATCAAAGTGATCTTAACTCTTTCATTCCTCTTTCAGACCAAACGAGTCTCAGGTTTCTTTGTTTAAACTTTTACTAATGCATGTGTGGAAAATGTCCCCTTCAAAGATGGTGCACAACTCAAACTTTACTCCAAAATCAATGGCTTAATACTTTTTCTGCAAATGACAAGTTTCCAATCACTCATACCTGTATCCAATAGTGCTGACATTGTTTACAGTCCACATTAGAACATGTGGCTGTATTGTCCAATCCTATTCAAACTAGTACACATGGTAATACTATCCAGTTATTTCCTTATGTGTTCACATCGAGTACGTACATGTGATTATCAAAAAGTCTTTGCTTCAGCTTCTCCTCTTTCAAAAGAGACTCCATTAATTAGGACGATATTCACTGACTTTTAGAAGAATGGTGGAGCTGTAAACCTGTAAACTTTTAACAGGACTAGGACAAACTCAGAAAGGATGTTCCTTAAGACCGGGCAGATCAAAACCAGAGGGTCACAGTTTAAGGATATGGGGGAGGCCATTTAGGTTTGCAATGAGGAGAAATGTCTTCACCCAGAGAGTGGGGAGCCTGGGGATCTCCCGGCCACAGAATGCAGCTGAGACCAAAACTCATATACTGCAGTAACCCACTGTGTCCCTATATAGGTTAAATATGAGTGCATGTCTGTGAGAGGCCTTTCACAAGAAACTAATTACACTAACTTCCTTGCCTGAATTTAACTTGAATCAAAGTGTTTACACCAGCTGGAGTGGAGCTAGTTGTTCACACCAGCTGGTTCCAATTGAATTTTTTATTACACTAACAATTTGAGCTGTTCAAAATTATCTGTAACATCACAGCTGTCTTAAGCAGGGTTCAAATAGTCTGTATATGAAACTTCTGGCATAGGAGCTAAAACATCTAATCATGTTCCATTTGCTGACCACTGGCCAGATCTCAAACTTCTGAAAGATATGATTAGTAGAATGGTTTGCTATGTAGGAGACACAGTGGGCTCAATACACTTCAGTATTGCTTAGATCTGTTCAGAAGGAAAAGATAATGGCTGTTTCAGCTGATTGCAAAGACTGAGAATCACAATTGGTTATTGAAAGTTGGCTGGATTGGGTTATGTTGCATTTTTGGCTCATTTTCCAATTATTCCATATTGGACTGAGAAAAAAAGCATTAAACTACTTTAACACCAGAACATCTGTCAGTTTGACTAAAACAGTTTGGTGCAGCTGGCTTGCCCCAGTGTATAGTCTCCTGTAACAGAGAAATAGCTTGTGATGTTTGTGCAATTTAACGTTGCGGAAGTTCTGACACGAATGAAGGAAAAGACACCAGGATTCAGGTACAAATCGGGTGCGAACTTCCCTTTTGAGCTTTCTGCAATCTGTGCGCTTGGCTTTATTTATCTCACATTTCACTGTATAGAATGTACAGAAATGTACAAAAAATACTAAGCTGTAAAAAAAAGGTAAATTAGTTACGTATGGGAGATGTAAAAATACTTCCTTCAGCTGCAAAGAGTTGTTTATGACTCAGACTGATTTTAATCTCAACCACATTCAGACAAGATGGGATTGTTCGTTTGTGACAGTGGATAGAGAGGTGAATGAAATTTGCATGTAAATTTGTGTTGAAGCTTGGAAGAACTGGCAGAAATGTGAGAATGAAGAGGGATATATGCTATTGCAATGTCAATAGCATTTTGTAGCATTTACACAGATGAAAGACTTCCTCATCACTGCCAGAGTTGCAAGACAAAAAAAATGCACTCCAAGGACCAGATAGTTAATTGCAGATCTTGTTTCAAAATTGTTTTATCCATCAAAAGAATTCTTTCTCTTCATTCTGTGCATGTATATCAAATTCTCATGGCATCACTTTTGAAAGCTACTTAAGTCTTGTGAACTTCTTCATCCAACTTCTTTGTTAATGGTAACGTCCAGGCTGTTGAAAGTGAGGTCAATGCATGAAAATTTGGCAGAAATTCTGCCAAAGATCCTCAGACAGCACCTTCCAAACCCACGACCACTTCTATTTGTAAGGATAAAGGCAGCAGATCATAGAATCTTAGAACCCAGATAGTGTGGAAACAGGCCGTTCGACCCAGCTAGTCCACACCTACCCTCTGAAGAGTAACCCATCCAGACCCATTTCCCTACCCTATCATCCTATATTTACCCCTGACTAATGCACCTAACCTACACATCCCTGAACACTGTGGGCAATGTAGCATGGCCAATTCACCTAACCTGCACATCTTTGGATTGTGAGAGGAAACCAGAACATATGGAGGAAACCCATGCAGACGTGGGGAGAATGTGCAAACTCCACACAGACAGTCACCCGAGGCTGGAATCAAAGCCGGGTCCCTAGCGCTGTGAGGTAGTAGTGCTAACCACTGAGCCACTGTACCACCAAGAAGTTTAAAGGAGAGAGGCAAGAGGCAATTATACAATAATACCAATTCCATGCTATGCTGCATCTGACAGCCCTGGTAGTGCGCATACCAAGGGGCTAATAGATAGACTTGAAATCAGGAATGAGAGTTATATTATTAGAATACATGGGAACAAAACCTCCTGCAAGTTCCCCTCCAAGCCACTCACCATCATTTTGCCGTCCCTTCAGTGTCACTGGGTCAAGCATTGTGGGTCAACCCACAGCAACCGGACTGCAGCAGTTTAAGAAGGCAGCTCACCCCCACCTTCTCAAAGGGCAACCAGGGACGGGCAATAAATACTGGGCCCAGCCAGCGATACCCATGTCTGAGAGAATAAAATACCTTCAACTCCAGTGCTCCTATTCTCCTGCTCTGAGGTCTACCTGCACAATGCTCAGTGTATATAGTGTTGTTTCAGGAGCACCAATGGGACATGCAGCCTGTTTGTTTTCCCTAAAGATAGCTGCCTCTTGAAGGATAATAATATTGTTACAATGGAAGTTCTTGCAAACAGAGTGGCAGGGCACACAGAGAGATCCAAGCTGCCTAATGTGGTATGGGCACATTAATGATGCTGGTCACCTCCAAATTGATTTTCACCCCTAGAATGTTCCTTATTGTAATCACATTGCTCTCTTTTATTATCCTCTTTGTTCGTAAATTGCTGTATTGCAAACCCAAGCATAGAAACTAAGATCAAGAATAAATGAGACAGGAGTAGGCCATTCAGCCTTTCAACTTGCTCTGTCATTTAATAAGATCATGGACAATCCAATTGTCACCGCAAATCCACATTCCTGCCTTCCCCTTGCTGAATAGGGATCTAACTTAACAGGGATCTACCCATCTCTACCACAAAAAGTATTGACAAATTCAGCTTCCACCATCTCCTTATGATGAGTTCCAAAGACTCATGATGTTTTGAAAGAAAACAATTCTCCCCGTCCTCGTTTTAATGAGCAACACCTTATTTTTAAACCATGACTCCTGGTTCAGGATTCTCCCATAAGATGAAACACTGTCTCCATCTCCACCCAGGGAGGACCTTACATGTCACCTCTTACTCTTCTCAATTCCAGCCAATGCATGCTGAGCCTGTCCAACTTCCTCAAAAGACAAACCCCAGTATTTCAGGTATTAATCTGGTAAAACTTCTCTTAACTGCTTCAAATGCACTTACCTTAAGGTGACCAGTACTGTATGCAGTACTTCAGATGTGGTCTCACTAGTGCCCTATATAACTGAAGAACAATTTACCTACTTTAGTATTTAGGCTAATTTGGGGTATTGTGAGCCGTTCTGGGCCTTGTATCTAAGGAAGGATGTGTTCACATTGGAGGGGGTCCAGAGGAGGTTATGCTTGTCATATGAGGAGCGGTTGAGGACTTTGGGTCTGCACTCTCTGGAGTTTAGAAGGAATGGGTGGGGGGGGATCTGATTGAAACTTACAGAATACTTAGAGACCTGGAGAGAATGAATGTAGAGAAGATATTTCCATTAGTAAGAGAGACTAGGACCCGAGGGCAAGGCTTCAGAGGGAAGGGACAATCCTTTAGAACTGAGATGAGGAGGAAGTTTTCAAGCCAGAAGGTGGTGAATCTGTGGAACTCATTGCTGCAGAAAGTTGTGAAGGCCAGATCATTGAGTGTTCTTGATTAATAAGGGGACCAGAGTTACAGGGAGAAAGCAGGAGAATGGGGTTGAGAACACATCAGCCATGATTGTATGGTGGAGTAGCCCTGATGGGCTGAATGGCCTCTATCTGCTCCTGTATCTCATTGTCTTATGGTATTCAATTCTCCTCATAACAAACAATTACATTGTGTTAGCTTTCCTGAGTGAAGTATTTGTTTATGGTTATAAAAGGAATTGGAGGAATAAGTGGGACTGATTGTGTCTGACTGTGCTGAGAACACAGAGCTCTCCAAAATTAACTTATCAAGTAAACTTTCAGAAAAATATTGCTTACGCTCCTTAAACCAACAAAGTTGTTAAACAGAGGCACACTGGCCACATTGCACATCAATGCAGTCAAATTGAAATTAGAATACTTACAATCTTGGCCAGTGTTTCAATCTGGGGTAAATTGTTCAGAAGCAGGTACAATTTTTTGAATGTTTGAAACTTTAAGCTCTCTTACAAATCCCAGATAATAAGCTCTGCATGTGAGTTTTGAGGTATCAAGGGTAATGAGTCTTTCGGTATTCACTATCGATATGCATTAGACTGCAACCTCAGGATTCTGTGCATGCACATTTACACACACAAAGACAGAAATATCTGCCTGTAATTCTGTGCAGGATGCATTGCTTGCATCCCTTACACATTGCAAACAATAAGAAATCACTGAATTGACGAGAACTTTGATTTTTTTATGGCAGCAGCTTGGGTATAAAATCCTGTGAGACTGTTATATGTCGTTAAATGAGCATTTTTAGTTTCACAGTAAGTTCATAATTCTCTTCCTGAAAAACGAGTATGTGTAGATTCTAGTCAAATTTCCTCATCCCAGGTGATCCTGACAAGGTTGATACCTGATGTTGAATGTGCCTGACAGCAGTTTATAACATTTGAGTGGCATTAACAGGTCAAACGGTATGACATTAAGTGAGGCCCTGCCTGTGGTGGCTGTGACAAGGTCATCCAGCTGGACCTCGAGAATAGACGTTCCCTGATTGGGGCTGTTTTCATGGGTCCACTTGGAGCCCTCGTTGACAGATAAAAAGATTGAGTGTCAGGTTTACCCTGGTATCTGATTCTGAATGATGTAGTACTGTAATTGAGGACAGTTCATGTGTAAGAGTCCAAAACTAGGGGACATATTTTTAAGGAGAGAGGAGAAAAATTTACAAAGGACAAGAGGGGCAACATTTTCACGCAGAGAGTGATTCATGTGCACAATGAGGAAGTGCAGAGGAAGTGGTGGATGCAGGTGCAGTTACAACATTTGAAAGACATTTGGATAATTGCATGGATAGGTTTGGCAGAATATGGGCCAAATGTGTGCAAGTGGACCTGGTCTAGTTTGGGAAGATGGTTGGCGTGGATGTATTGGACTGAAGAGTCTGTGCTGTAAGACTCTACAACTCTAAATAAAGGATGACTTGGTGATGTGATACTGACCTGTGTAGAGTTATTTCAGTGCCAAGTGCTCGAGCTTAGTGACAACTGCTAGGCTGGTGTATGGCCTGAGACCAGGGACAATTGAATGAGTGTGTTTCATAGAATCATAGAATCCCTCCAGTGCAAATGTTGGGCTGAATGGCCTCTGACTCTTCGCAAACCCTCAAAAGAGCATCCCATACTGTCCTTGCATTCCCGTTGGCTAATTCACCTAATTCACATTCCTGGACACCGTGGGACAATTTAGCATGGCCAATCCACCCTAACCTGCATATCTTCGGACTGTGGGAGGAAGCCAGAGCACCCAGAAGCAAACTCCAAATGAACAGTCACCCAAGGATGGAATCGAACCCGCATCCCTGGTGCTGTGAGGCAACGGTGCTAACCACTGATACACTGTGACACCCTCCTCTTTCTCCACACTCTCCAACAACCCAATTCTCATTTGATTGCCACAGGCAGAAATCACATCTCACACCTGTAAACTAATAGCTGTATTTTGATTCTGAATACAGTGCAGATGGCGGCCATTGGGCCAGCAATGGCTAAAATGGCTTTGAATCTGTTAGAGTATCATCCTGGGCCTCTCAATAAAAAAAATCCAGTGAAAAGTGATGCAACCTCATCCTTTTCCTGAACAGAAGAAGTAATTTGCTGGAATGGCACTGACTTTTAAAGTGATTTGAGTGTTGTTATAATGTACTACTTCAGAGCCAGATATTACACATCCCCTGAAGTGAGATGAGCCTCAAGTTTGACTTAAAGGTTGATTAAACCTGACTACAGAAAAACCACATGACTGTCATCTCCAGCTGCAATATGCAAGGATGGATTTCATCAACTTAACCAGTTGAACCTGAGGTACTGTTTGGAGATGGAGAGGTTAGGTTCTGCAATACTTTCAATTCTGTCTATGTTTCCAAGGTCAAGTCAAGTCACCGTAGACTTTCCAATCACTGGGCTATGCTTGCTTTAGAGAGACACAACTGGTAGTGATTTAACCTGAGGACCACCATACCTCAGGCAAGGAGAGTCTTTCAGGGTAACCTCAGCTAGTGTGGGGACTGAACTCATGCTGATGGTATTACACTGCTTTGCAAACCAACCGTCCTGCCAACTTAGCTAAACCAATCCCCACTTCCAAGGTAGAGCAACAAGGGAAAAAACATGTCTGTGCTCAAGTTGATTGAATGAGCAGAGTGGGTTATGACACATTCGCTGAAAACTGTTGAACGTATACAATCACTCCAGTAAAAACACTCTCCAGCACATTAAATATTGTCTTAATATTGAACCACACTAAAAAAAAACTTGAGCTAGTAACTAATGAAATAAAAGCTTATTATTCAACTTTTTGATTTGAGTTGTTTTATCTGGTGTTAACACTTGTAGACATTATATGTCTATATATCTTTGTTGTCTTATGTGGACATGATGGACCAAATGGCCTCCTTCTGCAATGTAAATTTAAATTATATTGCCTCATACATTCATATGTGGTTAAACAAAAAAAAAAGAAAATGTTGCCACCTTATATGTGCACAGGTATTAATCAAATAATTAATCAAGATACAATATTTTAAAGTCATAGAGTCATACAGCATGGAAATAGACCCCTCAATCCAACCAGTCCATGCCGACCATAATCCTAAACGAAACTAGTCCCAACTACCTGCACTTGGCCCATATCCCTCCAAACCTTTCCTATTCATGAACTTATCCAAATGTCCTTTAAACTTTGTAACTGCACTCACATTCACCACTTCTGCTGGACGTTCATTCCACACGGGAACGACCCTCTGTATAAAAACATCGTCTCTCATGTCTTTTTAAAATCTTTCTCCTCTCACCTTAAAAATATGCCCCCAGTCTTGAAATCTCCCACCCTGAGGAAAAGACACCTGCCATTCTATACCTCTACCTATACCCCTCATTGACCTTATAAATCTCTATAAGGTCACCTTGTAACTTCCCACAGTCCAGTGAAAAAAAGTCTCAGCCTATCTAGCCTCTCTTTATAACTCAAACCCTCCATTCCTGGCAAATCCTGATAAATCTTTTCTGAACCCTCTCAGCTTGATACTATTCTTCCTATGACAGGGCAACCAGAAGCGGACACAGGATGTAGGTGTAGAGGAGGTTACTGAAATAACTCCTCCAAAGACCGCCATCCCATCACCAATTACCTTTTGTTTACAAATGCAGTGCCTTTGACAATAGCACTGCCTCTCACTGAGTCAGGCATTCAGGGGCCCAGCATCTGTGACATTCATCTTGGATGTCAGCCAGGGCTCCCCCATTGGACCAAGTTAACAGCCCCAATTGGGGAACCCATACACAGTGGCTCAGTGGTTAGCACTGCTGCCTCACGCAGTGCCAGTGACCCGGGTTCGATTCCAGCCTAGGGCGACTGTCTGCGCGGAGTTTGCACGTTCTCCCCATGGGTTTCCTCCAGGTGCTAAATTACCGATAGTGTTCAGAGATGTGTAGGCTAGGTAGATTACTCATGGGAAGTGCGCGGTTACAGGGTTAAGGTAGGGGAATGGGTCTGGGTGGGATGGTCTTCAGAGAGTTAGTGTGGACTTGTTGAGCCGAATGGCCTGTTTCCACACTAGGGATTCTGTATTTTATGATGTCCAGATGGCTGACCTTGTTACAATCGCTGCAGCTACAAGCTAAGTTTTGAATGCAGTTTTGGTCTCCTTGCCTCAGGAGTCCTTGTAGGGGTCCTTTTATGGTGCAGAGGTGGAGTCCCTGCCCCTGGACCAGGACACCCAAGTTCAAGTCCCACCTGCTCCAGAGGTATGTAATAACATTTCTGAACAGGTTGATTAGAGGTGGAAAAAAAGGAATAGTCTTGGCCTGGAAGGAATGCAGTGTAGGTTCACTACAGTGGCCCATGGGAGGAGGCGATTATCTCATAAGAAATTCAATGGACCAGACCAACGTTTCCAGGCAGTTTGAAGAATTAAATGTGATCTAATTGAGCCATAAAAAGTTCTTAAAGTGTTTAACAGAGTAGGTGTAGAGAAAATGGTTCCCCTCTGCTTGAGGAACACAAGGAACAAGGGAGCTGCCTCTTAAGTACAGAGATGAAAAGCTACTTTTTCTAAAGAGTCTTAAGAATTCTTAACTGCAGAAAATTGTCGCTGCTTAGTCAGAGAGTCTGTTCAAGATAGAGATTGGGCGATTTTTGGGCACTTTGAGAATGTGGGGATAGTGTGGGAAGGTGGCGTTAAGGTAAAAGATCGGTCACAGTCTTATTGAGTGGCGGAACTTGTTCGAGGGGCTGAATGGCCTGCTCCTATTCCCATTTCTGCTTCTCTAGTGCTATTTTGAGTAAGAGCTCTACATTGATGAATATATCAAACAATTAGAATTATGAGTGAAACAAAGAACCGTGCATGCTGGAGACCTGAAACAAAAACAGAAATTGGCTCTAGAATCTCAGTAAGTCTGGCAGCATCTATGGCAAGAAAACAGAGTTAACGTTTCGATCAGGAGTGACACTTGATCAGAACTGGTTCTGATTAGAATTATGAGGTGTATTTAATCTGATGCAAAGTGAGCTGTCCATGTGAGATTGACGTAATCTGATTTTCTTTGGGTCTTTGTGTTTTTGTTTACTAGGGACGCCAAGGACCACATGGAAACCCAGGTCGCCCTGGTCCCCCTGGCGTGAAGGTTGGTACTTTCATCAAAATGATTATCTTTGCTCGTATAGAACTTGAGCATTGCTTAAAAAAGAAGGCACTCTGACAAAGCTTTACATCTTATACTCATCAGGACGGTCCACAAAAATACCAAAGTAAAAGAGAACACATTTTATATTGAATGGTAAGAATACTACTTGCATGGGGAGTCTCCATTCCCAACCTATCTGATAGAGTATAAAATGTTTGGTATTTTTGCAAATGTCCTGATGAGTGTGGGGAAAAGTTTTTGAAATAAAGTGTGCTCCTTCAACAATCTGTGTGATGTGATGTTTGGCTTCACTGTTGCTCTTTGCAATCATTGTATCTCTGTTAAAACACTTATTATAAATATTTTAACTTCTTCCTGTTTGCCTGAGCTGTATCTTGTCATCTTCCAAACAATGCCAAAGGTTTGCAATAACATTGTGAACAATGAGTCCGTCCAGAAGTCCCGCTGGCATTTTGTTGGGAAAAGAAACCCACTCGGTTCCAGGTTGACCTTATAAGGGCTGGGAATTCCCTTACTAAATCTAATGAAACCAAGAGGGTGGAACCTGAGGTGGCAACCCCTCTACAGTGAAGAGGATCCTGCTTCCTAGTGTCTGGAGGGACCTGGCGTATTAATTGCATTTGTTACGTCAAGAGACCTGACATGGCACTGGCCTTCAGAAGATGCAGACAGGTTGACATTTGACTGGGAGGGGGGGGGGGGGGAGGAGATCTGAATCCCAAGCACAAGTCCGTAACTCTTTACTCCATGATAAAGTATGTTGGAGCAAACCTGCATGGGGGTCAAAGGCGACTGAATGAGTCTCAGTAGGGATGATTTCCTCCTGCCCTTCACGATCACTAAGAACCCGCCTCACGCAGTTAAATTCTAATGATCTGTAAGTTCTAGTGGCATCAGTTCTGGAGAATAGCAGCTGGCATCATCCAGAAATAGCAGCAGTGAATGAGCACTTCTCTGCCAGGCACAGCTTGGGTGCAAGGTTCATCGCCAGTGTGAAGCTGGAAAGTGCAGACCCCCCTGTTTATCTCCAAATTGTGGGATTGGTACAGTGTGGAACGTATCATGAACCAGACCTCCCCTCTCTCCTCCTCCGTATGCTTCCTTTTTACAATAACTGCAAGGATCGATCTAAATTTTAATCGATTCTGACTTTACCTAACACTTTTAAAAAGGCTTAAGGAAAATCATAATTACGCAAGATCCCTTGTCACCCATTTCACTCCACAGTATTATCGCACAGTTTTCAAACTGACATGAGGAGAGGTTGCCCCACTCAAAGGGTTGCAGAATTCTCCATTCCAGAGAGTTGTAAATGCTCAGACGTGTAGGATTTCCCAAGGTAGAGGTTGATAGGTCAGTTATGAGGATGATGCTGTGTGAGATGGCAGGCTTGAAGGGCCAATGCCTGATCCAGCGTCTGTTTCTTTCAGTTTATAGAGCCCTACAGTGTGGAAGCAGGCCATTCGGCCCATCAGGTCCACACCAACCCTCTGAAGAGCATCCCACCCAGACACAAAACCCTATCCTATCCCTATAACCCCGCATTCCCCATGGTTAACCCACCTAGCCTGCACATCCCTGGACACTATGGGCAATTTCCCATGGCCAATCCACTATAACCTGCACATCTGACTGTGGGAGGAACCTGGAGCAGCTAGAGGAAACCCACTCAGACACCAGGAGAATATGCAAACTCCACGCAGGCAGTTGCCCGATGCTGGAATGAACCCAGGTCCTTGGCGCTGTGAGGCAGCAGCGCTAAACTCACTATTCTCAGAGACACTCCGAGTAACCACAAATTCAAAGCCTGAGCATCATGTACAGGTCTCTCAGGAAACCCAAAACATAGAAAGATCTGCTTATGATAGGAGCGTAAATAATCTTTTGTGAAGAGGAAAGATTAATTCATCAGTGATATTATATTCAGAATGATCCATTTCCCTACAGGGAGGTAAGAACCAGTGGAAGTTGATAAATAGTGTGTTGCTAGTTGTGTTTGGTTACAAGCCCAGCATTGGCTGTAAACTTGGGAATCAATCACCTGCTCTTCCCTGTCCAGGAATTGGTATTTGGCAGACAGGACAGGAAAAACAGCTTCGAACAAATACAAAGGGGAAGCATAAAAATGACCACTTTTATTCCCAATTTTATTTCCACACTGGTGGATGCTTAAACTTGACTTAAATTTATAGTGGAAGTCGCGTGTAGTTTGTTGGCTGGGGTTTGCTGTGGATTTCACAATTTCATTGTTCAGACAAGCTGCGGCTCCTGGCGGGTCCTGGGGAATGTTGCTGAACAAAGAAACCTTGGAGTGCAGGTTCATAGTTCCTTGAAAGTGGAGACGCAGATAGACAGGGTGGTGAAGAAGGCATTTGGCACACATTGGTCAATGCATGAGTGCAGGAGCTAGGAGGTCATGTTGCAGCTGTGCAGAGCATTGGTTAGACCACTATTGGAATAGAGCATACAATTCTGATTTCCCTGCGAAAGGAAGGATGTTGTGAAACTTGAGAGAATTCAGAAAAGACTTACAAGGGTTTTGCCGGGGTTGCAGGTTTGGAGCTATCGGGAGAGGCCGAATAGGCTGGGGCTTTTTTCCCTGGAGCATCAGAGGCTGAGAGGTGACTTTATAGAAGTCTGTAAAATCATGAGGGCATGAATAGGGTGAAGAGACAAAGTCCTATCCTTGGGGTGGGGGAGTCCAAAACTAGAGGGCATAGGTTTAGGGTGAGAGGGGAAAGATATAAAACGGACCTAAGAGGAAACTTTTTCAATAGAGGGTGTTGTGTGTATGGAATGAACTGCCAGAGTAAGTGATGGAGACTGTACAATTACAACATTTAATAGGCATCTGGATGGGTATGTGAATAAGAAGGTTTAGAGGGATATGGGCCAAACGCTGGCAAATGGGACTAGATTAATTTAAGATATCTGGTTGGCATGAGCGAGTTGGACTGAAGGTCTGTTTACACATTCTCCTTGTGTCTGCGAGGTTAGGCGGATTGGCCATGGGAAGTGCAGGGTTACAGGGATAGAATAGGGGAATGGATCTGGATGAGATGTTCTTCAGAAGGTTGATGTGGACTTGATGGGCTGAATGGACTACTTCCACCCTGTAGGGATTCTATGGAAAGCTTTCAATCAAATAGCCACGTGTCTGTGTGATACTTCCTCACAGAGCAATGGGGAAAGAATTAGTGTGGGTATTTGAGGTGGGGGTTGATTGACTCTTTCTTTCCTTAAGAATCTCAGGCAATTGGGTCAGGGTTGAGGTAGTACACAGATTGGTGGCCATGATCTTAATGAATGGCGGAGGAGACTGGAGGAGTCAAGTGCCCAAATTCATATATTCACCCATTTCACTTGACAGTTTGCCAATGAGGAAGGAAGATAGATCCTTTTGGGAAGAAAAAGGGACATTATTGCTGTTAATAGTTGTCCCAACATCCATCCGGGTATTAAAAGGGATGCTATCAGCTGCAGAAACCCATCCAGATTGAGGCTCTTTTCCAGTCCTCTTTAAAGACAACCAAATGTTCTGCGACAATATAAACATTGACACCAAAGGCAGAAGCTGCTGTTTATTGCTTACTGTTTGTACAGGCTACTGCTGAGGTTTTTCTATGATTGTCAACATTTTGTACCAGAAACCTCAAGCATTATTACTCAAGTGTTCGTCATTATAAACAAAACCACACAGCAGTTTCTCAGTACAGGAGATAATTTATGAGGATTGAAATGTAGTCATTATCTCATTGCCTTACTATGCAACAAATTGGATGGCAGATAAATATTTGGATTGTCATCCTGGAGTATTCCTTTCTGCATTAAGGTGACTGATTTCCTTTCAATGTTGTGGAGAGAAATCAAGTTAATGTTTCAGGTCAGTGACCCTTCCTTCGAACAGTTCACAGATGCTGCCAGATCTGCTGAGCTTTTCCATCAATTTCTGGTTTTGTTTCTGATTTCCAACACCCGCAGTTCTTTCAGTTTTTATTTGACATGGTTCTTAGAGCTAAACTGTTCTGAATTGGATAATCAGCCATGATCATATGGAATGCCAGAACAGACACAAAAGGCCAAGTGGCCTCCAGCTGCTCCCATTTTCTTTGTTTCAATGTTTCTCCGTGGTGCCCTGGTCAATATTTAGACCTCGATCGAGACCACCGAAACAGACCATCTGTTTGAGATGGTGTTTACTGTATGTAGGGGTTTACGACTCAAAATTTGGCCACTATGGTATCCTCACTACAACAGCGACTGCCATGTCAAAGATACTTCATTGACTGCAAAGCACACTGGGGTTGTGAGTAAATTGTATTATTTCTCTTCACTGTTCATAAAGTATATATTATATATAAAGAGAATTAAAGTTTGGAAAGGAGTGCATGGCTTGGTTTCAGGAAACTGTTGGATGTGAGTGAGTATTTGTGTTTGTGTGTGTGTTTGTGTGTTATATTTCATGGTGTATTCTAATGTCATCTTATAAATTACAGCACTGAACTGTTCACAATATGTTATCGTTTGTTAGTAAAATCATAGTGTAGTCAGCAATTAGCTTCAGTCATTTTGCTGTCTCAAATCTGAGTGCATCACAGCGAGATTGGGGAATGGATCTTGACGAGAGCTAGTATGCACGCAACAAACTGAATGGCCACCTACTGCGTTCAATTCATCTTCTGATAAATGCAACAGTATAACGAGTTTCAACAATCTGTATTACAGCACCGTAAGAATTTGGATGTTTAGGTTGCCGGGCCCCATTCATTTTTGTTCTGGGTTAAGTTAGGTTGAGGTAAAGTAGTCCAGATTGTGGGTTTGACCAGATTGGAGATTTCTATCCGAACAGTAATTTTTCCTCACTTTGTTCCAGTTTGACAGTAAACTGTAAGGGAGAAAGAAAGCCTCCTAGAACTTAAATCATTTTGTAGGTTTGTCACAGTCTTGATTGAAAGTCCAAGTAGTGCCAAGAAATTGCTTTGGTGAATAATGAGCCAAGTTCTTGTCTGGAAGGAATCATTTTCACTGATTTTCATCTGTGCTGTTAAATGAATTATCTTATGCTGAGTGTTTCGTGATTCTGATTTTTGAAGACTTCCTTCCACTCTTGTGTGCATCATTTCCCTCACAATGAGTTCAAAGTGAGATGCAACAATTGGTTTACAAATTCAAATTTTTTTCAGCATCTGCTATATGTGCTCAGGAAATTGATTGCAACACTAAATTCTGTTAGCTTCCAAGTGTAGTTCAAACTATTTGAACTGTGTCCAAATTTGCAAACCATAGAGGAAGTTGCTGGTAATATTACATCACTGACTGCTTGTATGGTGAGAATTCCTAGATAAAACTGAATGCTTTGTTAAATGGATCAAAAGATCATTAGGTTTATAAGAAATAGGTGCATTTTCACTTGGGCTGATACATCCGGTAGAATTAAAATCTGCGGGATGTCACGGCGAAATCACAATCTGACAGAGCAGCAGTTATACAACTGACTAGAAAGGTGACTCGAAATGAGGTGACCCACAACTTAAAAACCAGATAAGCATCATGGCTGGGGAACAGGGCAGGTGCTAAAGGTAGTGCTGCTTTCTTGTGAGATGGACTGCATCCTATCCCAAGTCACTGACCTTGCGGTGAGTTTGGGAGGGCAGTGATTGAAATAATGCATAGCCATTGAAGACCAGGTGGTGGAAGCTGACTGGGATTTTCCAGGTTCCAGTCAGACAGCAGTTTAAATACCTATCAGCAGACCAAGCCACCAGCCCAGTAGGCAAGCTTAGAGAGCACCTCCATGACTGCTCAGGTGTAGTAGCTGCTGTTGGTCACTCTGACACATGCGCATGCGCATACATACACGCATGCATGTGTACAAGATGCACACACACGCGCCATGAAGCGTACTCAAAATGACATTGTGCATCCTGTCCAATTGTGGATATCATACACACTTGTACCAGCAAAGGGAGTCTACCAGGAATGAATAACAAAGAATTCATGTTTTCACAGCACCCCCGATTAAAACATGTTTCTCTTTAAATGTTGACAGTCCCTAATCAGATTGAAACACTACTAACATTACATTTTCTTTCATTCACTCGTGGGATATGGGTGTCAACTGGCTGGGCCTAGCATTTATTGCCCGTCCTTAGTTGCCCCTTGAGAAGGTGGGGGTGAGCTGCCTTCTTGAACCGCTGCAGTCCACCTGCTGTGGGTTGACCCACAATGCCCTTAGGGAGGGAAATCTAGGATTTTGGCCCAGACACACCAAAAGAGCAGCAATATATTTCCAAGTCATTATTGCTGACAGTTCACCTGCAGCACTTCCACACATTTAGAAGTGAATGAGGAGTTGAGGGGTTTACTGGGGTCAGATATTCAAGGCTTTCTAAAGCCGAAAATTTCAGTGAAATTCTGTTTGTCCACACTTTTAACATAATGGGGCTGCTTCACAGTGTTGTAGAGAGATACAATACCAAAACAGATCCATTCATCCAACCAGTCCATGCTGAACGTAATCCCAGACAAAATCTGAGTTTCCCGTCTCTGATGCCCGTAGAACTTTTTCCCCCAAGTCCTAAGCCAGCCAGTATTTCACAATGCATGTTGTATTGTAAATAGTTACATTACACAACTTGAGGTTTTGTTGCACAAAATGATGCTGATTGATGTTAGATACAGTCTGGGGTTTTGCTGAGCTGGTCAGTTTGCAAGTTTCCACTGTTTTCTTAATGAGTGTGAGAACCAGAACTTAGGAAGTTGGAGCAGAAAACCCAAGTCACAGCTTTTGTAAGTTAATTTTGTGAATCCAGTGTCAAAGAATATCTGCAGATTGTACCTTCTGTTTCGCTCAAGAAACATGGAGAATAGACATGATGTAGAAGTGCCGGTGTTGGACCAGGTGGACCATGTCAGAAGTCACACGACACCAGGTTATAGTTTTAACAGGTTTATTTAAAATCACAAGCTGCTCCTTCGACAGGTAAAGTGGAGAGAAGCGCATCAAGGTAATAGGGGCAGGAGTAAACTGTTCGGTCCTTCGAGCCTGTTCAGTTATTGAATATGTTTGTGGCTAAGCCTGGACAATAAGTAAGGATCTGTGGAAGTAAACAGAACCCTTTAGAATGTGCAACTTTCCATATACAGAACATGGGGCAAATGAGGAGGTGCTCGAAATTGCAAGAGCAAAAAAGATCTCTGAAAATTGACATGCAAAAGATAAATGGTCAGTATTTCAGTCATTTGATCAGAGCTGAAACGCTAAAGCGATCTCTTCCAGAGGGCAATGAGGTGGCTGCAGGAAGAGGGGTTAGTCCAGGTTTTGGTGTCACAGAATGGTGGACAGATGTGCCATCAAAGATAAGTGAGGATGGCACAATACAGCCAAGCATGGTATAATGTGATGGCAGATCCCTGGGCAGGGGTTACTACATAGCAGCAGCAGTAACAATGTGTCATTGGCCCCATCTTCCTGCTCTAGTGGACTCTCCATTCAATTGTTCGCCCATTGATTTACAGCACTTGTGCTTTGCAGGGCTGAAAGTGAGTTGTCAGAATCATGTAGAAGTATTAGTTATTCATGAGTCCAACCAGCGTGAGGTTTGTAATTAATTGTAGGAAGCATCTCAGCGCCAGAGACCCAGGTTCAATTCCCGCCTCAGGCGACTCTGTGTGGAATTTGCACATTCTCCCCATGACTGTGTGGGTCTCCTCCGGGTGCTCCGGTTTCCTCCCATAATCCAAAAATGTGCAGGTTAGTGAATTGGCCATGCTAAATTGCCCGTAGTGTTAGGTGAAGGGGTAAATGTAGGGGAATGGGTCTGGGTAGGTTGTGCTTCGGTGGGTCGGTGTTGACTTGTTGGGCCGAAGGGCCTGTTGCCACAGTGTAAGTAATCTAATCTGATCGCAGTTGAGCCTGAGAAGGTACATTCATCAAAGAAGTATCTTGAAAGTTGACCTCATTGAAGAAGGAATTGACAGGACCGATGCCCCATTGGAGAAATATTTACTAAGAGGGGTGTGGCACACCATTTCACTAGAAGGAATCTCCTGTTCAAGAAGGTGGTGAGGAGAAAGATTTTCTTTGAGAGGATCATAAAACTGTGGAACTCTGTTCTCCAGAGAGCAGTGGAAGAAACATCGCTAAGTATTTTTAAGGCAGGGTAAGATAGATAGATTTTGACCAAAAACAGGGTGTCAAGGGCAGAACGAGAAAGTGGAGTTGAGGCCCCACTATCAGATCTCTTTAGGCACTGCAAGGCATAACTTCTGACAGTCAATGGGTCAGTGATTGAATGAAATAGTGTGAAAGAAAGGCCTCTGTTTGCTGCCACAGATCCTTGCCCAGACTAAGCCACGAGTGCATTGAACACAGAACATAGAAGCATAGAACATTACAGTGTAGTACTGGCCCTTCAGCCCTCGATGTTGACCTGTGAAACCAATCTGAACCTCATCTAATCAACACTGTTCCATTTTCATCCATATGTCTATCCAATTACCATTTAAATGCCCTTAAAGTTGGCGGGTCTACTATTATTGCTGGCAGGCCATTCCATGCCCCTGCTACTCTCTGACTAAAGAAACTACCTCTGACATCTGTCCTATATCTATCACCCCTCAATTTAAAGCTATGTTCCGTTGTGCTAGCCATCTCCATCCGAGGAAAAAGGCTCTCACTGTCCAACTGTCTGATTACCTTATATGTCTCAATTAAGTCACCTCTTCTCCCTAACGAAAACAGCTTCAAGTCCCTCAGCCTTTCCTTGTTAGAGCTTCCCTCCATACCAGGCAACATACTAGTAAATCTGCTCTGAACCCTTTCCAAAGCTTCCTATAATGCGGTGACCAGAACTGTACGCAGTACTCCAAATGTGGCCGCACCAGAGTTTTGAACAGCTGCAGCATGACCTCATGGCTCCGAAACTCAATCCATCTACCTCACACTTTTCCGCATTAAACTCCATTTGCCACCTCTCAGCCCAGTTCTGCAGCTTATCAATGTCCCTCTGGAAACCACAGCATCCTTCAGCACCTTCCACAACTCTACCAATCTTAGTGTCATCCGCAAATTTACTAACTTATCCTTCTACGCCCACATCCAGATCATTTATATAAATGACAAATAGCAGTGGCCACAAAACAGATCCTTGAGGTGCACCACTTGTAACTGAACTCCAAGATGAACAATTCGCATCAACCACCACCCGCTGTTGTCTTTCAGCTAGCCAATTTCTGATCCAAACCGATAAATAACCCTCAATCTCATGCTTCCGTATTTTGTGCAATAATCTACCGTGGGGAACCTTATCAAACGCCTTACTGAAATCCATATACACCACATCAATTGCTCTACCCTCATCCACCAGTTTGCTCACCTTCTCACAGAACTCAAGAAGGTTTTTGAGGCACAACCTACCTTTCACAAAACCGTGTTGATTATCTCTAATCAACTTATTCCTTTCTAGATGATTATAAATCCTATCTCTTATATTTTCTTCCAACACTTTACCCACAACCGAACTTAGGCTCAGTGGTCTATAGTTACCAGGGTTGTCTCTACTCCCCTCCTTGAATAAGGGGAACAACATTTGCTATCCTCCAGTCTTCTCGCACTGTTCCCATAGACAATAATGACATAAACATCAAAGCCAAGGGCTCTGCAATCTCCTCCGTGGCTTCCCAGAGAATCCTAGGATAAATCCCATCTGGCCCAGGAGACTTATCTATTTTTTACACTTTCTAGAATTGCTAACACCTCCACCTTGTGAACCTCAATCCCATCTATTCTAGTAGCCTGTACCTCAGTATTCTCCTCGACAACATCGTCTTTTACCAGTGTGAATACTGACGAAAAATATTCATTTAGCGCTTGTCCTATCTCCTCTGACTTCATGCACACTTTCCCACTACTATACTTGATTGGCCCTAATGTTATTCCAGGCATTCTTTTATTGAATAGCGGAGCAGATTCGAAGAACCAAATAGTTTATTCCTGCACCTGGTGTCTATGTTTCTAGAAGTTATAACCTGCAGATATTCGCTGACATCAGATTCAGAAAATGAATTTACAAAAACATGATAGTGACAGAACAGGCTAAAGGGACTGAGTGGCCTACTCCTGCATATTTATGTTTATAGGCAAAAAATAGATCACAGCACACAGATAGTGAAGTGTTTGACAGCCAATTTTGCATGCAGCATCCTCAATGTGATCATCTCGTGTAGACTCTAAACAAGACGTCACACCTAAATTGCATTGTCTGACCCGACATGTCACCTCTTTTACACTGATAAAACCTTAAGTTATTTCGAGATAGTGACTTGTTAGAAGTTCTGGGATTTGCATATTAATCAAAACCTGCACATCCATTCTAACTGATTAAAGATTTCAGAGCCATCTTCGCTGTGTTCAATTCGTTCGCATCAGTTGTATTGACCCTTTGATCTTTTCCTTATAAATTCTGTGTCCAAGATCTTCCTCTCTCACTAGTACCTGAAGAAGGGGTTGTACTCTGAAATGTAGTGTTTTCAAATGAACCTGTTGGACTATAACCTGAGCATGGACTGGTTGGGGTCTGTTTCGGTGCTGCATGATCTATGACACTATAATCATGGAACCACGACAGTGCAATAATATTGATATTAACGTGCATGTACATAAATTCACAGGTACACAATAACATTAATAGAAATTGAAATAGTAGCATTAATGTACAGCTCCATTGTAATATTGTTCTACATGTATGTAGTAATTTCAATATTCAGGTGCAATGTACATATGTGACAAATGTTACTATGTGCATGTGTTTTAATATAACTATGTACCTGTGCATTAATCTTGGTTATATGAATATACAGGTACAACATAATATTAATTCACATATACAAATTAATAATATTAAGGCAAGCATTTACATGCGTTTTTATATAAGTATTAATACAGATGTATAAATATGAATAATATTGATTCTAATATACATGTCCTGGCTGTTGAAATAAATTCTAAATGAGCTACCAAACTACAGTTTCTCATTCCTATGTGTAGATGACAGCACGTAGTAATCATGGCAACACTTTTCTGAGCAAGAGTCTCCCTGAAGCTAAACTGAGTGAAAAGTTTGATTCCCTCAGAGCTTTTACAGTGTTGAGGATTGAACGCATCCGTGTTTAAAACCTCTTCAAGTCACTGCTAGTGTATTGATTTACTGAATTGCGAGCTGAGCTTAAGAAACAGCAAGAGGAATCCTTCGTGAATCTTCAGAATGGGAAAGCTAACCTGGTATCTGTTAACTGTTATCCTATTATTTTTACAGGGAAACAAAGGCGAACCAGGAATTTCTCCAGGGAAGGCACTCAATGGACAAAAGGTGAGAATGAAGAGAGAGATTACAACAGTTTGTACTTGTGGAGACATGTTGTAAAGTACTTTAGAGGAAATATTATTATTAACCTACTGTTCTCTTTTTAAAAATGATCAGTATTTAGGCTGAATCCACTTCAGTATAAAGAAAACCTGATAATATCTATCATATTGAAGTGAAATGAAACAGTGGTTTTGTTGATTGCGAAACTGCTTCAGTAGGCTACATTGGTTATCAAGTTCCTGGGTTCAATCCTTGGGCCAAGCTGTTCATTGAATTAAGTGTGGTTGATGACATTCAGTGGGGTGGGGAGGTGATGGCCTAGTGGTATCTTTGCTAGACTATTAATTCAGAAACTCAGCAAATGTTCTGGGGACCCAGGTTCAAATCTCATCCATGGTAGATGGTGAAATTTGAATTCACCAAAGAATCTGGAATTAAGAGTCAGATGTTGAATAAACTCATCTGGCTCACTAATGTCCTTTAGAGCAGGCCATCTTTACCTTGTCTGGTTGATGTGACTCTAGACCTACAGCAATATGGTTGACTCTTAACTGCCCTGCAATAAATGCTGGCCCAGCTAGCACTATCCACATCCCATGAGTGAATAAGGAATGTTCACAATGTCCCTCAAAATCTAACAAGCTACCTGGGATCCTCCTCCTAATTCTGTCTTCTGACCTAATTGGAATTGTGAGGTATTGAGTGATTGCAGAATGGGCTGCAATTTTACCAATTTCTTGACAACACTCGCTGCCTGAACTCCATATGAATCATGCCACTCTAATTGGTATCAGATAGGGAAAACTTGACACGAGAGTACAGACTTGGTGGGGCAAAGGGCCTCTTCTGTACTGCTTGACTCTGTAGTCCACAACAATGTAAATAACCATTCACTAACTATTTCTGTTATACAGATGTGGACTAGGCCATTGCTCCCTTCCAGTCTCCTCCACTGTTAATAAGATCATGGTGAACCTGCATTCCCACCCCACCCTTGAACCTTTCCTCTCCTCGCTTCTCCAAGATCTACCTACCTTTGCATTACAATATTCAAAATCTCTGCTGTGGAGAAGAGCTCTAAGATCTCGACCCTTTGAGAGAAAATGTTTCTCCTTAATTCTGTCTTAAATGGGTGACCCCTTATTTTTAAAGAGTTACCTCCAGCTTTAGATTCTCCCACAAGAGGAAATGTCCTTTCCACACGTGTGGACATGTCTAAAACCTTCTGTGCTCCAACAATGCAATCTAGCTATCAGCGTTTAGCTATTAATCTCAAATGCTCCAGCAGCTCCTTGTGGAACTGTACTCTAATCAGCATTTTCTGAGAGGGAAAGAAAGAACATTGAGGGAAAGGATTAATTGAAAAATCAGATTAAAAATGTTTGATGCTGTGCATAACCGGAGCAGGAAAAGCAAGAAAAAACTGGATTGATAGCCATCAGCACTGCACATTGCTTTTAAATGAGGCATTTTATTTCAAAAGAGGGGTGCATGGGAGTCCAGTGGTTAGCACTGCTGCCTCACAGCACTAGGGACTGGGTTCAATTCCAGTCTTGGGCGACTGTCTGTGTGGCATTTGCACGTTCTCCCAGTGTCTATATGGGTTTCCTCCCACAATTCAAAGATGTGCAAATTCAGGTGGATTGGCCATGTTAAATTGTCCAGAGTGTCCAGGGATGTATAAGTTAGGTGGGCTAGCTGTAGGAAATGCAGGGTTACAGGGGAGGGGGCAGGTCTGAATGGGATGCTCTTTGGAGGGTCGGTGTGGACTTGATGGGCCGAGTGGCCTGCTCCCACACTGTAAGGATTCAATGGCTCTCGTCATTTATTGTCCACTTCTAGTTACCACAAGATGGTGGTCAGTCCCCAGGAACTGACATTATCCTTGTAGAGTGGTTCATAATGAACCATTCAGGATTTTGGTCCACTGACTCTTCTGGAATAGTCAGGATAGTGTGTGTGGATTGGACATATCGGAGTTCCCATGGCATTTGTCTTTCATGGTATTAGCGACCTCTGTTAACTATACATGGGGAGATGTTGCAGTGTGATGTGCAGGTAGTGCATATACAAGGAATGAGATTAGGGGTAGGTCAACAAGATACTAGATAATCCACCACAGCTTCACCTTCCCACCTTATCCCTAATATCTCTGAATTAACTCATTTAGTGCACTAAACTCTGTGGTATTAAATCTACTCGATGACTGAGCAACCACATCTCTTCAAAGCAGAGAATCTTAAAGACTTTAACTGTTTCAGTGAAAATATTTCTTCTCATTCGAAAGACTGTATCTTATTATTATTCTGTATTTTTGATTATGGACTGGAATAGGAACAGGACAGTTTTTCAAAACTAAGGAATGTGGAGAGGATTGCTGTGCTTTTTAAAAGCAAGTTATCAATGCTGTTTGGGTGGTGTTTTCATTGCTGCTTGTCCAAATAGGGGGGAAGAGGAAATGAGCTGGAGCCAGGGGGTCAGATTGTTGATCCTGAAGCACAGGACTACCAAGTGATACACAGAACATTCAATATCCCACAGGGAAAGTAATTAAAGTGGTTTAATCTGTACCTGTATGGTGTACAGGACTCGAGAGTATTTGATAGTGAAAGTGGAAAGGAGTATGGTTATCCAACATTGTGTACATGATTCAAAGAAATTGAACGGTTTTGCATTACAAGTCAGTTATAGTAAAATAAAATCACATATGATTTACAGGGAGGAAATTGACTAAACCATTAACAATGTACACAACTTTTCGAGTTCCAAGACCCATGCTCTTTTGGAATTATAGCTCCTTCTTCCAGATGTTATGGGTAACCAGCTGTCTAAAAAACTGTTAGAAAACCACACGGTTTTGCATTGTTCTCTTTTATTTTGATTAACCTTTGTCCTTCAGAATGAGTTTACATCTGCAATGTGTCTAGTTGCAGCCTAATGGGCAGTTGGTTATAGAATTATAGAGCTGTACAGCATGGAAACAGACCCTTCGGTCCAACTTGTTCATGCCAACCAGATATCCCAACCCAACCTAGTCCCATTTGTCAGCATTTGGCCCATATTCTTCTAAACCCTTCCTATTCATGCACACATCCAGATGCCTTTTCAATGTTGTTATTGTACTAGTCTCCACCACTTCCTCTGGCAGCTCATGCCATACACGCACCACGTGAAAACGTTGCCCCTTAGGCAACTTTTAAATCATTCCTCTCTCACCTTGAACCTATGCCGTCTAGTTTTGGATTCCCCCGCCCTTGGGAAAAGTCCTTAGACCACTCTGGGGAAAAGATCTTAGATATTCACCCTATCCATTCCCCTCATGATTTTATAAACCTCCTTAAGGTCACCCCTCAGCATCTGACACTTGAGGGACAACAGCCCCAGCCTATTCAGCCTCTCCCTATAGCTTAAACTCTCCAACCCTGGAAACATTCCTGTAAATGTTTTCTGCACCTTCTCAAGTTTAGCAATATCTTTCCAATAGCAGGAGTTGTTTGTTTTGCCACTTGTGTGCCAAGCTCAAAGCGACCCTTGACTCTACAAAGTCAAACTGCCCCACTCAAAACTGGTAAAACCTGACATCTGGCAAAATCCAGCATGGAGACAGTCCTCAGGTGGCTGGTTTTGGGGGAAGTGTACTTCTATTTGCACTCTTATTATCTCTACATTTCTAGGTATAAAAGATATGAAAGAAAGAGGAGCATTTTTTTGGCAACTATATATTTGGGGCAGCATGGTGGCTCAGTGGTTAGCACAGTTGTCTGACAGCTACAGGCACCTGGGTTCAATTCCAGCCTCGGGCGATTGTCTGTGTAGAGTTTGCACATTCTCCTTCTGCCTGAGTGGGCTTCTTCTGGGTGCTCCAGTTTCGTCCTACAGTCCAAAGGTGTGCAGGTTATGTGGATTGGCCTTGGGAAATGCAGGGTAGTGGGAGTGACTCTGGCTGGGGTGATTTTTGGAGAGTTGGTGTGGACTTGTTGGCCCACTGTTTCCACACTGTAGGGATTCTATGATATATTTCCCATCAGTACCATATGTGGCTCAATGTTAACCCTATAAGTGAATGGGTTTGAGTGAGCTAAAATCTTGCCCAGTATGATTGTTGACAGAAGCTAGAAGAGAAAATATCCAGTGTTGATTTAACAGACAACGTATTTAAGATTTTTTGATGAATGCTGTTCTGATATTGATGTTTGCATTGCTGTTAAGAACTGCAGCCAGCATAGATTGCAACATTACCTCACTTTATCTTGCATCATTCAATCAGTGGAAACAGTTTTAGTCTGAGTAATGAAAATATTTTTAACATGCAAACTTGATTTTGTTGTTTCCAGGGTGATGTGGGTCGACCTGGTGCTGTTGGACTCCCAGGGCCTCCTGGTAGAAAGGTAGGTGACAGAGATTGAAAGTCATCCTCAAAACTGTTAATTCCTGTTCTCATTTTATTCTGAATTATCAGGAGTAAGAACGAATTCAACTGAATTTGAGGTAGGTTTGATTGAAAATCATTGCGAGGAAGCTTAATTAGTGTCTGATATCTTAAGTTCCATTGACTCCCTTAGTAATTGCATATAAATCACACTTCTAACTTCTGTGATGGAATACTCCCCACTTGCCTGGATGGGTGCAGCTCTAACAATATTCAAGAAGCTCAACACCATCCAGGACAAAGCAGCTCCCACTTAATTGGCATCACATCCACAAGCATCCACTCCCTCCACCACCAAAGTATATCACATACAAAATACACTGCAGCAGCTCGTCGAGGTTCCTTGACAGCAGTTTCCCTTTTGGAGGATCAAATTTATACTGTAAATGGCAGAACCCTTAGGAACATAAACCTACAGACAGATCTGGGCATATAGGTCCACTGTTGCCTAAAAGTGGTAACACAGCTGGCCGAGGTGATGAAGAAGGCATATGGCATGTTTACCTTCATTAGCCGTGCATGGAGTACAAGAGTTGGTAAACCATGTTGCAGCTAAATAAAATCCTTGTTAGGCCACAGTTGGAGTATTGTGTGCAGTTTTGGTTGCCACACTATCAGAAGGATGTAGAAGCTTGGAGAGAGTGCAGAGAAGGTTCACCAGGATGTTGACTGCTCTCGAGGGCATTGGCTACGAGGAAAGGTTAAAAAGACTGGAATTGTTTTCACTGGAAAGATGGAGACTGAGAAGAGATCTGATAGAGATCTACACAATTATGAGAGGCATTGATAGGGTGGATAGTCAGAGGCTTTTTTCCCAGGGTTGAAATTTCAATTACAAGAGGGCAAAGATTCAAGGTGAGAGGGGGGAAGTTTAAGGGAGATGTGCGTGGGGCGTTTTTCATGCAGAGTGGTAACTAAATTTGAAAAACACGTATTCTGGCTGCCAGAGGATGTGGTGGAGGCTGGTACAATTGCAACATTTAAGAGGCATTTGGATGGGTATATGAATAGGAAGGGTTTGGAGGGATATGGGCCGGGTGCTGGCAGGTGGGACGAAATTGGGTTGGGATATCTGGTTGATGTGGACAGGTTGGACCGAAGGGTCTGTTTCCATGCTGTACATCTCTATGACTCTATGACTCTATATCCCTCTATTCTGTCCCTGTTCATGTAACCGTCCAGATGCCTCTTAAATGTCACCAACATGTCTGCTTCCACCACCTCTCCTGGCAGTGCGTTCCAGGCTCCTACCACTCTCTATATGAAAAACCTCCGTCACACATCTCCCTTAAACATTCCCCCTCTCTGCCCCCTTATAATTGAAACTTCAACCCTGGGAAAAAAGCTTTGACTATCCACGTGTTCCACATTAAAGTGACTTCAGCTTTACAAGTCTTGCTCAGATGAATAGGGCTTGTTAGAAGATCTTAACAGCCTTTCCTCTCCCCCCACCAACCTTGTTTCTTTGTCACCTGCTCTGTGACCACGAAATGCTGACTTGAACAGCGGCATCATAGAGTCATAGAGATGTACAGCATGGAAACAGACCCTTCGGTCCAAACCGTCCATATATCCCAACCCAATCTAGTCCCACTTATGCCCTCTAGGTCTGGACTCCATGACCCCAGGGAAAAGACTTTGTCTATTTATTCTACCTATGCCCCTCATAATTTTGTAAACCTCCATAAGGTCACCCATCAGCCTCCGACGCTCCAGGGAAAACAGTCCCAGCCTGTTCAGCCTCTCCCTGTAGCTCAAATCCTCCAACCCTGGCAACATCCTTGTAAATTTTTTCTGGACCATTTCAAGTTTCACAACATCTTTCCAATAGGAAGGAGACCAGAATTGCACGCAATATTCCAACAGTGGCCTAACCAATGTCCTGTACAGCCACATGACCTCCCAACTCCTGTACTCAATACTCTGACCAATAAAGGAAAGCATACCAAACGCCTTCTTCACTATCCTATCCACTTTCAAGGAGCTATGAACTTTCACTCCAAGGTCTCTTTGTTCAGCAACACTCCCTAGGACCTTACCATTAAGTGTATAAGTTCTGCCAAGATTTGCTTTCTCAAAATGCAGCACCTCGCATTTATCTGAATTAAACTCCATCTGCCACTTCTCAGCCCATTGGCCCATCTGGTCCAGATCCTGTTGTAATCTGAGATAACCCTCTTTGCTGTCCACTACACCTCCAATTTTGGTGTCATCTGCAAACTTACTAACTGTACCTCTTATGCTCGCATCCAAATCATTTGTGTAAATGACAAAAAGTAGAGGGCCCAGTACCGATCCTTGTGGCACTCCACTGGTCATAGGCCTCCAGTCTGAAAAACAACCCTCCACCACCACCCTCTGTCTTCTACCTTTGAGCCAGTTCTGTATCCAAATGGCTAGTTCTCCCTGTTTCCATGAGATCAATGCACCCCAAAAATTCATAGCCCCTGTGTTTTTGTCTATGTGATTGATGTTCTTAAAAAAATACATGTAGGGTGGACATCAGCGATTTTAGGGTGTGACCAGAACAGTTTTCATTTAGTTTTATGTGTCCAAGGCCCAACCATCTTCAGCTGCTTCATCAATGACCTTCCCTCCGTTGAAAGATCAGAAGTGGGGATGTTCACTGATAATTGCACAATGTTCGGTACCATTCGCGACTCCTCAGATACTGAAGCAATCAGTGTCCAAATGCAACCACATCTGGACAACAGACCACATCCAGGCTTGGGCTGACAGGTGGCAAGTAACATTCACGCCACACAAATGCCAGGCAATGACCACCACCAATAAGCAACAATCTAATCACCATCCCTTGTCACTCAATGGTGTTACCATCACTGAATCCCCCACTGTCAACGTCCTGGGGATTACCATTGTCCAGAAACTCAACTGAACTCACCACATAAACTCAGTGGTTACAAGAGCAGCTCAGAGGCTAGGGATACTGTGGCGAGTAACTCACCTCCTGACTCCCCAAAGCCTATCCACCATCTACAAGGCACAAGTCAAGAATGTGATGGAATACTCCCCAATTGCCTGAATGGGTGCAGCTCCAACAATACTTGACACCATCCAGGATGAAGCTGATTGGCATGACATCCACAAACATCCACTCCCTCCACCACTGATACTCAGTAGCAGCAGTGTGTAATGTCTACAATATGCGCTGCAGAAATTGACCAAAAATCCTCAAACAGCACCTTCCAAACCCCTGACCTCTTTCATCTAGAAAGACAAGGGTAGCAGATACACGGGAACTCCTCGACTACAGATAATTAGAAGAGTGAGAAATGCTGTCATTGAAACATTTTGGATTCTTAAGGGGGCTTGACAGGGTAAATGCTGAGAGGATGTTTCCCCCCTCATGGGAGAGTCTTGGACCAGACGGCATAGTCTCAGAATAAAAGGGCACCAACTTCAGACTGAGACGAGCAGGAATTTCTTCTCTCAGAGGAATGAGAGTCTTTGGAACTCCTTGCCACAGAGAGCTGTGTGAGGGCAGAGTCCTTGTATATATCTAAGGCTGAGATAGATAGCTTCTTGATCAGTTGGGGAATCAAGGGATAGGACAGGAAAGTGAACGTGAGGAATGTCAGTTCAGCTACCATCCTATTGAATGGTACAGCAGGCTCGAGGGGCTGAATGGCATACTCCTGTTTCTGTTTCCCATGGTCTTATCATGATCTTAATGCCTTGGTACCCTTTGTTTTCCTATTTATGGGCTACATCTTGGTATGATGGATCAAAGGCTTCCTTCCATGAGTGGCTTTTGCAAATAACTATATAAGCAATACCTGACATGCTGACACTATCCAGTGATGATCTACAGGCCCCATTGACTGTGGATCTTTTAAGATCCAATTGCTCCCCAGATGAGCATTGACCTGTGTCAACAGGGAGAGCTCTTGATCTCCATGTTGGAATTGAAAGAAAGCTTGTGAATGGGATGGAATCCCAGCAGAGCTGGGCTCTCTCCAAGCTCCTTGGCCTAGTTCCTGCCTTGGCTCCAGCTTTAATCCTTCCCCTTTCTTCACAGATCCAGAAATTCAGAGTTTGGCATTTTAATCACAACCTGTCCCTTTGTTTTTTTCACAGATCCTATTCATCTGTGGGCGGCACGGTGGCACAGTGGTTAGCACTGCTGCCTCACACCGCCAGAGACCCGGGTTCAATTCCCGACTCAGGCGACTGACTGTGTGGAGTTTGCACGTTCTCCCCGTGTCTGCGTGGGTTTCCTCCGGGTGCTCCGGTTTCCTCCCACAATCCAAAAAATGTGCGGGTCAGGTGAATTGGCCATGCTAAATTGCCCGTAGTGTTAGGTTAAAGGGGTAAATGTAGGGGTATGGGTGGGTTGCGCTTCGGCGGGTCGGTGTGGACTTGTTGGGCCGAAGGGCCTGTTTCCACACTGTAAGTAATCTAATCTAATCTAATCTAATCTAATCTAATCTTTCGTGAACATTGGTCGCTATATTTGTCACTTCTCAGTCTTTTAGCTCAATTCCCATTCCCAAAAGCTTACATGAGAATATTGGAGACCATTCAACCCATTAGGTCTGTTCCACCATCATGGCTGATCTCATTTTGGCCTCAACTCCCCTTTCGTGCCTGCTCTCCGTAACTCTTCAATCTGTAGCTCGTTAAAAATCTTTCTGTCTCCTCCTTAAATTTACTCCATGTTCCAGCATCCACTGCACTCTTGGATAGTAAATTCCACAGATTCATGATCATTTGAGAGAAATAATTTCTCCTAATCTCTGTTTTAAATCTGCCACACCTTACCCTAAAACCAGACCTCTCATTCTAGATTGCCCGACAAGAGGAAACATTGCCTTTCCGTCTACCTTGACAACCCTGTTGAGCATCTTATATACCTCAATTAGAACTACCCTCATTCTTCTATACTCCAAAGAATACAGACATAAACTGCTCAATCTGTCTTCATAAGACAAACCCATCCTCTCAATGTGGTAATCCTCCTCTGAACTGCTTCCAACATCTCTCCTCAAGTAAGAGAGCCAAACCTGTACCCATTACTCCAGGTGCAGTCTCACCAGTGCCCTGTACAGATGCAGCAACACTTTCCTATACTCTATTTTGTAATAATTCCCAAATTTCCATTTGCCTTCCTTAATTACCTGCTGTACCCGCATACTAGTTCCTGGACAGCATTCTGTTACTATTTCCTTTATCGTCCTGGTAATCTTCAGCTTTCAAAGATGCATATTTTGAGTCAGGTCATGTTTGGTGTTCTGTGTTTTTAATGCCTTGTTTCTGACCATCTCTACTGCATTCTTTGATTCTTGCCTTATGTACTCACAATAGAACAATTTTCTATACTTTAACTCTCTGAAGAAATGAAAGACTTGACTTTCTGCAAAGCTTTTCCCAGACACCCCCAAAGTGCTTTCCAGTCGCTGCTCTCTGAAGTGCAGTTGCTGTTGTAATCTGGGAATCACTGCACTCATTTTCCAGATGTTCTTGTTTATTGTGTGCTATTTTTGCTCGTTCTTTGACTGTGATATTCAGCGAGTGCACCTCAAAGGAAGGAAGAATAAGTTTCATTTGGCACACAATGCAATGCAATGCTGCAAAGCAGATAAACCCGTGGGTCTTTAATAGAGGTATGTTTTTACATTGTCTCCTGAAGTTATATTTGTGAAAGAAAACCATGGCAGTTAAACCTCATCATTGCTGTACAAATTAGCATGAAATGACTGGTGAAGTAATGGCTGCAATGTTTCTAGTCCTGATATTACAACAGTGGAAGCAAATCTATCTGTGGTGACCTAAGGAGGGCACGCCCTTTTCTGAATCAGTAGTGTTGAGGTGGAGATGGTTGAGAGCATCAAGTTCCTGGGAGTGACAATCACCAGCAGTCTGTCCTGGTCCTCCCATGTTGACACTATGGTCAAGAAAGCACAGCAAAGCCTCCACTTCTTCAGGAAACTAAAAATCTTTGGCATATCCATAAAGATTCTTATAGCTTAACCATAGAAAGCATCCTGTCCTGATACACCACAGTATGGTATGGCAACTGCTTTGCCCAAGACCGAAAGAAACTAGAGTTGTGCACACAGTCCAGTCCATCTCACAAACCAGCTTACTATCCATTGACTCCATCTATACTTCCCACTGCCTAGGGAAAGCAGCCAACATCATCAAAGACTCCCCCTTCCTGATTATACTATCTTCTACCCTCTTTTATTGGACAGAAGGTATAAAAGTTGAAAAACATACAAACAGATTCAAGAACAGCTTTTTCCCTGCTTCTTCCTCCTCGGTGTTAAACAAAAATATCAATTGCTGGAAGAGCTCAGCAGGTCTGACAGCATTTGTGAAGGGAAATCAGATTTAATGTTTCAGGTCCAGTGACCCTTCCTCAGAACTGGGAATCTCAGAACTCTTCAATGTTACTGTTGATCTCTCTCTGCACCTTCTCGGCCGCTGTAACACTATACCCTGCACTCTTATCTATACCCCTGATGCGCTTGTATAGTGTGATCTGCGTGTACAACATGTGAAACAACACTTTGCACTGTACCTCAGCACACGTGACAGTAATAAATCAAACCAAATATGATATTGGCTTCCGCTGCTTCCACAATTAGGAATTTGTGGCCTTTTCATTTGCAGGCAAGCTTCGAGTGTTAAATTATGGAGAGTTCTCTGCACCAAGCTTTTCTCTGGAGCACTGCCTGCAAGCTTCAAATGTGAAATACGGTGGAATGTTCATTCAGGAATATAGAACAGTTCCTGATCATGGCAACAGAGAGTTGTAATAAATCTCTTTGTGATCTCCACATTCCCCGTCAGCTCATGAGCTAATTCCTTCCAATCAATCATGTGACAATTGTCTTGAATTTTTCAGAGCCATCTATATTCTGAGGACTGTTTATCGAGTGCCAGTCATTTTTATGGCAATTTATTATCATTTGAAAAGCAGCATGTTTCAGGGAATGTGGGATTCTGTGCCATTTAATGTCAGTCATATTTTCCGAAGTGTTTTTAATACAATTTTAGGTTCTGCCGGTGACCCAAACATTTGTCAGTTGGACCAGTTAATAAAAAACACCTGTATTAAATAACACTGTTCACAACTGCCAGGCATCTCAAAATATTTCATCGCTAATGAAACAGATTTGAAGTGTAAAGGTAAAATTGCCATGTAGTCCTGCTCTCTCATGAGAGAATGAGAGAGAGAAGGAGATGACTATGGTGGTTTAACCTGAGGGTCTCTATGCCTCAGGCAAGGGGAGAGGTTGAGGAGGAGAGTCCTTCATGGTAACCTCAGTTGGTGTGAGGATTGAATCCACACTGTTGGCATGACTCTGCATTGCAACTAGGCTGTTCAACCAAATCCCCCTCCTTCAGCCCCACATCTCTGCTTCATCTCTACATTTTATCTCTTCCTAACCCCAAATCACCTTTTCCCTCATCCCTATATTTTACACCCTTTCACTCATATAGCTCCTCTCATGACTACTGGACATCTGAAAGTGCTTCACAGGCAATAAAGTACCTTCGAAGTGTCGTCACAGTTGCAGCATAGAAAGCACAGCAGTCAATATATGCACAGAAAACTCCTCAAATAACACAGTGATAATGGGCAGAATTTAGAACTATCCATTGGAGCAGACAGAGGTGAAGGATAAGTGTGGGGAGATGAGACAAGGAATCCTGCAGCATGTAACTCACCTGACTCCCCAAAGCCTATTCTCCATCGACAAGACACAAGTCAGGTGTGTGATGGAATGCTCCCCACTTGCCCTGGGTGGGTTCAGCTCCAACAACACTCAAGAAGCTTGAAACCATCCAGGACAAAACAGCCCGCTTGATTGGTAAACCATCCACCACCTTTAACATCCACTCCCACCCACCACTGATGCTCAGTAGCAGCAGTGTGTATTATCTACAAGATAAACTGCAGAAATTCACCTAAGATCCTCAGACAGCACCTTCCAAACCCACAGCCACTTCAATCTTGAAGGACAAAGGCAGGAGGTACATATGAAGACCCCTTGAGCCCACGCACCATCATAACTTGCAAATGTATCGCTGTTTACAGAGTTGCTGGGTCAAAATCTGAATCACTGTAGTTGTCTCTATAGCACGTGGACTGGAGTGGTTCAAGAAGGCAGCTCATCACCACCATCTCAAGGGACAACTAGAGACGGACAACAAATGCTGGACCCAGGGAACTATTGTGAAACTATTGTGAAACCGCTTGAATTTAAGGGTGGATCAGAGATTCACAATGGGTTCCAAAGGTCTCTTGTGCCAAATCTATCTGTCTCGCGCTCTCTCTCTCTCTCTCTCTCTCAGTCACACACACACACTCACTGACGCATACACACTTTCACTCATTCACACTCACACTCTCACTCTCTCTGTCTCACACACACACTCTCACTCTGCTTATGAAAACAGGCTAATAAAAAACAAATGAGATTCAGAAAGTATCCTCAGTCTAGGAGAGAGTAAAGACTTCAGATGCTGAAAAGTCACAGTCAATAAAGTGTGGAGCTGGATAAAGCACAGCAGGTCAATCAGCATCAGAGGAGTAGGAGAATCGATGTTTCAGGCAGGACCCTTCTTCAAGTCTTGGGATTGGCTTTGAGCTGGCTGGTCAGAATCCATGTACAGTGCAGGTGTAAAGAAAGGGCGACTTGGTGATGGGATTTTATTAGATTCCCTACAGTGTGGAAACAGGCTCTTCAGCCCAACAAGTCCACACCAACCCTCCAAAGAGCAACTCACCCAGACCCATTTCCCTCTGACTAATGCACCTAACACTATGGGCAATTTAGCATGGCCAATTCACCTGGCCTGTACATCTTTGGATCGTGGAAGGAAACCGGAGCACCTGGAGGAAACCCATGCAGATACGGGGAGAATGTGCAAACTCCACGCAGGCAGTCACCCGAGGCTGGCATCAAACCCAAGTCCCTGGCACTGTGAGGCAGCAGTGCTAGCCCCTGAGCCACTGTGTCGCCTAGGATACCAGCCTCTCTACAGTTATTTCAGTGTCCAATGGGAAGAGCGCTCCTGGCTTCCCAGAACATCTAACTCTAACTTGTCTGCTTTTGACTACAGGTTCTGGTCAACTCTGGCCAATGCTCGAGCCTAATATTGTTGTCTTGGCTTCAATCAATATTGATGCTGATCTTACTGAAATCCAAATGTCTAAGTGTGTCCTAATTCCATTCTCCCCGTGTCTGTGTGGGTTTCCCCGGGTGCTCCAGTTTCCTCCCACAATCCAACGATGTGCGGGTTAGGTGAATTGGCCATGCTAAGTTTCCCTAAGTGTTCAGGAATATGTAGGATAGGTGCATTAGTCAGGGGTAAATGTAGATTAAGAGGGTAGGGGAATGGGTTTGGATGGGATCCTTTTTGGAATTGTTGGGCCGAAGGGCCTGTTTCCACACTGTAGGGGTTCAATGATTCTGTGAAATGCCAACAAAGACTTTTTAAACAGCAATCCAACACAAGTTAAGGCTTTCCATCATTATGCTTATGTACAATACAATTTGATAACTTAGGTCTGATTAGTTATACAACTATGTCCAATGATGTAAACTCTAACGTAGTTCAACAAATATATTTGGGTTTGTTTAAAGATATGAATACTTTGAAAATTTGTTGCAAATAAAGTGAAACTAAAACCCTGAACAGCTCACCAGTAATTCCATGGCGTTGTTTTCTTTGTGTTTGGCACAGTGACTCCTTAATGATTTCCTCTTCATCATCTCCCAGCCTCTCCCTTTGCTGAATCCACCTTCTCATGATGTGATAGGCTGCCCATTGTGTTCTGGTACAGAAACTATAATGACTGCAAAGTCAATTATTAGACCATAAGATCTTAAGAAATTGGAACAGGAGGAGGCCATTGAGCCCCTGGACCCTGCTTCACCATTCAATAGGATCATGGGCTGATCGAAGCTCGTCATGTCCACTTTCCTGCCGTTTCCCTATAACCCATGACTTCCCAACTGATCAAGAATCTATCTCAGCCTTAAATGTACACAAGGACTCTGTTCCCACAGCTTTCTGTGGCAAGGAGTTCCAAAAGCTCACATCCCTCTGAGAGAAGAAATTCCTCCTTGTCTCAGTCTTAAATTGGTGCGCCCCTTCATTCTGAGACTATGCCCTCTGGTCCTAGAATCTCCCAGGAGTGGAACATCCTCTCAGCATTTACCCTGTCAAGGCCCTTAAGAACCCTATTTCTTTTTCCTTCATTCATTCATGGGATGAGGGTGTCACTGGCTAGGCCAGCATTTATTGCCAATCCCTAATTGCCCAGAGGGCAGTTAAGATTCACCCACATTGCTGTGGGTCTGGAGTCACATGTAGACCAGACCAGGTAAGGATGGCATTTTCCTTCCTAAAGGAGATTAGTAAACCAGAAGCTTTTTCCAACAAATGGAATTGGCTTCATGTACATCATTTGACTTTTAATTCCACGTGTTTATTGAATTAAGATTCCACCATCTGCTGTGGCAGCATTTGAACCGAGGTCCCCAAAGCATTATCTGGGTCTCTGGATTAACACTGTCCCAGCCTCTGCTCAGGATTGAGGCTTATGCAAGTGAGATGCTGGGTGCACTGAGATATCATATCACAGTTTGACCCTGTTTTTATTCAATATCCACCTTGCCGCACATTCTCGCTTTCTCCCTGTGCCACCGTATAACAACTTGAAGCAGGAATTCTGAGCTATTTCCCAGTTGAGGAGTACTGAAAATGTAGACTGTGCTGGAATGGGTATGGCTTAGTGATTCTGTGGAGTGTTGCTCTCAACGGATGCAGGAGTCACAATGTGAAGAAAGAGGGCTAAAGGAGGATAGGAGCATTTAAAATGTGGGTTTGGTACAGAATGTTCTGAACGAGCTGAGTGGCAGGAATACAAATAAGTGGGTTAAAGGAGGTGCAGGCATTCGCACATCAAGTGGATTGCTAAATAATTAAAGGGGGAAAGATAGACAAGTACAGACATTAGAAATTAATAGTTGACAGCCTTTGCCCTGGCAACAATTAAAGGAGGATAAGATCAAGGAACAAAGAGAAGTGCAACACGGAAACAGGCCTTTAGGCCCTCCAAGCCTATGCCGATCATCATGCCCAAACTAAACTAAAATACAAACCTTCTGCCCCTATTCGGTACAAATCCCTCTATTCTGTCAATCTTCACGTAACCATCCAGATGCCTCTTAAATGTCACCAATGTTTCTGCTTCCACCACCTTTCCTGGCATAGCCTTCCAGGCTTCTACCACTCTCTGTGAAAAGCGTCCCTTGCACATCTCCCTTAAACTTCCCCCCTCTCACCTTGAACCTGTGCCCCCTTGTAATTCAAACTTCAACCCTGGGGAAAAACCTCTGACTGTCCACCCTATCTATGCCTCTCATAATTGTGTAGACTGCTATCAGGTCTCCTCTCAGCTGCCATCTTTCCAGTGAAAGCAATCCTCGTCTTTTTAACCTTTCCTCATGGTTAATGCCCTTGAAACAGTCAACATCCTGGTGAACCTTCTGCACTCTCTCCAAAGCTTCTACTTCCTTCTGGTAGCGTGGTGACCAAACCTGCACGCAATACTCCCAAGTGCAGCCGAACATGGGTTTTATTTAGCTGCAACATGGTTTGCCAACTCTTGTACTCCATGCCTTGGCCGATGAAAGTAAGCATGCCATATGCGTTCTTCATCACCTCACGCATCTGTGTTACAAATAAACATAAAAACAGAAAAAAAAGAGATGAATGGTGGATAACATTGTGATCTGAACTGAGAGAAGCTTGACAAAAGCCAGATTGGAAATAAGATCCCCATCAAGCAATGATGGGCCATACCAAATGATTTACATGGTCCATTACCAAACTATTCACCCATTGAGCAAAAAGGAATTCTTACCAGGATTTTGTGATCAGGAAAGGATGAAGGTTCACAATGAAACCAAACTCATTGGCTTTGCATTGCTCACCATGGAAAGGATGAGGAGGCCTCTTCCCAGGCAGATGTCAGCAGAGTGGCTCATAACCCTGCAGCTCCCTCCAGCACAGCATTTGGGTCTCCTTAATCCTATTGGAGTGCAGCAGTTTAAGAAGGTAGCTCACCACTACCATCTTAAGGGCAACTAGACCTGGGTATTAAATTCTGGCCCAGCCAGCCACACCCATTTCTAATAAATTGATAAAATAAAGAAGACAAGTGAGAAGAAAAAAAGTTGCATTTATGTAGCTCTTCACATGACCACTGGACATCTTACAGTACATTATAGCTAACACAGTACTTTTGAAGTGCAGTCAAAGTCAATTTATACATAGCAAGATCCCATAAATGGCAATGTGACAAATCCTTAATTTTTCATAATGTTGTATGAGAGTCAAATATTGCCTGGGAGCCTGGGGGAAGCTCCCTTGGTCTGTTTGGAATGGGATTGTCCTTTGACATCCATCTCGGGTTGATAGCCCGATCCTGCAGTCCAATATTAGCCTTGATCTGTGCATCCCGTTCCTTCAGAGAGACTTGAAGCCAGAATGTTCTGACAGGGAGATGAGCATGCTACCAAGTGAGCTACAGCTGCCACACAATAGCTGGTCCCCGTTCCTACCTGCTTTAAGATTGCAGTCTACAAGGTGTTGGTTTTAACAAACAAGTCACCTCAAGCCTCATCATTTCCCACTCGCTTGGGGCAGGGTTTGGCATCTGGCTCTTCCTTTTTCATCCCCCACATAGGAATCGAATTGACTGAATGTATTTTTCTTGAAAGTGTGTTGCAGTCTTGCTTAGTGTTTGAATATTTTGCTGAGCTGGTGCTTTTAAGCATGTTTCGCCGTATTCAGTTGTAAAAATACTTGTTCTGGTTCCTCTATTACAAACTGACTAATAGGTGTGTCCTTCTGTTTCAATTCAGGGGCAGAAAGGTTACCCTGGACCATCGGGCCATCCTGGAGACCCAGTAAGTGTTCACCTCTCTCAAACATCTACTGCAAATGTTCACAACTTATCAGCGAATCCCGTTTAGTACAGAATAGTGTCATTTCCCAAACCACACGTCTTTTTGGGTCGTACAGAGCGTGCTAAGTCTGTCCACTGCCTCCACTTAATTTTCACCAGTGTACCTCGATTCCCCTGTATTCATTCAAGACTGAGATAGGTTGAAGGTGACCAGCTTTGATTTAGATATTTTCCTAATCAAACCATTCAGTCACCTGGGCCCAGTCCATCACAAGAGCCCTACACAGTGTATCCAGGTTTGTTTCAAGGTCTCTGTCGACAAAAGTGGACAGATTGCTGTTTAGAAGTACAATGAAATGGATAAGATGTCTCATGTAGTTATGGCAACAAAAGCAGAAAATCTCAGCAGGTCGAGCTGCATCTTTCAAAAGAAATCAGAGTTAAGGGGAGTTCTGAAGAAGGGTCACTGGACCTGAAATGTAAACTCTGATTTCTCTGCACTGATGCTGCTAGACCTGCTGAGATTCTCTGCACTGATGCTGCTAGGACCTGCTGAGATTCTCTGCACTGATGCTGCTAGGACCTGCTGAGATTCTCTGCGCTGATGCTGCTAGGACCTGCTGAGATTCTCTGCGCTGATGCTGCTAGGACCTGCTGAGATTCTCTGCAGTGATGCTGCTAGGACCTGCTGAGATTCTCTGCGCTGATGCTGCTAGGACCTGCTGAGATTCTCTGCACTAATGCTGCTAGGACCTGCTGAGATTCTCTGCGCTGATACTGCTAGGACCTGCTGAGATTCTCTGCACTAATGCTGCTAGGACCTGCGGAGATTCTCTGCGCTGATGCTGCTAGGACCTGCTGAGATTCTCTGCGCTGATGCTACTAGGACCTGTTGAGATTCTCTACGCTGATGCTGCTAGGACCTGCTGAGATTCTCTGCGCTGATGCTGCTAGGACCTGCTGAGATTCTCTGCACTGATGCTGCTAGGACCTGCTGAGATTCTCTGCGCTGATGCTGCTAGGACCTGCTGAGGTTTTCCAGCACCTTCTGTTTGTAATTCTGATTTCCAGGTCCTGTGGTTCTTTGTTATTTTTCATTTAATTACAGTATGGCTGCTTCACAATAAATAAACACTCACCTATCCAGAGCCTTGTCGTCACTTGAGGGAGGCAGGTAAAACTGAACATTTTTTATGATGTAGGGTAGTCAGTGGAATGGTTAACAAACCCCGAATGATACCGAGAGGGTTTTCAATTACCGAACTATTGAACCATAGACTTGTGAACACAGGAGAACGCTTCCCCCATTGTGTGGGTCCAGGCTAACTCGTTTGTCCCTCTGTCCAACACTCACTCTCCATTCTCACCTTCACTCCATTTTCCCTTCACTCACTCCCCATTCTCCCCTTCACTCACTCCCTATTCACCCCTTCACACTCTCCCCATTCTCCCCTTCACACTCTCCCCATTCTCCCCTTCACTCACTCCCTATTCTCCCCTTCACTCACTCCCTATTCTCCCCTTCACTCACTCCCTATTCACCCCTTCGCTCACTCCCCATTCTCCCCTTCAGTCACTCCCCATTTTCCCCTTCACTCACTCCCCATTCATTCCTTCACTCATTTCCCATTCTCCCCTTCACTCACTCCCTATTCTCCCCTTCACTCACTCCCCATTCTCCCCTTCACTCACTCTCCATTCTCCCTTCAGTCACTCCCCATTCACCCCTTCACTAACACCCCATCCACCCTTCTCTCACTCCCCATTCATTCCTTCACTCATTTCCCATTCTCGCCTTCAATCACTCCCTATTCACCCCTTCGCTCACTCCCCATTCTCCCCTTCACTCACTCCCCATTCTATCCTTCACTCACTCCCCATTCATTCCTTCACTCACTCCCCATTCATTCCTTCACTCATTTCCCATTCACCCCTTCACTCACTCCCCATTCACCCCTTCACTGACTCTCTATTCTCCCCTTCACTCACTCCCATTCACCCCTTCACTCACACCCCATTCACCCCTTCACTCACTCCTCATTCACCCCTTCACTCACTCTCCATTCTCCTCTTTACTCACTCCCATTCTCCCCTTCACTCACTCCCCATTCTCACCTTCACTCACTCCCATTCACCCCTTCACTCACTCCTCATTCACCCCTTCACTCACTTCACATTTACTCCCTCACTAATCATTCGCCCCTTCACTCACTCCCATTCTCCCCTTCACCCACTTCCCATTCTCCCCTTCACTCACTCCAATTCTCCTCTTCAGTCACTCCCCATTCACCCCTTCACTCACTCCCCATTCCACTCATTTCCCATTCACCCCTTCACTCACTCCCCATTCACCCCTTCACTGACTCTCTATTCTCCCCTTCACTCACTCCCATTCACCGCTTCACTCACTCCCCATTCACCCCTTCACTCACTCCTCATTCACCCCTTCACTCACTTCCCATTTACTCCTTTACTCCTCATTCACCCCTTCACTCACTTCCCATTCTCCTCTTCACTCACTCCCCATTCTCCCCTTCAGTCACTCCCCATTCTCCCCTTCAGTCACTCCCCATTTTCCCCTTCACTCACTCCCCATTCATTCCTTCGCTCATTTCCCATTCTTCCCTTCACTCACTCCCCATTTACCTCTTCACTCACTCCCCATTCACCCCTTCACCAACACCCCATTCACCCTTCTCTCACTCCCTATTTATTCCTTCACTCATTTCCCATTCTCACTTTCAATCTCTTCCTATTCACCCCTTCACTCACTCCCTATTCACCTCTTCACTCACTTCCCATTCTCCCCTTCACGCACTTCCCATTCTCCCCTTCAGTCACTCCCCATTTTCCCCTTCACTCACACCCCATTCACCCCTTCACTCACACCCCATTCACCCCTTCACTAACACCCCATTCTCCCCTTCACTCGCTCCCCATTCATTCCTTCATTCATTTCCCATTCTCCCCTTCAATCACTCCCTATTCACCCCTTCACTCACTCCCCATTCTCCCCTTCACTCATTCCCCATTCTCCCCTTCACTCATTCCCCATTCTCCCCTTCACTCCCTCCCATTCACCCCTTCACTCACTCCTCATTCACCCCTTCACTCACTTCCCATTTACTCCCTTACTCCTCATTCACCCCTTCACTCACTCTCCATTTTCCCCTTCACTCACACCCCATTCACCCCTTAACTCACACCCCATTCACCCCTTAACTCACACCCCATTCACCCCTTCACTAACACCTCATGCACCCCTTCACTCACTCCCATTCATTCCTTCATTCATTTCCCATTCTCCCCTTCAATCACTTCCTATTCACCCCTTCGCTCATTCCCTATTCACCCCTTCACTCACTCCCCATTCTCCCCTTCACTCACTCTCCATTCTCCCCTTCACTCACTCCCCATTCTCCCCTTCACTCACTCCCCATTTTCTCCTTCACTCACTCCCATTCTCCCCTTCACTCACTCTCCATTCCCCCATTCACTCACTCCCCATTTACCCCTTCACTCACTGCATTCACCCCTTCACTCACTCTGCATTCACCCCTTCACTCACTCTGCATTCATCCCTTCAATCCCATTCACCCCTTCGCTCACTCCCTTTTTACCCCTTCACTCACTCCCCATTCTCCCCTTCACTCACTCTGCATTCAGCCCTTCACTCACTCTGCATTCATCCCTTCACTCAATCCCATTCACTCCCAATCCCAATCCCTTCACTCACTCTCCATTCCTCCCTTCACTCATTCCTCATTCACTCCTTCAGTCACTCCCCATTTACTACCTCACTGTCCATTCGCCCCTTCACTTACTCCCCATTCGCCCCTTCACTCACTCTCCATTCTCCTCTTTACTCACTCCCATTCTCACCTTCACTCACTCCCATTCACCCCTTCACTCACTCCACATTCACCCCTTCACTCACTCTCCATTCTCCTCTTTACTCACTCCCATTCTCCCCTTCACTCACTCCCCATTCTCACCTTCACTCACTCCCATTCACTCCTTCACTCACTCCCATTCACCCCTTCACTCACTTCACATTTACTCCCTCACTAATCATTCGCCCCTTCACCCACTTCCCATTCTCCCCTTCACCCACTTCCCATTCTCCCCTTCACTCACTCCAATTCTCCTCTTCAGTCACTCCCCATTCACCCCTTCACTCACTTCCCATTCACCCCTTCACTCACTTCCTATTCTCCCCTTCACTCATTCTTAATTCTCCCCTTCACTCACTCCCATTCTCCTCTTCAGTCACTCCCCATTCACCCCTTCACTCATTCCCCATTCACTCATTCACTCACTCCCCATTCAGCCCTTCATTCAGTCCCCATTCACCCCTTTGCTCACTCTCTATTCTCCTCTTCACTCACTCTCCATTTACTCCTTCACTCACTCCCCATTCACTCCTTCACTCACTCCCTATGAGTGAAGCTACCTCTGCTTTTTTACACTACACTCAGGACAACTACAACACAGGGTTAGGTACAGAGTATAGTTTTCTCTACGCTGTGCCTCAAACACTCCCAGGATAGATACAACACAGATTTAGATACAGAGTAAAGCTCTCTCTGCACTGTCACCATCAAACACTCCCAGGACAGGTACAACACAGGGCAAGATACAGAGTATAGCTCTATCTATACTGTCCTCATCAAACACTCCCAGGATAGATACAACACAGGGCAAGATACAGAGTGTAGCTCTCTCTACACTATCACCATCAAACACTCCCAGGAAAGATAGAACGCAGGGTTAGATACAGAATATCACTCTCTCTACACTGTTCCCATCAAATGTTCCTAGGACACGGCCAGCTTGAAGTTGGATATAGAGTAAACCTTCCTGTACTCTCAAACTGAAGGCAATTTTCCCTATAAATTTCGTGTTTTCTTTTAAGCTAAAAGTAAACTGGAAATAAAACTTCCTTGACACTCTCTCTAACTAACTGTCGATTCTTTAGTAACAGATGATTGGCTGTCTGCCAGTCTCACCCTTCCATTATGATGATCTTCATGGTAGTCATTAACTTACTAAAATAAAGCACAGCCTCCATTTCAAACCAAGTTTATT